>NC_042962.1:17053726-17416226 GCF_901001165.1 Salmo trutta
GACCTCTTCATGTAGAAATTCAGGAAATATTTGCAGTCATTTGCAGTTTTTCTCAACTGTATTGCTGTCTCTATGTATTGTGAATCAGCCCCCCCTGGATTTGAACCAGCAAACCACAGCAGTTCATACCCATGAAGACACTCACTGTGCTCTTCAGGCAATAGCTTCTTATTTCTACAGATCTCAAGCAAAGTAACACAGCATCAATACATAAACTATTATGCTTAACTTGCATTCATTCATTCACTTTGCCTCTTAAAACACAGACACACACTTGCTGTACACACAAGCACACGCATTCTGGCTCTGAAAAGTTCCACACAGCCGGCTAGCCAGCGCGCCTCTAAAGCGTGTAATCTTAAAAAATGTACAAAGCCAAAATCCCTTTACTTCTGCAAGAAACCTCTGAGGTAATATGCGTGTAAAATATGACGATTGAGATCCAAGGCTTTCCCTCTTTCTCTTTTCCTCTCGTGTCTCTTCCTGCAAGCTTGTTTAGAACACACACCTCTCCCTGCATGACAAGCAGGATCTCCGAAATGAAAAACCTTGAAGTTCATGGATTGCGGGTCAAAGGTCGCCGAGAGGTGTCCCACCACCGCTCTTATTATCTCCTGGATTTATGGAAGTGTTTCGTTTTCCTATCCTTTATTATTCCGCCAGGCTCCACCTGGCAGGAGTTAGTCATAAATAACCATAAAGTTAACCATGAAGCTCTCTGTATATCACTCAGGGTCTGTCGAGTTTGAAGAATAACAAATGTCTTTATTAAGTAGCCATACCTCTGCAGTATATCAAGTCTGACTGTAATTCCAAGCCCCCTCCCTCTGTTCTCTTCTCTCTCCCCCCCCCCCCATGTCTTCTCTTTCTCTCCTATGCACATTCCCTACTGCGTTCCTGTTCATTAGTTTGGAGATATTATTCAGCGGGGCTCTGGACATGATTCACCGCCATGACACCTACTCACGTCATCTCGACAAAATGGTTCAGTTTAGTGCACGTTTATATCTCTGCTTGACTCAAGCTCGGCACTTTCCCTAGCTCCTACAGAGACCCTCCACCAGCTTTCCCCAGTTGAAATGGCAATCTCACATGGACCCCCAACTGTACCCAGTTAAAATGGCAATCTCCAATAAGTGGCCAAAAAGGAGAGTTAAACGGCAACTGTTGCCTGATATGTTGCCCTTAGCTTTCAGAAACTGCTAGAAAGGTTAGATATGACCTATACTTTGCTGTGAACTCTAGATAATCACTGGTATTACTACGGATAGGTAGCTTTTGTAAGTGCAAAGATCAAAAGAAGAAAGGAAGGAAAGACTATACATTTCTTTAAACAAACTGTCAAGTTAAAATCTCACTTTTAAACTTTCATATTCTATTAATGCATACACAAATAATGTTGACTCGTCCTATACTCATACGTGTGGCCAAAGCATACATTGGAGAAAAAAAACACTTCAAAAACCCACCTCAAACTTGTACCTCAGACAGTTTCAGAAATGTTTGCTATTTCCTAATTGAACATGTCATCCTCCACCTCCACACCATTCAAACACAGAAAAGCTGCTTTTTAACATACTTAATTAAAACATTATGGAAGGAAAACTGTTTCACTCATATCGTAATTAATTATAGGTCATATTTCATAGAAATCTGGAAACACTGGACAGTTACTTTAAGTAAGATACTAGGCTGTGTAATGCAGTTTAGTTATGTTTAGTTATGGCTCTTCTAGTCCCGTGTGGCTCAGTTGGTAGAGCATGGTGTTTGCAACGCCAGGGTTGTGGGTTTGATTCCCACGGGGGACCAGTATGGGGGGAAAAAATGTATGAAATGTATGCATTCACTACTGTAAGTCGCTCTGGATAAGAGCGTCTGCTAAATGACTAAAATGTAAAATGTCTTCTCTGTATATTGGCAATGGTGTAATGTAAATTAAGGTAGACCTAATGCTCATACCAAGTGCAATAGCCTTTATCTGTCCTTGTTTGTACTTTTGCACTCACCCTGAAGGCTGTAGCTAGCTAAGTGTAAGCCTTAATTGCTAATGCTAATAGCCAGTCATTATGCTGTTGTCAAGATGGTGACTGCTGGGTTGGGTATTTGGTTCCGTTCATTAAAAAAAAGGTACTCTGGTCCTTCTGTACTGCAGTCAGAGCTTTTGTAAACCGGCCATTATCAAAGGTGTCTAGCATATCATACTGGATGATTTGGGGCTGGTTTCCCTGTATATTGGATAGACTAAGATGATCAATACAACCAAAGTCATGCACTGATTTTACGACAATTGTTGTTCGACACAATTTCGAGCTGGAAGACTGGGACCTGATTTGTTTTTTGCCTCGTTATTTATGACCTACTCTCTCTTGCAGAACACCTGCCACTGTTGAGCATAGTTGACCATTTAACGACCCCCCCCCCCCCCCCGAGTGACAGGGAGACGATCTTGAATTCCACCAGTGTCCGGATTTACCATGCAGTTCTATTCGGCACACCTATCTGCACAAAAAAATGTATAATCTTTTCACCACACTGGGTCCTCTGGCATCAAGGGAGCATCTGCCAGTATCGGATATGGCCGGTGTTTATGAGACCCCGGTGTGACAGTAGAAGCCATTCCTTTTTTTCCACCCAAAGGTTATTTATCTACCAATGGTCCCAGTACTGGAGACCCTGGCCGTATTAAACATGTCGGAAAAACCTTATTTCTTATTGCAGGAAATGTAATCTAAAATTGTAAGAAAAAAATCTTAGCTTTATGGACAAGTTCAGAGAATTACAGGAAATGTGGCTTAAAAATGCAAACATTTCACAAAAATCCAACAAGTTGGGGGCTTCTAAAATGGTCTCTAAAATTCAGCCACGCCAACAGCGCCCATTGCCACGCCCCTTCCACACCCACCACCTAAGCCGTTTTTTAAACCAGAAAAAACCCTGGACATGTTCACATTTCCAAGAAAAGCCTGAACTGATAAATTATTCTGGCTCCCAAAAAAGAAAAGGTTCTGAGCTTCTTTGATAGTAGAGGGAAACCTAATTGAAATTCTGCTCCCTGCCTTTCTTTCTCTCTCGCCTCTCCCTCTTTTTATTTTACCCACTTTACTGCCTCGCTGCTGACACTGTGAAATTTCCGCCTACTGCTGCCGCCGCTACCAACTCTGCACCCACACCGCTCTTTGAGCGGTTCAGTGGGAGAGCAGAGCACACCATCCGCTATCCATGTAACCGCGTGGGGGGATTACAGCTTGTCCTAAAATGCCACTGTGTCTTTATCACTGTGTACTTTTCTCATCGAAGTGAAACACCCACCTGCACAACCATCCAGTTGTTTCTATTTAATATAGAAATGGATGTTATGATCCTGGGCGATTTCTGTTTTATATTTATCTCTATGAATGTATGTTTGTAACCTTCATTTCTTGATTATGGTTATTATATTCAATCTCCGGAGGACTTGTGGGTCTTAGAATAAATAACTCACGGTTACAACTAATATCTTGTATTCGTTCTCCAAACACAATAACACAGCCAAGTAGGAATCACATCAACATCAAAAGCTATTTTCTTTCCCTGTGGACACGCACAGGTGCCTTCTGAGAATAATTAAGTGCTTCACAATAAAAGGTGTACTGTCAGTAATAATGACTCAAAATACACTACCGTTAAGTTTGGGGTCACTTAGAAATGTCCTTGTTTTTTTAAAGAAAAGCAATTTTTTGTCCATTTAAAATAACATCAAATGGATCAGAAATACAGTGTAGACATTGTTAACGTTGTAAATTACTATTGTAGCTGGAAACGGCAGATTTTTTTATGGAATATCTACATAGGCGTACAGAGGCCCATTATCAGCAACCATCACTCCTGTGTTCCAATGGCACGTTGTGTTAGCTAATCCAGTTTATCATTTTAAAAGGCTAATTGATAATTAGAAAACCCTTTTGCAATTATGTCAGCACAGCTGAAAACTGTTGTTATTAAAGAAGCAATAAAACTGGCCTTCTTTAGCCTAGTTGATTATTTGGAGCATCAGCATTTGTGGATTCGATTACAGGCTCAAAATGGCCAGAAACAAATAACTTTCTTCTGAAACTCGTCAGTCTATTCTTGTTCTGAGAAATGAAGGCGATTCCATGTGAGAAATTGCCAAGAAACTGAAGATCTCATACAACGCTGTGTACTTCTCCCTTCACAGAACAGCGCAAACTGGCTCTAACCAGAATAGAAAGAGGAGTGGGAAGCCCCGGTGCACAACTGAGCAAGAGTACAAGTACGTTAGTGTCTAGTTTGAGAAACAGATGCCTCACAAGTCCTCAACTGGCAGCTTCATTAAATAGTACCCGCAAACACCAGTCTCAACATAAACAGTGAAGAGGCGACTCCAGGATGCTGGCCTTCTAGGCAGAGTTCCTCTGTTCAGTGTCTGTGTTCTATTGCCTGTCTTAATCTTTTCTTTTAATGGCCAGTCTGAGATATGGCTTTTTCTTTGCAACTCTGCCTAGAAGTTGTGCACCGGGGCCTCCCACTCCTCTTTCTATTCTGGTTAGAGGCAGTTTACGCTGTTCTGTGTGTTTCCAGCTACAATAGTAATTTACAACATGAACAATGTCTACACTGTATTTCTGATCAATTTGATGTTATTTTAATGGACAAAAAATTAGCTTTTCTTTCAAAAACAAGGACATTTCTAAGTGACCCCAAACTTTTGAACGGTAGTGTACACTGAACAAAAATATAAAACACAACATGCAAGGTGTTGGTCCCATGTTTCCCATGAGCTAAAATAAAAGATCCTAGAAACTTCCCATATGCACAAAAAGCTTATTTCTCTCAAATTTTGTGCACAAATATCTTTACATCCCTGTTAGTGAGCATTTCTCCTTTGCCTAGATAATCCATCCACCTGACAGGTGTGGCATATCAAGAAGCTGATTAAACAGCATAACTCATTACACAGGTGCACCTTGCGCCGGGGACAATAAAAAGCCACTCTAAAATGTGCAGTTTTGTCACACAACACAATGACACAGTTTTGAGGGAGCATGCAAATGGCATGCTGACTGCAGGAATGTCCACCAGAGCTGTTGCCAGAGAATTTAATGTACATTTTTCTATCATAAACATCGTTTTAGAGAATTTGACAGTACGTCCAACCGGCCTCAGAACCTCAGACTACGTGTAACCACTCCAGCCCAGGACCTCCACATCCGGGTTCTTCACCTGCGGGATTGTCAGAGACCAGCCACCTGGACAGCTGATGAAACTGTGGGTTTGCACTAGGGTTGGGCAGTATGCAGATTTCCATACCTTCGTACCTGTGGCATCCCGGGATATATATGGTATTACCGGTAGTGCACACAAGGGGCTAAAAAAGGCTAAAAAACATAATTTACCAGAATGCTAACAAGTACTACGGAATTCTCATAGTGGATGCTAGGTAAATGCTAACGAGTGCTTGCGAACTTTTACTACTAGGACAGACAACCCAGCTCATAAAATTATGTATCTCAAACTGCAGTTTGCAGCACACACAAAACAAATATTAGGCAGCAGGGATCTTAATCCAGGAGGGGATTGTTACCAAGTAGCTTGATCTTGCAAGCAAATGTTAGCAATTAGCAAAACCCAGCTGAAGATAATTTATTTGGCACATCTTAGATATATACCTTACAAGCATAAGTAGTGAATGTCATACAAGTGTAACTTGATCACCTCACTTAAGTTGCGCTGCAGGAGTAACTCACCTCATGAAGCTCACATTTTGCTTGTTGTACTTCTTTGTAAACAAACACACGTGACTGTCTCAAACCGCTGTTTTGGGAAACTAGTACCGGAAAGCTTCATAATGAAAAATTATCTAATGGGCGAAATGAACGCGATCTGCTTTATCTGTTACCTAGTGCACAAGTTGACTGGAGGTATTTATTTAAAAAGTACTAGTATTCAAATCCGCAAAAATGGCACTTACCAGAATGGTAACAACATTTTAACAAGTACTAAAGAATCCTCAGAGAACTGCTAACTAAATGCTAATGAGCGCATTGCGAACATTTTGTGACCTAAAGTATACAAGTAACTAAAAAATGCTACACAGTTTGCTGTCCGCACAAAACAAATATTAGCCATTAAGGCTCTTGATCCAGGAGGGGATTCTCTGCGGTTACCAAGCAAATGCTTGATTTTGGAAGAAGCTAACCACTTAGCTAGATAGCTAACTAGCTACTAAATTAGCAAACCAAATGCACAACTGAAGAACATTTACCACATTAGACTGTTAGCTTATAAGATATCTAGCTGGCAAACATTTAGTTGTGAATTCCATACTGTAATTATATCGCCCGGCGTATGCTGCATGACAGTAAGTGACACAAGAATCCGGTGTCGTCATTGTGTGCTTGTAAATAATCACCACGTGACACGTGACTGGGGGACTACCGTAAGATACATAACAATGTGACAGGTGAAATGAAGAATGCAATGTTCTTGATCTCCTAACGTATTGCTCAATTTGACTGCAGGTATCTACTTAAAAAGTAGCTACAAATATTCACATTTTATTAAGACTTTCAACAGTATTGAAAAACCATCCTGTGGCTTTTTCCAAATACCCCAGTATACGGTATATAAGGTATACCACACAAGCCTAGTTTGTCCAAACTGTCAGAAACCGTCTCAGAGAACCTCATCTGCGTGCTCCTCGTCCTCACCAGGGTCTTGACCTGACTGCAGTTCGGCATCGTAACCGACTTCAATGGGCAAATGCTCACCTTTGATGGCCACTGGCACGCTGGAGAAGTGTGCTATTCATGGATTAATTCCTGTTTAACTGTGCCGGGCAGATGGCAGACAGTGTGTTTGGCGTCGTGTGGGCAAGTGGTTTGCTGATGTCAACGTTGTGAACAATAGTGCCCAATGGTGGAGGTGGGGTTATGGTATGGGTAGGCATAAGCTACGGACAATGAACCCATTTGCATTTTATCGATGGCAATTTGAATGCACATAGATACCGTGTCGAGATCTTGAGGCCCATTGTCGTGCCAGTCATCCGTCGCCATCACCTCCTGTTTCAGCATTATAATGCACGGCCCGATGTCGCAAGGAACTGGGAGCTGAAAATATCCCAGTTCTTCCATGGCTTGCACACTCACCAGACATGACACCCATTGATCATGCTTGGGATGCTCTGGATCAACATGTACGACTGCGCCTTCCAGTTCCCGCCAATATCCAGGAACTTCGCACAGCCATTGAAGAGGAGTGGGACAGCATTCCACAGGCCACAATTCACTCCCTGATCAACTCTATGTGAAGGAGGTGTCATGTTGCACGAGGTTTTCTGATCCATGCCTCTACCTTTTTTTAAGGTATCTGTGACCAACCGATGCATATCTGTATTCCCAGTCATGTGAAATCCATAGATTAGGGCCTAATGAATGTATTTCAATTGACTGATTTCCTTATATGAACTGTAACTCAGTAAGATCTTTGAAATTATTGCTCGTTGCGTTTTTTTATATTTTTGTTCAGTGTAGTTTTAGAATTAAAGTATAATTACAAAAACGTAGGCTACAGTCGTCTCCTGCCGCAGAATAAATGTCCCCCGTTTCAGGCACTTAAATATAATTATAATTTGCTTAGGCTGTATACCATAGAATTAACAGTTTGCTCAACAAACTGAATCGTAAACAGTACATGATTATTTAAAAAATAAAAATAACTAGCATGTCACAACACTCATGCAAAAATAGCATGAATCGAGAAAGGCACTGAACATAACTGCATCTTTTGTAATAAAGTCAATGACTCAATATAGTTTCTAAGTAAAAGTGTAATACCAAACCCCAGGCTACATGTTCAATCTCTTATCTATTTAGAATCTAAGATCAAGACTGTCTATATAAAGGAAGTACTCCCCACTTCATATCTACAGTATTAAGGCTGTAGAGAAGGATCATCATTTCTATTTTGTATTTATCTTTGAATGTTAATGTTCATTCTCTATTTATTATCTATGATCAGGAAAGACCATTTAACGGAAATACTCCCCTCCCTATCTGTCATTGTGCCCCTCTGCATCTCCATATCTACAGTATTATATGATGGCTGTAGAGGAGGCTCATTTGAGCCTAATCTAAGATGACATGTTCCACTGGAACGCAGAGTAGAAAGAACAGCAACCTGGAAGATGTTACTGTGTTAATGATATGCGGCCATCTTGGTGAAGTGCACAGGCAAGTTGTGGTAAATGTATTAATGCTCGCCGTGATATCAACATCACCCAACCCATTATTTAGGCTATGGGCCTATTGATGTTCTGATGGAGATTCTTTGGTGTCGTATCGCATTTCTGTGTTGAGAGGTTGCTGTCCAAATACCTCACAATGGTATTATCATTGATAAACACGGAATAAAAAGAATTGCAATGTTCACGACGAGTCAAGTTCCGCAGTTCACACTGATAATCCCAGAGAAGCACAAAATGAGCCATCTTTTAAGGATCTACTTAAAATGCACGTCCCATACCATTGTCTTCGATTCCTATAGATGCCTTTTTATCTCTTTCTCAAAATGGACACTGATGAAGCAATAGTAATTCAAATGGCCTCGGGATACAGACACTTCACTCCCTCTCACTTACTTAATGCACTCCGAAAATCTAAAGCGCTTTCTTTGAGAGAAACTTTCCGTTGAGAGTCAACAACGCTGTTGTGTTCGACAAGGCCTCTGAAAGGCTATGTAAATCCTTGCTCTATATCCCCCACGTTTAAGTCAAGTACTTCTGGCCCCCGAAAAGCTGAAAAGAGACTGCGTTTTGAGTTGTTTGCTGTTGCGGCTGAATGCTCGGTTAGACGCCCTGAAGCCAGTCTGTGCAGTCTCTCGCTGTAGCCTAAAAACGACGGTGTTACTTGCCGTGTATCCCACTACCAGTGTTATTGATGTGTTTTCCTTTGAAATCCTGTGTTCCCGGGAATCTTCAAAGGGTCTTTAATGGGTTTTAATGTGACGTTGGAATTAGACGCCTCACGGTTGCGGCGGTGGCAGGTTTAGGTGTAACTAACCCAGTGGTGCTCCACGAAGTGTCTCTTCCCCCAGTGTTGAATTATTCAGCGTTGCTCTATTTTCACAGTTTCAAAATGCCAGCGGGGTGTTCTTAGTGGAAGACGAATAGAGATGCAGAATTGTGTGTGGGTGTGCCTCACTGCCTGCATATGTGCCTATGAGGTGGCCTTCTTCACCACTTAGTCCCTGTCTGGCGACACTAGGCTGCATGCTAATTGAAATACCATGAAGACTCAGCAAATACAAGGAAAGTGCACGTGTGGATTGGACGATGCTACGTGTCCAGAACCAGTCCGAATCTAGTCTACCTCCTGTCTGTTTCGACCATCTCTCATCTCTCCATCTGTGTTTTTCCTTTCTCCTTTCTTTCTTTCCTTTTTCAATCTGAAATGTGTGTTGAGTGCCTTTAACATCTGGCCCCGGGCCCCCAGAGTCCTCTTCAGCACTGAAGCCCCTCTCAAATCCCTTAGACTGTCATCTCTCCTATCAGTACGACAGGGCCTCTCTCTCTCTCTCTCTCTCTCTCTCTCTCTCTCTCTCTCTCTCTCTCTCTCTCTCTCTCTCTCTCTCTCTCTCTCTCTCTCTGCGGGTGCATCTCAATAGTCTAAGCTGGCTCATCTCCTCTCTTCCATCTCCACTGATGTGGAAGAACCTGACAGGGGAAAGGACATGACACTCATACACAATCCATGTCTCAATTGTCTCAAGGCTTAAAAATCCTTATTTAACCTGTCTCCTCCCCTTCCTTTACACTGATTGAAGTGGATTTAACATCAGGGATCATAGCTTTCATCTGTTCAGTCTATGTCATGGAAAGAGCAGGTGTTCCTAATGTTTTGTCGACTCAGTGACAGTTTCCAGATCACTGCAGATGAAAGAAAATAGAGGAGAATAAGCTAATTTAGACTATTGAGATACACACTTGCTCTAGGACTTTACTAGCCACAGCCCCACAGACCTCTCATCTGCCCATCCTTCTGAGAATATTACCAGCTGGACAGTGTTTCCCCTGCCATTGTATAGGCAGGGCGAGCTCCCCTGCTAGATCTCTTGCCCCCCCCACCTAAAGGATTGCACTGTTGGTGTCAGAGGCCCTGGATGTTGCCTCAGAGGCCTTTGCATGTGGCCTGGAGAAATGAACTGGGGATAAGACTGCAGCTGGGAGATGCTGAGGTTAGTCAAAGGTGTCACACTTAATAGTAACCAACTTCATTAGGATGTTGTAGTAGGTGCATTTATTTTGTTCCCTTGCCGTTGTATCCGCCAAACTCTATACCTCGGAACAATATATTCAGGTGTTGACTTCATGCCAATTGAAGACGACATCAAGTCAATTCAAGGTGGACAACCAAGGACTTCATTACTTTCTTGCTGTCCCTTTTGGCGCTGACGTCCCGCTTAGAAATGTAGTGCTTCCCCTGTTTCCTGTTTGCCGTGTAGAAAATAATTCGTTTAAAATCTAGTCCCTATGGAATCGGAGTGGAGAATGGGTAATCCTCCTTACCCAGAGAGAGCTTGTTTTTCTGCAGAGAAAGAAAAGAAGTGAGGAGTGACTACAGAAGTGAGGAGTGACTACTGAAGTGAGGAGTGACTACTGAAGTGAGGAGTGACTACTGAAGTGAGGAGTGACTACAGAAGTGAGGAGTGACTACAGAAGTGAGGAGTGACTACTGAAGTGAGGAGTGACTACTGAAGTGAGGAGTGACTACTGAAGTGAGGAGTGACTACAGAAGTGAGGAGTGACTACTGAAGTGAGGAGTGACTACTGAAGTGAGGAGTGACTACTGAAGTGAGGAGTGACTACAGAAGTGAGGAGTGACTACTGAAGTGAGGAGTGACTACTGAAGTGAGGAGTGACTACTGAAGTGAGGAGTGACTACTGAAGTGAGGAGTGACTACTGAAGTGAGGAGTGACTACTGAAGTGAGGAGTGACTACTGAAGTGAGGAGTGACTACAGAAGTGAGGAGTGACTACTAAATATCAGATGGGAGGCTTAAGAGACATCCCACTTCGCCTCGCACCCACTCCATAATATAGTCTGTCAATTACCTACTCTTTGAGAAACACACACATACATTTATATCCACAGATTAACACACACAGATACGTTAAACAACATACTGAAACCGTAGTCACACATATAGACTACACATCAAATAGGCTAGTGGCCAACCCTCAAAAAGGCCTTTAGTTTTTGATACCCCTAGTTTTTGCATTTCGTTTTTGATAACAAAACACAACAATTTCAAATCTTTAATGTCTCCCATTTTATGAAATGAATGTTTGTGGGAAAATATTTTACTGCAAAAGTGGTTAAATTGATAGATATTGTGACACACCCCCTAAACTCAAAACATGCAGAATAATGTCTGGCTGGATGGGGGTGGGCCACAAAAGCTCATGTAACCTAATATTGCAAGCTCTAGTATTGCAGAAATTGGAATACAAGTAGTCAGTTGTCTGCCCTACATACACAAACAAACCGCATTAGGAGATCTTAATGCTTCTTGGAAATATAGACCTGTAAACACAGAGATGCAATAGGTGGAAATATCAACTACAAATGATTTATGATGAATGTAAGCTTTACTTTTGGGTAGCTGATAAATAGACAACTTTCCAAGTCAAATACTGAATGCTGACATTCAGTGCTTGTTGGGCCTGCTAGACAAAAATACATATAGTTCCATGTTTTTTGATGATGTAGTTATTGTAATCTAATGGGCTTTAAGGAAAACAAGTGGGCTGTGACAGCGAAAACTGTCATTTATTTTCAGTCAAAGGTTCCTCTGTAGATGTTATGTTAAGCTTCTTCAAATTACGTTAGGAGGCCCCCCTAGATTTGACTGCCACAATACCATTAAATGGTGGTTTAATCACCTGTATTTACATGTTTTAAATGAGACATCTTTCAAATTTGTGTACTCTACTTATGACCTGTACTCAATAATATTTTTGTCCAATACAGCTATGTTGGGTATCCAGTAGGCCTGACCATAATGACACTCAAACACCATTTTCTGGATATAGAAAAGGCAGCTGACTGCTTGGCATGGCAACACCAAGTATTCCAAGTCACGAGTCTATTCGAAGATCAATGTGGCAACTGGGAGGCTCCAACGGAAGGAAGGAGAACCATGGGCACCAACTGTGTTATAACCTGTACCTCCAGGATTGGGCTCTTAAGTCACCTCCTTATTATTTAGAAGTGAGCTTTGATTCATTGCTAGTCCGGAAAAGGCTGCCTGAATCCAACATGACCTTCCACTGGCTCGCTGCATTTGTGATGCGCATTGGGACCTTGTCGTGCACTCTTATGCTGTTTGGGTTGAGCTGTCTGCCCTGTCCTCGATAGGCCCGCGCCACCATCAGTCCTCCCCTCTGGCAGTTACTAGAGACAGAGACATGTCAGAAGGCCATTCACCAGCCAAGATGCCATCTGGAAAGTGCTGCTGTGCATTGCCCTTATATGCACCTATTTTGTTACCACCAATGGCTGGCCAGCCCATGTGACACCTGAAGAATGAGTTCTCATGCCGGGGTGACTCATGCATTGATCTGGGAAACTGTGCACTAATCCCAACACCCCTATAAGGACATAATGTCATCTTTGGCAAACAAGAGGCCACTTAGGATGGTGGGACTTATAGAAAGATGCTGTATGTCATTGTGTATGGTGGCTGGGGATTGACTGGGGGATAGTGGTCTTTATGCCCCGTGCTTGATCAGCTCTACCACCTCTGCAACCCCTTTTTAATTTTCATCAAAGGAATCATTTTCAAATATATATGTGGCTGGAACTGTGTTCATAGCCAAAGCTTCATAGTCTATGACCTACACTCTAAGTAACCTCTAGGAAACCTGAGACTAACCAAATAAACTGTTACCAAAACTCCAACCACACGTCAATTAGGTGTTGGAAAGATCTAAGGGAAGATCTGATTCTGACAGCTCTTTCACAGACTCTCTCTTAAACAAGTGGACAACCAACCATTCCGCTACTGGAGTAGATTTAGATGTTACTGGGATCCCCATTAGCCGACGCCAATGACTACAGCTAGTTTTCCTGGGGTCCGACACATAACGAAAAAGACAATGCAGAAAAAAATACTTTACAATTTACATTTTAAAAACATTATCAAAGACATTAGACTTACACGTATAGTTATTTTATTTAACTAGGCAAGTCAGTTAAGAACAAGTTCTTATTTACAATGACGGCCTAGGAACAGTGGGTTAACTGCCTTGTTCAGGGGCAGAACGACAGATTTTTACCTTGTCAGCTCGGGGATTCGATCTAGCAACCTTTCAGTTACTAGTCCAACACTAACCACTAGGCTACCTGCTTCCCTTATACATGCATTACTGTTATACATTCAGGCTGAGATAACATTCCAGTTAGTTCATGGGTCTCGTTGGCATTGAAGCGGCATCTGCCTGAATCCAACTGTTGTAGAAATGGAAACTGATCACCTCGCAGCCCTGAATACCCTGCCAGCCATACAGGAAGGATACTAACCTTGTCGCTGCAGCTTGCCCAGAATGACCAGTTAGCTGTGCAAGCTGGTCAGGCCCCAGAACTACAACCACTACTGGCTACTTTGTCTACTCACCCTGTTAGGACACACTCATGTCCTGTAACCTCAAAGACGTTGAATCCACCTTGCACACTTAGTTTCAGAGGGGAAAAGAGGGGACATGTTCCAGCTGTACATATACGCTACTAGAGTGACTGACTGTTGTATTACAGGTTGCTTTCCTGTTACTTGGTTATGCTACTATGTACTTGTGTTGTGAAAAACATGAACACCATCTAGTTGGCTTCAGCTTTCCATACACAGCGGAGGCATGGCAGTGCCACTCACACTTCTTATACCAAGAGACGTATGAAACCCTTCTAAGATATATCTATCAAATTTACCCACTTTTGCAGTAAAATATTTTTACACAACCATCCATTTCATAAAGGGGAGACATTAGAGGTGAGGAGACATGGTTGTGTTTTGTTCTACCTCGGTTAGGGGTATCACATTTTTTTGGAGGCCTTGCCACCAGCCTAAAAAAAGTCACATGGCCATAGAAGGGACACACATCCTCAAAGCTAATGCTAACAGGATGCCACTGAATCTCGACTTTCCCCCAGCCCTCTCTCCTAACCCCATGTTTACCTGCAGTATCTTATACTTTTCATCCATTTGAGCCACGCGCCAAAGTGCTCGAGAAAGCAAAATGGTGACTTCTAGATAGATAATGAAGCAGCACTACTTCAGCAAAGTGTCAGTCAACAGAGCTAAATCCTGAGCCGTATGACCAGCCTGCTACGCCTCAGTAATAAGGCTAAAGCCTTGGCCAGTATTAGTATTGACTGGCCGCGCGTAAAGCGGGCAGGTAGGTAATTACCAGGTTATTGGCTCATGCAGCCATCCTCTAATGCTGTCGGGGCATGCACACGGCTGCCCAGTTTAATCACTGTGGAAACAGGGGGAGTTGGGTGATTAAAAAGGGGGGGGGGGGTCTATCAGTAGTCAGGACTCGGCCTCGCACCAATGGGCTCCAGGGGCCTGCAACACCATAATGACCTCATAGGAGAGAGGAATGGAACAAGGCCTCTCCCCTTGGCAGCAAGAGAGATGGGAAGATAAGCAGGAGATGGAGAAAGAGGGGTGACAGAGTGAGATTAGAAAAGAATGAGAGAAAGAGAGAGGGAAGATTGGTGGTAAGTGGACAAAGGGGAAAGAGAGGAGTGTGAACGATTTGGGGGGAAGGTGAAGAAAACATTTGGGCGCCAGACAAAAAAAGAGAAGGAGAAAGAGAGAGAGATTTTGGAAGTGAGACGGGTTAGAAGGAAAATACTCCTAATTCTCCCTCTTCTCTCCTCTGTATCACTGCAGTGCACCTCTCCCACCCTCCCTGCATTGGGACTTTGGCTGAAGTGCCTTTGGTTCTGGTCCAGATATGGCCGGGGCGGTGGCGTGTGTGTGCCTGCGCGGATGGCAGGTGAATGGGAGGATATGTCATCGTAATGGCTCTGTGTAATGTGGTGTCACGCCGTGTGAGGAACAGGCACCATTGTAAAAGGGTGCCTATGCTAGCATTATTCAGAGGCTTGCACAGCAGCAGCAGCACCGGCCGCGGTCACTCTCCTTCCTCCTCTTTGCCATTTTCAATCTTTCTCATTTCACCTCGTGCTGTTTAATTTCCCTTTTCATTCTCTCATTCTCCTCTGTCTCTTTTGTCATGGTTATATTTAACGTTTTCTCTTTCTTCCTTTTTTGAAGCTGTCCTCTATTTACCCCCCCCACCCCCTTTCTCGCTCTCTCTCGGTTCTCTTCCCACTCTTTCTCTTTAACTTCCTCTTCGTATAGCTGTTGCCTCCTACTGTGCACATCTTAACATCAACATTGCTTGTTCTGCTTCTCTTAATCTCGGTTTGTCTTTCATCTTTTCAACCAAAGGCGGCCGACCTATCGTCTTTAGGTTGTTAAGTAGAGAACTGGTTGGTTTTTAAACTACCACTTGAGACTCTATTGCGTTTAGTGTTACCTAATTGTTTGAGAAACACTACTCTGTCCATCTATCTCACTCAATGTTGTGAACATAAGAAAACATGGCCTCACTTATCTGTTTAGAGAACACTGTAAAAACGGACGCCACGCGGCTGAGTGGCGTTTCAAAATATTGTTCTATGGATATCTCTTGCGGTATGGATATTGGACATGTGAATTGATGTGAATTCAATTAATTGTGCCGCCTTAATGCGTGTGACTTAATTTACTATACAGTAATTGTAAATCAACATGTTCTCAGTGATTCAAGGAATATTTTGTGCATACTGCCATCAAGTGGCATTGTTGTGAATTACATCCTACCTAATACTGTGCTGCATCCAAGTGTCTGTTTTTAAATGTATGTAAATTGTAAAGTATTTTGTGTGTAATGTCTTTTTCTTTATGTGTCAGACCCCAGTATGACTAGCTGTCAACGTTGGCGTTGGCTAATGGGGATCCTAATCAAATCCAAAATAGGTCATGGCTGGTCTGCTACACAAATAACATGTGTGTGTTATAACACTCTATCCATCTTGTGAGACGCTGTCATGTTTCTGAAATACCTATCTTGTGGCAAATTGTATCATTATTGCTATCCCATTAGAATAGCGCAGTCAGCAGTTTTGGCTGATAGATACTACCAGTATTGGGCCCATCCATCAACAGTGGTGCAGAGTTGCTCCGCTGTGGGTGGCTGCAGGAGTGCGACTTCATCGCCTGCTGTGTGGTTGCTTGTGCGTGAATGTGAGTGTGAACTAGATGGTCTGTGTGTTTATGCAAGAGAAAGACACATGCACACTCAAATACAACAGCATGGTGTCTAGCAAAAATGCAGAGAGAGAGCAGACACACAGTCTCTGTCTCTCTCTCTCTCTCTGTGCGTTTCTTTCTGTGCATCTCTCTCTCTCTGTGCGTTTCTCTCTTTCTGTGCATCTCTCTCTCTCTGTGTATCTGTCTCTCAATTGTTTGTTTTTTTCAATTCAGTTTGCTTTATTGGCATGATGTAACAAAGTACATATTTCCAAAGCTTACTTTGGATCTTTACAATATTAAAATAAGAATAATCAAAATTGTCAACAGCACAACAGTAACAACAATAACCAAGGGTCAAAATAACCATTGAAGAATAACAATATCTCTCTCTCTCTCTCTCTCTCTGTTTCTCTCTCTCTGTGTCTTCTCTCTCTGTCTCTTTCTTTCTGTGTCACTCTCTCTCTCTCGCTATCTTTGTGTGTCTCTCTGTCTCTCTCTATCTCTGTGTGTCTCTCCCTCTCTCTCTGTGTCTGTCTGTGTCTCTCTCTCTGTGTCTCTCTCGCTCTCTGTGTCTCTCTCGCTCTCTGTGTCTCTCTCTTTCTCTTTGTCTCTTTCTGTCTTTATCTCTCCCCCTCTACCCTCCAATTCCAATCCCATCATATCTCATTCTACCAGGTGTTCTGGTGTAGTGAAGGCCCCCGGGGGGGGGGGGGGGATCCTGCCGTGTCGTACACTCTGATTCGCTCGCAATGTTGACTGAGCAGAGCGCTAATTTGTAATGAGATCAGAACTCCCACTTGTAACCCACCTCCAGACTCCAGGTCTCCCCAATCCAGCTCAGCCATTCATCAAGAAATGCTCATTTTTTTCCCCTCTCTCGCATTAGTTCCCCCTCTTATCTTCTCTAGTCATACCAGGGGGCAGGGAGTTGAGGTGTGATACTCTATTCTACTTTTGTTTTGTGCATCTGTATGCTAAAGGGAAAAAACTACTTTTAAAAAAGTGAACAGTTGTTTTGTTTCTCAACGTGAGAAAGTGTCGTCTTTTCCACACCCAATTCCCTCCAATTATACAAGAACTCGCTAATGCGGTCAAGTCCCCTAGAATTTTCCTGAGAATTGTGAAAACCCCAAAGGCCTAGAATTCCAAACTCAAAAAGTATTGAACCATGACTACTACACTGATACTAGACAGAGGTGGTCGTGATTGGACACGGAATGAGAGACGATAAGAAGAGTAGTTGTCAACCCCTGTGTACCCATTCGAAGACCTGAAAGTCTGGCCTTTTCACCTGCACCTGCCAAAACAAGAGGCTCCTCTTCTCCCCCTCTGTTACCTGTCTCTCTTTTCCAGCCAGGGGTGTAAACTAAGTAGCAGTTGGCTCTATTGTTGATGGAATTGAACTTGGCATTACTGTGCCCACTGTCTCTGTTTTAAAGGTTGTGTTATGACCCGGAAAATGTAGATAAGAGTATAGGGATCACTCTGAATCATTATCAGACCCCGTCTCCAGCTCTCTAACCCAAATCCTATTACCATGGTCTGTCTGTTTTGCTAAGGCAGTGACCCTTGGCTGTTTCTCTACAGTCAGATTGAATCTTAATGTTGTTATGACATAAGTGCAGGCCAGACAGTGGAGTTTAATGGGAGGAATAGCGGACAGTTTGTTTATCTGGCGTGTAAAGGAGAACAGGGTTGTGTAGGCGGGGGCTATGGATGTTGGGGTCAGGGTTGGTCAACAACAATCCACACACACACACACACACACACACACACACACTGCCCCCCGGAGTTGGAATGTATTTACTGTTGTCTCGGTGTCTGTGAATGTCTGGCTCCCGCTGCAGAGCAGTAGAATACCACACCAAGGTCAGGCCTCTCGCCATTGCACGACAGGTATTTCTGATTACACAGATGCAGAGGAATGTTCCGCCCCTGTTTTCTCTCTCGCTCTCCCCATCTTTTATCCTCTGGAGATGATTGTTTCAAGATGTGCGTCACTCCAGGTCTCTGGTTTGGACCCCGTAGCCCCTGGTTAAGCGCCAACGATAACTTCCCCAATATATCAAAACCGAAGTCAATGTCAACATTCGCTGCAGTGATTTGTGATGCCACGAAGCACCCCTGATTCTTCAGACTGCCTTCCCCCCCCCATTTGAGGACATTTATACATTTCACAGGTGTGCTCTTCATAATTCACTTCAGTTTTTGACAAATCTTCAAGTAGAATGTGCATGGAAATCTTTACATGGTCACTGTTGATCCTTGAAGGCTTCCGTAGTTCATCTCATTTTAGTCATTAGTCTTATCCAGAGTGACTTACAGTAGTGAATACATACATTTCATTTTCATTTCATGCATTTTTATTTTATTTTTTATTTTTTTCTGTACTGGCCCCCCGTGGGAATCAAACCCACAACCCTGGCGTTGCACACACCATGCTGGCGTTGCAAACACCATGCTCTACCAACTGAGCCACAGGGAAGGCGTGTTGAGAAGACCATAGCGAAACCAGATTTGATCCTGCTGACTTCAGTCGTCACTCATTCGTTTTTTCTTGAAATATCACTGTCGATTTTGTTTTCAGTCAGTAAGTGTGTTTTCCTCTGTTGTGTTTTGCAGGAAGTTCTACTACATCACCCTGCTGAGGGACCCTGTGTCGCGCTACCTGAGCGAGTGGCGCCATGTGCAGCGCGGCGCCACCTGGAAGACGTCCCTTCACATGTGTGACGGGCGCACGCCCACGCCCGAGGAGCTGCCGCCCTGCTATGAGGGTACGGACTGGTCCGGCTGCACCCTGCAGCAGTTCATGGACTGCCCCTACAACCTGGCCAACAATCGGCAGGTGCGCATGCTCGCCGACCTCAGCCTGGTGGGCTGCTACAACCTCTCCACGGTGCCCGATAAGCGGCGCTCGCAACTTCTCCTCGAGTCGGCCAAGAAGAACCTGCGCGACATGGCCTTCTTCGGTCTGACTGAGTATCAGCGCAAGACGCAGTTCCTGTTCGAGCGCACCTTCCGTCTGCGCTTCATCCGCCCCTTTGTGCAGTACAACAGCACGCGGGCGGCCGGCGTGGACCTGGACAATGACACGGTGGCGCGCATCGAGGAGCTCAACGACCTGGACATGCAGCTGTATGACTACGCTCGCGACCTCTTCCAGCAGCGCTATCAGTACACTCGGCAGCTGGAGAGACGCGCGCACCGCTTGGCGCTTCGGGGTCGCGGTCTGGACCCCCGGGATTTTCTCAGAGATGAGGGCGGTATGGGGGGCGAAGGGACAGCCAGGTTGCCCACAGAGGACTACATGAACCACATCATCAACAGGTGGTAGCCCCCATCCCAGCCACCCTCCTAGACACCCACTTTCCTGACCTCCCCATTGTCTGGTATGGTGAGGTTGCATCAGAGTGAATGTTTAGGACAGTTGAAATTTGGCACTTGTGGTTTGGGAAGGAGACAGTTGCAGAGGGTTGGGTGACTTACCTATGGACTTTGCATGAGCCAAGCTGTGGGTTTCAGACCAGACGATATCCCTTCTAGCTCCTGGATGACATAGACGTTTTGGTCTTCTTAGACTATGTGGTGAGGTCAGATATTTGTGATTGGAAGCCGATGATAAACCTGAGTGACCCTCTGGAGTTCTAGAAGCAGCAACTGTCTCTACACTCCTCAGATTTTCCTTTACAAAGTAAACAAACTTGTTTTACTTGCCGTTCTATGTCTTAGCCCACAAGAATAACCTATGTGCTTAATAAGTTGTTTGAGGAGTTTCAAAGCAGTGAGATGAGAAATTACCTGTACTTTGGGCCAAAAGTATTTCAATAGTGTCTAAGCAAAGGACATTTCCGACAAGCTATCTTTTTATTTATTCAATTGCTTTCTGATCATTTGAAATAGATATTTTTCCAATGTGAGAGACTATTTGGCCCACCTCGATATACAGTATGGCACTTGTAAGTGATATAAAGTCATGATTGTCATAACATACTCATCAATTTGCTGAAAGTTTACTAACATGTATCAAAGTTTAGAGCTATATCTTAATATAAATGACGGATAAACAGATTTTCTTTTTTTACACTTGTATGTTTTTACCATTTTGTCTGAATGTCTATGAAGAGGCCAGTCTCTTTGGTTCCAATGTATTTTAATTCACCCGTTGGATTGTGATCTGTACACTAAAGGAGATGTACATGAATGAGAAGGTAAATGATTGACATGAAGGTTTGTCATGTGATTGTCTAGGAACATTTTCGACCACATAATCTACATACATGCTCAACAGGAGACGGACCGAGGGTCTCATACTGAAGGGAGACACTAAAAACAGGAAACACTGTCGTTCTTATTACTTGTACAAAGTTGTGTGTGTGTGTGTGCTCGCCGCGCTTTTGTTTCTGTGCTTTCATGCTCAATACATTTCCCTTCTCTGTTTGGG
The DNA here is from genome assembly GCF_901001165.1 of Salmo trutta. Classification (NCBI taxonomy): domain Eukaryota; kingdom Metazoa; phylum Chordata; class Actinopteri; order Salmoniformes; family Salmonidae; genus Salmo; species Salmo trutta. The sequence goes on from NC_042962.1 coordinate 17,074,530, forward strand.
ATCAAGTGTGTCATTTAAAACCAGAATACAATGAACATGTGTAATGGATGGATTATTAGTCGAGGTTGCCATGCTCCACAAGATGTTTTATTTTTAATAATGCGTATTTAAATGTCTAAAAGTGCAACAGGTAAAATATTAAAGTTGAAGAATGGACAGCCTCTTGCCAACCACAAACTCTTTTTGTTAATAATCTTGAACATTTTTTAAAATAGAATGATCCCCTGGAGAACGGTGTGTTTAATTAAAATTCAAACACAATGGGTATGGACATGATATAACCATTATCATTAAATACTGCTGTATATGGAACCTCCATATTTGTCCTATTTATAATTCTGCTCATAAAGTCTCCAATCCAACTGCAAATACTGTGATCTCACAGGCATGGCCAGTGCTAAAAACAGGCCCACATCTGAATGTTTTGGAGTGTTAAGATGCTAAGGAATGATTATTATTATTATTAAGGAAATGTGGACCAGTGTGTGCAGATCCTGCAAATGACTCATAGTCTTGTCTCAATAGCAGAATGTTTGTTTGAGTGACTTATACTTATGTCCCAGGGCTCATAAGCAACCATTTCACGGTAAAGTCTACACCAGTTGTATTCGGTGCATGTGACAAAATAACATTTGATTTGATTTGACCCTCTCCGGAGCAGAGGTCAAACAATGGGTTCCAGAAGATTTCGCTGATGCAAAGTATTTTTTATCTTATTTGGGAAAGATCGTTTTGGGGAGGATTGGTTACAAATCGTGTGTGTGTGTGTGTGTGTGTGTGTGTGTGTGTGTGTGTGTGTGTGTGTGTGTGTGTGTGTGTGTGTGTGTGTGTGTGTGTGTGTGTGTGTGTGTGTGTGTGTGTGTGTGGACATGTTTAACTATACTTGTGGGGACCAGAAGTCCCCACAAGAATAGTAAACAAACAACATTTTGACCAACTGGGGACATTTTGTTAGTCCCCACAAGAAAAAGCGATATTTCTAGGGGGTTAAGGTTCAAATTAGGGGTTAAAGGTTACGGTTACGGTTAAGATTAGGGTAAAGGGTTAAGTTTAGGGAAAATAAGATTTTATGCGTGTTTGTGTGTCCCCACAAGGTTAGTTAAACAAGACTGAGTGAGTGAGAATTGAGTGATGTAGGACATTTGTAAACAAAGTCTCCGGTCGGTTTTACCCATATTGTATTATTACTGTGAGTATTTCTGTTCTTCATGCAGATTGGATCTTCTATTCAACAATTAAAAAAAAAGATATTCCTTTGTATTTCAGTCTCTGCTCCTATTCTTTGTACTCAGAATGAACCGGGTAGCATCATTTGTACTCAGAATGGCAGAATGCTAAAAAACTGCTCTGAGATCAACCTCTCTTGGAGCGAGCCACACCATGTTGCCAAGGACTGAAGGACATGGGAGCACATTGTGGTCATGTCCCATAGGGGATGAAGAGGGTAGAGTAAGTAAGTATTGGTTGTTTCAGTTCACACACAAATTACCTCATCATTCATATCATGGTAGCATCTCTATGACATGTTTTCAAAAGTAACATAGCCCATTTCATTTGATCAACACAGAAGTAATTCCCTTTATGAATGATGTCCACCTAAATTGTGGCCAGATGGAGAGAAAAAAATCTGAGTTAAAACATCTTCCAAGTAAGAGGCATAGCAGACAATCACTCTGGCATTTCACCATTTTGTCAGGCAGACACATTGCCAAGGTAAGTTGACGCTTAAACTTAAATTAATAATCCGCAGATGAATGAGTTGCTTTGGGTTGAGAACAGGGACTTGTTCTCAACCCAGTGTCGTCTGCACAAAGTCAGGAAACGGAAATCAGGAAACGTTTTGAGATTGTGTACAGTTTTGAACAAGCGGCAGTGGAAACGGAGAGGGTTTTTGGACTATCATGCCCTCCCTGTCCCTGCAGAGCCAGGCAAACAAATGGCAACAGCTGGCCAGGTTTAACCCGGGGGGAAATCTGCTGGAGTTGAGCGCCACATGAGGCATAGCTGAGGGCATACCAAGGTCACATTCAATCACCCATTATGTATAATTATTCTCTACAGAAAAACATTGCATTAACAATGTATAAAAGCACTGCCACAAAACACACGACAGCACCACAGCTGTTCTCTTGGAATACTGGTAGCGTGTTCTCTGTGTTCATGTTTTAACTTATCAGAACATACAGTAGAGCAAACCGCTTGATTGGAAATTGGGTCATTTATAGGTGAAGTTAGTCATAAACGTTTTAGTATTTTCTAGTGTAAACATGATTTTGATAAACAATGTAAACCTACGTTTGTTGTTGTCATATGTAGTGATTGTGAATGCTATGCGGAGAGAACATCAACTTAAAGATGGAATCCGCAGTACGGGGAAACAGTGCCACTGGCTGCCCCACTACGTTAATGTTTTTTGTAGCAGAGCTGAGGAGCGTCGCGCTGCTCGCCCAGCAAAACAAAAGAAGAAATACATTATTGTTATCTTCTATTGCTCGTGCAATGATGTCTGTGGCGGAGAACTCTGTTTATTGTTTGCAGTAACATCTTAGTTGGTGTAATATTGCAAACTGACATGTCTGTTTCACCATTAAAGATTCCAGCTTTAAGGGTTCTGTTGTTTTTTTCTTCAGTTTGACTGTTGAAACATTACTTGAATTTGTTTCACACTTACCTCACAATTTCAGTTGCATTTTTACAGTTTTCTTTCAAATGTGTGTGTCCCTCTTTCTCACTGTGTTTAAAATGAACGTGTCCACAAACACAACGAGGTGCACTTGTTGCTATGTCTGACCTAAACCCCAGACATCATGAATGAACTGAATAACAAGTCTTTATACTGATAAAGATATACATGTTGTTTCATGTCTGAATCGCAATGAATAAGTCAGGTCAACTGGTGGCTGTGTCTGGAGAGAACCAAAGAAAGATATCATCAAAACACTGCATTGAAAAATCTGTGAATTTGGCAGAGAAAGAGAGAGACTGAGGAAATAGCAGGAAGATAACCTATGTACTATTGTGCATTTTTCGGTTTGCTCCAGAAATGCCATTTTCTTTATACTTCTCATCACATTTAAATTGTGTTAGTGGGGACAGAATTCAATTAGCGGAGGAATTAGTGTATGTGAGATAAAACAGGTTAACTTCGTATAAAGCTCTATATGCCACAAGATCAAAAGTGGGAGGCAGGTAGCCCAGTGGTTAGAGCATTGGGCCTCTAACCGGAAGGTTGCTGGATCGAATCCCCAAGTTGACAAGGTAAACATCTGTCGTTCTACCCCTGAACAAGGCAGTTAACCCACTGCTGCCCAGTAGGCTGTCATTGTAAATAATAATTTGTTCTTAACTGACTTGCCTAGTTAAATTTAAAAAAAGACTGCCTCAAATCTAAGACTGCTTTTGTTATGGTGTCAATGATTCAGACTATTTGTGTATTTGGTCTCCCTTGATGAGTGATTCTAACTATTACATTAATTGAATAAACACAACAGCATTCCAACTCTGAGCAAAGTATTTATTGACATAACAAAATCCTTTTTGTGAGGTGACATAGGGTGACTGCACCAAAACTTTTCAGAGCCTTGAGTGGATATTGAATGAATATTGAACTGTTTAACAAAGATTAGGCTCTGTCTCCATCTGCTGGCTATATGCTGCCAGTCAACAACAATTCTTGCTCATGTTTGCTGGACACGTCCCCATTTATTGTTTGAGTGAAAGATTAACTTAGAGCCAACATGTATACTGTATAATTACTTGTAATAAGCATGTATAAGCAGTATAAACATTTATAAGAGCGTTAAGCTTTATATTATATTGTTTTTCGATGCTGTAATTTTTCAAGTCTTACAACATATACAATTGCATTATATAACCACATACAGTTGAAGTCGGAAGTTTACAAACACCTTAGCCAAATACATTTAAACTCAGTTTTTCACAATTCCTGACATTTAATCCTAGAAAAAATTCCCTGTCTTAGGTCAGTTAGGATCACCACTTTATTTTAAGAATGTGAAATGTCAGAAAAATAGTAGAGTGAATGATTTATTTCAGCTTTTATTTATTTCGTCACATTCCCAGTGGCTCAGAAGTTTACATACACTCAATAAGTATTTGGTAGCATTGCCTTTAAATTGTTTAACTTGGGTCAAACGTGCTGTGTGGCCTTCCACAAGCTTCCCACAATAAGTTGGGTGAATTTTGGCCCATTCCTCCTGACAGAGCTGGTGTAACTGAGTCAGGTTTGTAGGCGTTCTTGCTCGCACACACACATTTTCTATAGGATTAAGGTCAGGGCTTTGTGATGGCCACTCCAATACCTTGACTTTGTTGTCCTTAAGCCATTTTGCCACAACTTTGGAAGTATGCTTGGGGTCATTGCCCATTTGGAAGACCCATTTGCGACCAAGCTTTAACTTCCTGACTGATTCACTTTTCGCACCAAAGTACATTCATCTCTAGGACACAGAACGCGTCTCCTTCCTGAGCGGTATGACGGCTGCGTGGTCCCATGGTGTTTATACTTGTGTACTATTGTTTATACAGATGAACGTGGTACGTTCAGGCATTTGGAAATTGCTCCCAAGGATGAACCAGACTTGTGGAGGTCTACAATTCTTTTCTGAGGTCTTGGCTGATTTCTTTTGATTTTCACCTGATGTCAAGCAAAGAGGCATTGAGTTTGAAGGTAGGCCTTGAAATACATCCACAGGTACACCTCTAATTGACTCAAATGATGTCAATTAGCCTATCAGAAGCTTCAAAAGCCATGACACCATTTTCTGGAATTTTCCAAGCTGTTTAAAGGCACAGTCAACTTAGTGTATGTAAACTTCTGACCCACTGGAGTTGTGATACAGTGAATTATAAGTGAAATAATCTGTCTGTAAACAATTTTTTGAAAAATGACTTGTGTCATGCACAAAGTAGATGTCCTAACCGACTTGCCCAAACTATAGTTTGTTAACAAGAGATTTGTGGAATGGGTGAAAAACAAGTTTTAATGACTCCAACTTAAGTGTATGTAAACTTCTGACTTCAACTGTATGTACAATGCTACAGGAGTTTCCGTCAGCTGTTCAAGCTTCTTTTTTTGAAAATATCCCAGGTCTAGCCAGTGAGCATGGCAAGCTCATCACCATCATCTTCCTCCTATGTGCTTTCCCTCAAGGCATTCTCAAGTCTGATCCAGAACACCTCCTGGTCAAGCTTGTCTGTGGGCCACAACAAGTATGTTTTCCGATGCACCATCTTTCATAACCGAGTGTTAGGAGAGAGACAGTAGTGTGGGATCTCTTCGAGAAACACCATCAGAAGAACATCACTCCCCTCACACAGAAGTCTGACTGGCCACCTGGAACTCCAGGGCACACCACTCACTGCGAAGAAAGTCACGAGTCACCACGCAGAGTGTGCGTCCGGCATTGTAGATGGCTGTTTCAATGTTCTCTAGCAACTTCCGTGCCCCGACGGAAGTCGCGGTGTTGCAAGCACAGTCGGAACGGAGCTGATCCTAATCCTAGTCCTTTCTAGAAGGGCTATCAGCTCACTCACGGCTCATCTCTGGAGCTGTAGCAACCTTTCCCCACTGCCATATGCCTTCGAAGGCGAGTCCGCAGGAGGCGGAGTAGGTAATGGATGGTTGTGCCAGATTAGGCACATGGTCACAGTCACCAAGTCCAGAAGCAAGGTGGACAAGAAAAGGCTGTGGGTTGAACTGGTCATAAGAGCATGCTTTGTCATCTAATTCCCGCATGTAGTGAGCTGTCCTCATATTGTCACAGTGGCGGTCATAGATATGGGCTATGTGCACAGTAGGATCATTTAAAGCTTTTGAACCAGGCATTTGGGCGGGTACAGTACAGTGGGTTGTCGCTGATATCAAGGAATCGCAACATAGGGAGGTTATCGAACAAAGATTTCTCCAAAACGTGTAAATGGTTGGACTGAATTAGTGAAACCTTCAAGGAATTCCCTGGAGGCAGTAAGTTGTCGGGTAGAGTATCCAGGTCTGTTTTGTAAAAGGTCAGCATTTCCAGTGATTTAAGTGGATGAAGGACAGTACTCAGATTGGTGTTACTGAGAGTGATGCCGGCCCCAAAATTCCGTCTAAAGTTGACAAGGGGGACAAAGGTATTTGGATGGAAATTGCTCAAAATTGTGCTTCCTATGGATAAACTTCTTATGCACACTTACTCCTTAAAGAAGCCCGGTCCAAAATGTTCAACTCCATCTCCACAAGGGCCTTGGTAGCGTAACTCCACATACTCTAGGGCAGAGAGTTGTCCTTATCAAAATAAAGGCAGTTGTTTTACAACACTGGCTGTTTCACTTTCACAAGACCTTGTAAGATGGCAGGAGTTAATCTTTTGATATGCTTCCCAGGTCCAGGTAATCAAGATTTTCCAGGTCTTGGAAGGATCCTTCCTCAATGTATTTGATAATGAGGCTGAGGTCCAGCTTCACAAGTCTGCTGAGTTTGCTGAAAGGTTGAATGGTGATGTATCTAATGACACTGTATAGCATGTAAAACTCTTCAAGGTTCTGTAGGTCACTGAAAGTATTTTTTATGAATTCAATGATTTCATTTCGATAATGGACAAGCATCTAAGGTTCCTTAGAGGAACCAGCGAGGGTTGAGTTCTCGAATCTTGCTTCTATCTAGACTTACATGCTGACCAGACAGCAGGCGCGTGTGCGATCGTCATCGCATGCATGTTGATTTTGTTCCTCCACACCAGACGCGATCAGGACATGCAGGTTGAAATATCAAAACAAACTCTGAACCAATTATATTAATTTGGGGACAGGTCGAAAAGCATTAAACATTTATAGCAATTTAGCTAGCTAGCATGCTGTTGCTAGCTAATTTGTCCTGGGATATAAACATTGGGTTGTTATTTTACATGAAATGAACAAGGTCCTCTACTCCGACAATTAATCCACAGACAAAACGGTAAACCAAATTTGTTTCTTGTCAACTCTCCTTCTTCCTTCAGGCTTCTTTTTCTTCTTTGGACTTGATAAGGCGGTTGGCAAACAAATTTACGGTGCATTACTACAACCGACTGGAGTGTGGACCTCAGTTCATCTTTCAATCACCCTTGTGGGTATATACTCCTAAAAACCAATGAGGAGATGGCACGTGGGTAATTGCTCCTAAAAACCAAAGAGATTTGAGAGGCAGGACTTGCAGCGCTTAGAGCGTCACAAATAGAACCAAGTTCTATTTTAGTGCCCGGCTACGCAGATGCTTGCGAGCAGTGTGGGTGCAATGATTGAATAACATGTATGTGTACATTTATTTTGCATCGCTCGCACACGCGACATGAGCGCTGTGGTCAGCATGTTAGGAACGTCTAATTTCTGAGGCCAGCAAACGTATCCATTTGAATGTTCAGCTAGTTATCATTAAGTTGTAAAGTTTCAAGACCCTCAAGGCTTTGGAAGGTGGTGTGAGAGATTTCCTTTAAACCACAGTCAACTAGATAAAGTATTTTAATTTTGCTCCCATCTTTCACGAGCTGGGATTCTCCCAAATCCCCAAGATTCACTTTTTCAAAGACTACCATATTTGGTATGGAGAATTCTAACAGGACAGAGACATTTGGAGGTAATTTGGATCTTCCAAGATTGATCTCTACTCTTGAAATGTTGTCCGTCACATCCAGGAGGCCGCAAATAGTGAAATTAGATCTTTCAAGCAAAAAATAATAATGCCACCATTGAAAGAATTTTCTTTGTCTCCATTGGAATTCCAGCCAGGAATTCTGTTTCTATCCCCATAAGGAGCAGGAGCTTCAATCTGTGGTTGTGAGCAAAAATGCCTGACTTTGGATGTAATCCAGAGTTGTTTGAAAGGTTTATGTAGGCAAGAGCAGGAAAGCCACTGACGTTCAAATGGTCAATGTTGTAGCCTAAAAGACTAAGCCAGGACAAAGAGGTGGTGTTGTACACCCGATTCTGTACACTTTGTAGTTTATTCATAGAAATGTCATTCGTTTTTTTTTACAAATCGGGAACCCTTAACTGTTTCAGGTTGTGGAATACGTCAACCTTGATCACTGAGTTGTTTCTGGAGATGTTTAGAAAAGACTGAATGTGTAGTCCTTTGAATTCACCTCCACTTAGAGACGCGAGTTTGTTCTGGTCCAGGGTTAGTACACTTGAGAAATGTCTCAGGCGGACTGTTTTGAATTTTGTTCTTGGACAGATTGATCTTGGTGGCATTTTTGGGGATGGTCTGTATAGCATCCGACACATTCACAATGTTCTGACTCCTACATCAGATAGTGGTGGGGTCATTATAGTTTGTCTGACACCCCTTAAATCCATAGCCCCAGCTGAACCTGATGTTGATGAGAAGCATGAATAAAAGAAAGGATCTTGACATCTTCTCTTCACAGCCAATTTAACCTGAAGTAAAGCAGGGTTTTAAACCGGAAATACAGAAAAGTAACACAAGCTAGTAATCTGAAAAAGAATCACCACAGCTGTGATGGAAACAGGTCGTTTCGGTAAAATATTATAAATGCCGACAGATCATTTGTTCGTTTGACATGGTGGGAAATCTTTGTGTCGGTAAAATTAATTATGCGATAAATGGTGGTGGAAACGCCTTTATGCGCAAATATTGATATAATAACCATCATATCCAAAGTAAACTTGGAGTCACGTGATGATCACGTGTGGTCCACCCACTACGACTCGGGAAACCATGCAGTTTATTAGGCTACACATTATTATTATTATTGTTATGATGAGGATCTTCACAGGGTGGTGAAAGTGCATAGTGATCTTGATGCTACTTTCCAATAAATATGAAGGGTCTTTTTCTGGTGACATGTTGATTGATGCTTGACTGCCATTTGACAAATAAAAATATAATCCCATGTAGACTAGTCTACCTGCACAACCTACCCCCACTGTATCTGCGAGCTGTTGGCTAGAGTGCACGTGCCAAGACTACAGTAGGCACATATTCTATTTAACGCAAACCGTTTTTTGTGACTGATCTATCAATGGAAACACATTGAACATACTTTTTGTGTGCTACGTAATCGCACACTGACTTTTATACAGACCAGAGAATCTTGTTTCTCATGGTCTGATATTCTTTTGGTGCATTTTGGCACATGACTCCATATGTGTTATTTGATAGTTTTGATGTCTTCACTATTATTCTACAATGTAGAAAATGATCAAATAAAGAAAAACCCTTGAATGAGTAGGTGTTTCCAAACTTTTGACTGATACTGTACCACGGCTAAGGGCTGTGTCCAGGCACTCCGTGTTGTGCCGTGCTTAATAACAGCACTTAGCCATGCTATATTGGCCATATACAACACCCCCTCGGGCCTTATTGCTTAATAATACACCTTGCTGAAATGTATCCCCTGCATACAATGCTGCCTACAATCATCCCATACTGCATAATAATACATTGAGACGTTGGCGGCAGGTAGGCTAGCGGTTAAGAGCAATGGGCTAGTAACTGAAAGGTCACTGGTTTGAACCACCGAGCAGACTAGGTGAAAAATCTGTCTGTGCCATAATTGCACCTGTAAATCACTCTGGATAAGAGCGTCTGCTAAATGATGCACATTCAATTCTCTGTGGCTTTGTTTAAGCTGTAGCTACTACCTAGAAATAGTCTACCCCCAGGTAGATATATGATATGGATGTCATAACGGAAGTTACCAAGACAATGATTAATCAATCACGTTAAGTACACAAACACACTGTGATTGAACATACTTCTCATAATAGAAGATGATATCTACCACTTGAAATAATACCTTATTGTATTATCTATGTTTGTTTCTCTTCCAGAGGGCATGCTCCAATACATCTATTAAGCCTCACCAAACCTCAAAAATAAAACTTACCTGATTAATCAATAACATGATTTGATCAATTTTACAGTTCAACACACACACACACACACACACACACACACACACACACACACACACACACACAGACCGACAGACATAATTCAAGTATCTTTAGCATTGCCAGGCTTTAGGGACCTCTGGTGTACTCATATGTGGGCATGCATTTGTTTGACTTACTCCTCTGCTGGTTTTCACTGGATTAGTCATCCTGGCCAGGGCTAACGTGTTTAGGGTTGCCATGACAACAGTCAAACTTTGTCAGACCAATTCACCCGTTGAGTTCCTTTAGCGTCAGCTAGCTGAGCTGACCCTAGAGGCTCTTTTACCACACATCCCGGCAGGAGAGCAGGAAGAAACTGAGGGGAAGGTCTGGTATATTCAACATTTAATTTAGAAATTGTTGGATTATTTATCCTGTGTTCTTTTCCATTTGTGTGGATGCGCATAATGAATGTTATGGAAACACTTGAAATACAGTATCTATAGACAGTGCAGCGCATAGTTTGATTTAATATTATCACTATACCTGGCATGGAGCATTAGACAATTGCACAATATAAGTTATTATAATGATAATTTCCAATGGACAAATGGGTTTATTTGTTAAGATTATGTTGTTCAATACTGCAATAAAGTTATGCGTAGATCATGTAAAGGTGTAAGATAATTTTAGCAATCTGGATCAACTTAAGATCCTACACTTGTAGGACTCCAAGTTGGAGGCCTACATGGTGATATGATTTTAACCATGTCGTCTAATAGTCTAAAACCCAAAAGTGACTATTAACTAACTCCTCTGCGCTTTAAGATGTGTGACACTCAGAATCTCCAGCCAGTTGAAGTAGTGGACCCTGAGGTGGATGAGGGGTCCGGCATCCCCCCAGCGGATAAGGTGGATCCAGGGGAGGAAGTGTCCAATCCTCCCCCAGAGGAAAGCCTTGATGCTGGGGAGACGATGCAGGACAGCTCTGAGGAAGCAAAGAGGGAACCAGAGAACAAGGCCGAGGGAGAGCTAAGCCAGACAACTGCACCCGACCATTCAAATGAGTTAAAACCTCCACTTGTTAGTATACGAAAAGGTACAGTGCAAGTGCAGTGGCTTGCGAAAGTATTCACCCCCTTGGCATTTTTCCTATTTTGTTGACTTACAACCTGGTATTAAAATAGATTTTGGGGGGGGGGTTGTATCATTTGATTTACACAACATGCCTACCACTTTGAAGATGCAAAATATTTTTTATTGTGAAACAAACAAGAAATAAGACAAAAAAAACTGAAAACTTGAGCGTGCATAACTATTCACCCCCGCAAAGTCAATACCTTGCAGAGCCACCTTTTGCCACAATTACAGCTGCAAGTCTCTAGGGGTATGCCTTTATAAGCTTGGCACATCTAGCTACTGGGATTTTTGCCCATTCTTCAAGGAAAAACTGCTCCAGCTCCTTCAAGTTGGATGGGTTCCTGTGTACAAAATCTTTAAGTCATACCACAGATTCTCAATTGGATTGAGGTCTGCGCTTTAACTAGGCCATTCCAAGACATTTAAATGTTTCCCCTTAAACCACTTGAGTGTTGCTTTAGCAGTATGCTTAGGGTTATTGTCCTGCTGGAAGGTAAACCTCCATCCCAGTCTCAAATCTCTGGAAGACTGAATCAGGTTTCCCTCAAGAATTTCCTTGTATTTAGCGCCATCCATCATTCCTTCAATTCTGACCAGTTTCCCAGTCCCTGCTGATGAAAAACATCCCCACAGCATGATGCTGCCACCACCATGCTTCACTGTGGGTATGGTGTTCTCGGGGTGATGAGAGGTGTTGGGTTTGCACCAGACATAGCGTTTTCCTTGATGGCCAAAAAGCTCAATTTTTGTCTCATCTGGCCAGGGTACCTTCTTCCATATGTTTGGGGTGTCTCCCACATGCCTTTTGTTGAACACCAAACGTGTTTGATTATTTATTTATTTAAGCAATGGCTTTTTTTCTGGCCACACTTCCATAAAGTCCAGCTCTGTAGAGAGTATAGCTTAAAGTGGTCCTATGGACAGATACTCCAATCTCTGCTGTGGAGCTTTGCAGCTCCTTCAGCTCCTTCAGCTCCTCCATGGTCTCTTTGTTGCCTCTCTGATTAATGCCCTTCTTGCCTGGTCTGTGAGTTTTGGTGGGCAGCCCTATCTTGGCAGGTTTATTGTGTTGCCATATTCTTTCCATTTTTAAATAATGGATTTAATGGTGCTCCGTGGGATGTTCAACGTTTGGGATATTTTTTTATAACCCAACCCTGATCTGTACTTCTCCACAACTTTGTCCCTGACCTGTTTGGATAGCTCCTTGGTCTTCATGGTGCCGCTTGCTTAGTGGTGTTGCAGACTCGGGGGCCTTTCAGAACAGATGTATATATCCTGAGATCATGTGACAGATCATGTGACACTTAGATTGCACACAGGTGGACTTTATTTAACTAATTATGTGACTTCTGAAGTTAATTGGTTGCAACAGGTCTTATTTAGGGGCATCATAGCAAAGGTGGTGAATACATATGCACGCACCACTTTTCCAATTTTTTTAATTTTTTGAAACAAGTTGTTTTTTTCATTTCACTTCACCAATTTGGACTATTTTGTGTATGTCCATTACATGAAATCCAAATAAAAATACATTTAAATTACAGGTTGTAATGCAACAAAATAGGAAAACTGCCAATGGGGTTGAATACTTTTGCAAGGCACTGTATATGGGTAGAACTATAGACATACAGGAAGTACAAACACAGACCATGCCATACAGTACATATAGATGTGAAGCTTTGATTTTATTGGCCATGAAAATAGACAGTCATGTTTTGCCATATCAACAGATGTGGGTGTGAGTGGACACAGGCGAATAGGAGGTCACAACCCTAAAAGCACCAATCACACGGCATCGGTAGCTCTTCCTTCCTCAACCGCCAGTACAACTGTGAGTATTTACGAAGTCAAGACAGCTGAAAGGGTACAAAGGGCGTTAACCCCTCAGTCATTTTAACTTTTGATGGGCAACAACTGATCAGTTACTCATATCTCACAATATGGGTGAAGTTTCTTAATGTGGAAAACCCTAAACCCTGTCTCCCTAAACGAATGTCACAGTAGCTCCGCCAGGTTGTGTTTTCTTTCACTCTCATTCTGTCTGGATGTGATTAGGTTTCAGGGAAACGGACGATGGTACTCTCCAACGAAGCCAGGAAAGAGATGGCCAAGCAGGCCAGGGCTGCCAAGGATGAGCGTCGGGCCATGCTAGACGCCCGCCACAAGTACCTCATAGCCAAGCTTGTGGACAGTGTGAGCCTGGGGGAGACTGAGGTGGAGGAGGCCTTTATATCGGATGACAAGGTAAGGGGGGGTGGGGGGTTTGGTCAGACATTCACAAAATGCATCCAAACTCCAATAATACTAACTGCCATAAACTCTGCTCTAGTTCAATTTGATAGAGGATTTTTTTGCGCCTAATGGATCAAAGAGGTTGATATTCTTCTATCAAGACATAAAAGCGGTAAACTGACCTTTCTCTTCATTGTCATCATGAAAAAAATGGAGTGAAGAACATCAGTCCTATAATATTACATGATGGTACATTCCCCATCTCCCTTTTTTCAGCCTTCATCAAACCACCCAACCTGGGCAGACACAGTCAGTTCTACCCCCGGGCAGAAAAAGCTCTTTGTCACCACTGGAACTTCAGAGGTAACGTTTTGCTGCAGAACTGATTTAAGTCTGTGTTGGTTCTACTTTTATTTGAAATCCTCATCCGGAACTTCTTCCATTTGATAATTATCTCTGACAAAAGTTTCTAGCCCTAAAAGAGGTGTAACGGTCGTCGTATATACTGGACCATGGCGCAGCGGGCTTTGTGCTCATTTTAGCTTTTATTTAGAACACTTAATTAACAAAACAAGAAAACGTACGAACGAACAGTATTGCAGGCTAACACAGCAGTGCAACAACAACTTCCCACAAATCCCATGACAAAAACACCCCTCTTAAATAAGACCTTCAATTAGAAGCAATGAAGAGCAGCTGCTTCCAATTGAAGGTCAACCCCATCAACTAAACATAGAAATAGAAAGACTAGAACATAGAAATATACTAACAGAACATTAACCAAAACCCCGGAACACCCCTCTACATAAACACATATCCCAACAAACCCCGAACCACATAAAACAAACACCCCCTGCCATGTCCTGACCAAACTACAATAACAAATAACCCCTTTACTTGTCAGAACGTGACAGTACCCCCCCCCCCCCCCCCCCGCCCCCCCAAAGGTGCAGACCACGGATGCACCTAAACAAAAAAAACACAAAAAATAACCCCCCCCCAAAAAATAATCCCATACTAAAGGGAGGGAAGGGAGGGTGGCCACCGTCACCGACGGTTGTTGTGCTACACCCCCCCCCCCCCCACCCAACCCACCTACTATGGAGGTGGCTCAGGCTCCGGCCTTACTCCCCCACCTAACCTGTCCACCCCCGCTAAATAATTATTGAATGTTACCCTTCCCGAAGTCTCTGGGCTATGGCGCATCGCTGAAGACCTCGGGCTGATGTGTGTTGCTGGAGACCTCAGGCTGATGCGCGTCACTGGAGACCTCGGGCAGTAGGGCGACTCTGGCTGCGCCGATTCCAGACTGTAGGGCGACTCTCGCTGCGCCGGTTCCGGACTGTAAGGCGACTCTCGCTGCGCCGATTCCAGATTGTAGGGCGACTCTCGCTGCGCCGACTCCGGACTGTAGGCCGTCTCTCTCGGCTCCTGACTGTGCGCCGTCTCTCTCGGTTCCTGACTGTGGGCCGTCTCTCTCGGCTCCTGACTGTGGGCCGTCTCTCTCGGCTCCTGACTGTGGGCCTTCTCTCTCGGCTCCTGACTGTGGGCCGTCTCTCTCGGTTCCTAACTGTGGGCCGTCTCTCTCGGTTCCTGACTGTGGGCCGTCTCTCTCGGTTCCTGACTGTGGGCCGTCTCTCTCGGCTCCGGACTGTGGGCCGTCTCTCTACGGGGCACTGTCGCCGGAAGCTCTGGACGGGGCACTGTCGTCGAACACTCTGGACGGGGCACTGTCGTCGAACACTCTGGACAGGGCACTGTCGTCGAACACTCTGGATGGGGCACTGTCGTCAGAAGCTCTGGACGAGGCACTGTCGTCGGAAGCTCTGGACGAGGCACTGTCGTCGGAAGCTCTGGACGAGGCACTGTCGTCGGAAGCTCTGGACGAGGCACTGTCGTCGGAAGCTCTGGACGGGGACTGCGCACTGAAGGCCTGATGCGTGGGGCTGGCTTAGGACGCGCCAGACTAGGGACACGCACCACAGGGCTAGTGCGAGGAGCAGGAGCAGGACGAGCTGGACTGGGCTGACGCACTGGAGGCCTGGTGCGTGGGGCTGGTAGTGGAGGTACCAGACTGGAGACACGCACTCCACGGCTAGTGCGAGGAGCGGGAACAGGACGTACTAGACTGGGCTGACGCACTGGAGGCCTGGTGCGTGGTGCTGGCTTTGGACACGCCAGACTGGAGACACGCACCTCAGGGCTAGTGCGAGGAGTGGGAACTGGATACACCGGGCCATGAGTAGGCACTGGAGGTCTGGAGCGTACCTCCTGCACAACCCGTCCTGGCTGGATGGTAATAGCAGCCCTGCACGAGCGGAGTGCTGGCACAGGGAGAACTGGGCTGTGCAGAGGCCTGATGGTTGCCATGCGTAGAGCAGGCATAGGGTAGCCTGGGCCTAGGAGGCGCACCGGTGGCCAGATGCGCTGCACAGGCCTCCTCCTTCCAGGCTGGATGCCCACTCTAGCACGGCACTTGCGAGGGGCTGGGATCGCTCGCATCGGACTGTGCGTGCGCATGGGCGAGATCGTGCGCACTTCCGCATACTCCGGCGCTCTCCACTCCATACACTCCCCATAATAAGCACGGGGAGTTGGCTTAGGTCTACTGCCTGCCCTAGCCAAACTACCCGTGTGCCCCCCCAAAAAAATGATTGGGGCTGCCTCTTTGGCTTCCTTGCCAGCCGTGTTCCCCTGTAGCGTTCCCGGTCTTCTTTAGCCTCTCTTATCTCCGCTCTCCTGGCTGCCTCCACCTGTTCCCATGGGAGGCGACCCCTTCCGGCCAGGATCTCTTCCCAACTGTAGGATCACTTGCCGTCCAGGATGTCTTCCCATGTCCAGTCCTCTTGCTGCTCCTTCCTCCTCTGCTTGGTCCGTTTGTGGTGGGAAGTTCTGTAACGGTCGTCGTATATACTGGACCAAAGCGCAGCGGGTTGAGTGCTCATTTTATCTTTTATTTAGAACACTTAATTAACAAAACAAGAAAACGTACAAACGAACAGTATTGCAGGCTAACACAGCAGTGCAACAACAACTTCCCACAAATCCCATGACAAAAACACCCCTCTTAAATAAGACCTTCAATTAGAAGCAATGAAGAGCAGCTGCTTCCAATTGAAGGTCAACCCCATCAACTAAACATAGAAATAGAAAGACTAGACTAGAACAGAGAAATATACTAACATAGAACATTAACCAAAACCCCGGAACACTCTAAACAAACACCCCTCTACATAAACACATATCCCAACAAACCCCGAACCACATAAAACAAACACCTCCTGCCACGTCCTGACCAAACTACAATAACAAATAACCCCTTTACTGGTCAGAACGTGACAAGGGGACTTGAATGCCATCATGGCTTTCCAAGACACAGGCTTCATGGCTTTCACATTCTTTCTTTAAAGTATACAGTCCTGCACTCAACACCTTGCAGGCATAGTAATGGGGAAGAACACTCTTCATGAAATATACCAGAGCCATCCTTCTCCAAACAAGCGTATCAGAATTACCTCATAATTACTAGTTTGGTAATGTTTGTA
This sequence comes from Salmo trutta, assembly GCF_901001165.1. Lineage (NCBI taxonomy): Eukaryota > Metazoa > Chordata > Actinopteri > Salmoniformes > Salmonidae > Salmo > Salmo trutta. The sequence goes on from NC_042962.1 coordinate 17,091,329, forward strand.
TTACGTTGGTATTGGAGACAGAGCCTCTGCCACTTCTTAAGTGTTGATTTCCATGGTATCAGTAAAAAACAAGACACTTTCTTTGTTTCTCTCATTCAGTCTCATCACCAGACCATGTGCTGTGTTGGCTCTTATGTTTCAGGCCTTACTTGAAAAGTGTTTGTTTTTCTTGCGAACGACAGACAAGGCCATAACGACCGCCAATGTTTCTCAGGTCAGTAAGTCTAGCGTTTCTGGCCACCACTTTAGTGGCACTGTTTATGGATTGCTTCATTGTTGTGCTATTGCTCGTGTACTGCTTGTTTCTTCCAGGAAGTGAATTTCGGAATGCTAGACTGCACTAATGGGAGCATTTTGTACAGTTTGGAGAAACTGTTCTCACAAATTATGCTGCCTGCACTCAAGTCTCAAGAGGTAATTCCCTATTGAGTATAATGCCCTATCAACATGCATGCTAAGTTGTTCAAAAGTAGACAGAATAATCAAACACAACATAACAGGGCGCTGTAGTGGAGCGGGTCAAGAGTTTCAAGTTCCTTGGTGTCCACATCACCAACAAACTATCATGGTCCAAACACACCAAGTCAGTCATGAAGAGGGCATGACAACACAGTTTCCCCCTCAGGAGACTGAAAAGATTTGGTATGGGTCCCCAGATCCTCAAAAAGTTCTGCAGCTGCACCATCGAGAGCATCTTGACCGGTTGCATCACCACCTGGTATGGCAACTGGGGCCACCTGGTATGGCAACTTTCTGCCATCAAAGACCTATATACTTGGCGGTGTCAGAGGAAGGCTCCAAAAATTGTCACAGACTCCAGTCACCCAAGTCATAGACTGTTATCACTGCTACCGCACGGGACAATTTACATTGACCCCCCGTACCCACACCCCTTTGTTTTTACAGTACTGCTACTCTGTGTTTATCCATGCATAATCACTTTACCCCTACCTACATGTACAAATGACCTCGAATAACCTGTACCCCTGCACATTTACTCGGTACCAGTACCCCCTGTATATAGCCTCGTTATTGTTATGTTATTGTGTTACTTTTTATTTAGTAAATATTTTCTTAACTCTGTTTCTTAAACTGCATTGTTTGTTAAGGGCTTGTATGTTAAGGGCTAGTATGATAAGGTCTACACCTGTTGTATTCAGCGCATGTGACAAATACAATTTGATTTAAACTCTCCTATATCTCCTCTACTTCAACTCCAGTAAATGTTTTGTTCAAACCTCACCAGAATTGGGGCTCCATTAAGGATGGACTTCAGAATGCTCAGATTCAGGACTTCCTGAGTTCAGTGGACAAGTTCATTAGCAACCTCTCCTCTGCCAGACTGAATATGGAGGGAAGGTTCCAACTCCACAGAGTGGACACTGGACAGAGCCTAAGCAGCCTGCTAGGCCCAGCAGACTACACAGCTGCAGGTATAGAAGTTACCTAAGTTATGGTTTTGAAGTTTAGGTTTTTGTGTGTGATTAGCGACTGTCCACTCTGTTGTATGTTGTGGTATTTCTATTCATTCTTACTTATTTGCCTGTCACTGTTATGCCGAGCAATTATTCCCCCTTAGGGATTAATACAGTTGATTTAACTTAATTTAATTGGTAGTCCTGTGCAAAGACCCTCTGAAAAATCTATTTGAGTAGAATAGACGATGTATAGTACAGCACATCCACAGGAGGCTGCTGAGGGGAGGACGGCTCAAAATAATGGCTGGAATGGCACAAACGGAATGGCATCAAACACATGGAAACCATGCGTTTGATGTATTTGATACCGTTCCTCTGATTCCGCTCCAGCCATTACCACAAGCCCGTCCTCCTCAATAAAGATGCCACCAACCTCCTGTGAGTACATCCTACAAGGGCAGATACTGGACATGAACAAGCATCATAGAGAAACGGCAATGTCAGCGGTACTGCTAAACTCATACTGCATATGAGGAAAGTAATGCTCAAAGTCTGTAGCATAGACAGTTTGTCTCTTCCCTCCAGCCAATAACTCCGAGCTGGTGGAGGAGCTGGAGGGAGTTCTTCTTCACTGGGCCCACCAGATCGAACAGGTGCTGACAGAGGGCGAGCAAATGAGGAAGGAGGCCGATGATATAGGGCCCTCTGCTGAACTGGAGCATTGGAAAAGCCGCATGACCACTTTTAACAGGTAGCGCTCTTAACTGCTAGGTTTCCTGCCTATTCCAATGAATTGTTCTGTTATGCTGGCCAATAGTTTTTTTGAATGCTGCATGTCTTGGTTGGTGTGTTGGTTGAGTGCACACTAGTCTATATTGAATGTGATCTATGTTTTCTCAGCCTAATGGATGAGATCAAACGACCTCATGTGAAGAAGGTTATTGGAGTGCTGCAGGTGGCCAAGTCAAAGACACTAAGGACTTGGAGAGAGCTGGTCAGTTTCACTCTCTCTATTTTCTATATACTGTATATGTAAAGGCCTCTATTTTCTATATACTGTATATGTAAAGGCCTCTATTTTCTATATACTGTATATGTAAAGGCAGGCATTTATTATCAGTTGCATTCAGTCAAATTTATCAAGGATATTTTGAATTCAAGTGTTACCTTTCGGACTAATGCTCATATATGCTTATAATATATATGCATATAATGCTTGAACTGCACCGTTGGTTAAGGGCCAGTAAGTAAGCATTTCTCGGCACACGTGACAAATGAAGTTTGATTTGATATCCCGATACAGAGTACAGTGATTTTTATTGTGCATTTCACACAGTTCAGTGGGGTTGTGTGGAAGTAAAATCAAGCCCTGTAGAAACATAACATGAATCTTATCTGCTGTAGGATGGAAACATCACTGTTGTGGCAAATGAAGCAAAAGACAATGTGAAATACCTCTACACATTGGAGAAGTTCTTTGGCCCACTTGGAAAGTGCACTCCGGTAAGAACGTTGACATCAAACAACATTTTATTGGTTGCATACACATATTTAGCAGATGTTATTGCAGGTGCAGCGAAGTGCTTGTGTTCCTAGCTCCAACAGTGCAGTAATATCTAACAATACACAACAACACGCACAAATCTAAAAGTAAAAGAATGGAAATAATAAATATAGAAATATTAGGACGAGCAATGTCGGAGTCCGGAGTGTGTGTGTGTGTGTATGTGTATATATATATATATATATATATATATATACTGTGTGTGTATATATACACTTAATTACATTTTAATACATACATATAGACATTATATAGACAGTATGTGATGGGATGTACAGACATTATGGACAGTATGTGATGGGATGTACAGACATTATGGACAGTATGTGATGGGATAAACAGACATTATGGACAGTATGTGATGGGATGCACAGACATTATGGACAGTATGTGATGGGATGCACAGACATTATGGACAGTATGTGATTGGATAAACAGACATTATGGACAGTATGTGATGGGATAAACAGACATTATGGACAGTATGTGATGGGATAAACAGACATTATGGATAGTATGTGGTGGGATGTACAGACATTATGGACAGTATGTGATGGGATAAACAGACATTATGGACAGTATGTGATGGGATGTACAGACATTATGGACAGTATGTGATGGGATGTACAGACATTATGGACAGTATGTGATGGGATGTACAGACATTATGGACAGTATGTGATGGGATGTACAGACATTATGGACAGTATGTGATGGGATAAACAGACATTATGGACAGTATGTGATGGGATGCACAGACATTATGGACAGTATGTGATGGGATGTACAGACATTATGGACAGTATGTGATGGGATGCACAGACATTATGGACAGTATGTGATGGGATGTACAGACATTATGGACAGTATGTGATGGGATGCACAGACATTATGGACAGTATGTGATGGGATGTACAGACATTATGGACAGTATGTGATGGGATGTACAGACATTATGGACAGTATGTGGATAGAATGTGTAGTATATCTGAGGAATAGTATATGTACAGCAATAGTTAAATAGGGTGGCCTTGACTAGAATACAGTATACATGTGAAATAGGTAAAACAGCATGTAAACATTATTAAAGTGACCGGTGTTTCATGTTTATGTACATAGGGAAACAGCCTCTAAGGTGCATGGTAGAGTAACCGGGTGGTAGCCGGCCAGTGACAGTGACTAAGTTCAGTAGGGCAGGGTACTGTGTGGAGGCTGGCTAGTGATAGCTATTTAACAGTCTAATGGCTTTGAGATAAAATCTGTTTTTCAGTGATATCAGGGTGGGTGGAAATATGCAATAGATTGATGAAAATTCTGCCAAATAATATTCTAAGACTGTATATTCTGAGGGCTTCTAAGGCTAGAAATTCTAATGCTTATGACTTTAGCCATTCGGATTAATGCTTTTGCAAAGTGCAAAATGTCCTCACAGCCTTAGCTCATGTATGTTTATATGCAGATCCTTGGAACTGTGCATGCCACAAACAGACATAAGATATAAGACGACAATATTAAAACACTGCACCTGTATGTGTACGACCAATTAGACAAAACATGTCACTGTTTATTACCTCTTCTAGACAACCATGTTGGAACACATCCCCAGCCTGATGAACAGCATCCGTATGATCCACAGCATCTCCCAGTACTACAACACCTCAGAGAGAATGACCTCTCTCTTTGTCAAGGTCACCAACCAGATGATTACAACCTGCAAGGCCTACCTATGCCAGGATGTGGCCAAGGTCTGGGATCATGACAGGTATTTATCCAGATATAATAATATATGTGATCACTGAAGGAATTGAAGCCACAACCTAGGCATTGCTAGCAGCACACTCTTAGCAAATGAGCCACACAGCTGGCTTTCATCCTCCCTGGTACAAAATCAATGATGCTCTGCAATTTTTCTGGTCTGCTGAAGTGAACATGTATTATATGTCCTTAGCAGTGTTCCTGCCTGGTTGCTACAGAAACACGAGCGGACATTATTAATGTTTTAAACCTGTATTGTCAGACTTATGACATGTTGCATTCTTAACATAAGAAAATGCCCCTTGTTATGCAATTTATATATATACAATACATTCGGAAAGTATTCAGACCTCTTGACTTTTTTCACATTTTGTTACGTTACAGTCGTATTCTAAAATGGATTAAATAGTTTGTTCCCTCAACAATCTACACACAATACCCTATAAAGACAAAGCAAAAACAGGTTTTTAGAATTGCAAATGTATTAAAAATAAAAAACGGAAATAAAATATTTACGTAAATATTCAGACGCTTTGCTCAGTACTTTGTTGAAGCACCTTTGGTAGCGATTACAGCTTCGAGACTTCTTGGGTATGACACTACATGCTTGGCACACCTGTATTTGGTGAGTTTCTCCCATTCTTCTCGGCAGATCCGCTCAAGCTCTGTCAGGTTGGATGGGGAGCGTTGCTGCACAACTATTTTCAGGTCTCTCCAGAGATGTTAGATCGGGTCCAAGTCCGGGCTCTGGCTGGGCCACTCAAGGACATTCAGAGACTGTCCCAAAGCCACTCCTGCGTTGTCTTGGCTGTGTGCTTAAGGTCCTTGTCCTGTTGGAAGGTGAACCGTCGCCCCAGTCTGAGGTACTGAGCGCTCTGGAGCAGGATTTCATCAAGGATCTCTCTGTACTTTTCTCTTTTCATCTTTCCCTCAACTGGTCTCACAGTCCCTACCGCTGAAAAACAATGATTTACCATAGGGATGGTGTCAGGTTTCCTCCAGACGTGACGTTTGGCATTCAGGCAAAAGAGTTCAATCCTGGTTTCATCAGACCAGAAAATCTTGTTTCTCATGGTCTGAGTCCTTTGGGTGCCTTTTGGCAAACTCCAAGCAGGCTGTCATTTACCTTTTACTGAGGAGTGGCTTCCGTCTGGCCACTCTACCCTAAAGGCCTGATTGGTGGAGTGCTGCAGAGATGGTTGTCATTCTGGAAGGTTCTCCCATCACCACAGAGGAACTCTGGAGCTCTGTCAGAGTGACCATCGGGTTCTTGGTCACCTCTCTGACCAAGGCCCTTCTCCCCCGCTTGCTCAGTTTGGCTGGGCGGTCAGCTCTAGGAAGAGTCTTGGTGGTTCCAGACTTCCATTTAAAAACGCTGAAGGCCACTGTGTTCTTGGGGACCTTCAATGCTGCAGACATTTTTTGGTACCCTTCCCCAGATCTGTGCCTCGACACAATCCTGTCTCTGAGCTCCACGGACAATTCCTTCGACCTTATGGCTTGGTTTATGTTCTGACATGCATTGTCAACTGTGGAACCTTATATAGACAGATGTGTACCTTAATGGAAACAGGATGCACCTGAGCTCAATTTCGAGTGCCATAGCAAAGGGTCTGAACACTTACAGTATGTAAATAAGGTATTTCTGTTTTTTTTATCTTAATACATTTGCAAACATTTCTAAAAGCCTGTTCTCGTTTTGTCATTGTGGAGTATTGTGTGTAGATAAATGAGGAAAAAATGTAATTTAATACATTTTAGAATAAGGCTGTAAGGTAACAAAATGTGGAAAAAGGGAAGGGGTCTGAATACTTCCCGAATGCACTGTGTGTGTATGTATATATATATTGGGGTCACTTAGAAATGTCCTTGTTTTTGAAAGAAAAGCACATTTTTGGTCAGAAATACAGCGTAGACATTGTTATTGTTGTAAATGACTATTGTAGCTGGAAACGGCAGATTTTTTTATGGAATATCTACGTAGGCATACATAGGCACGTTATCAGCAACCATCATTCCTGTGTTCCAATGGCACGCTGTGTTAGCTAATCCAAGTTTATCATTTTAAAAGACTAATTGATCATTAGATAACACTTTTCCAATTATGTTTGCACAGCTGCAAACTGTTGTGATTAAAGAAGCAATAAAACGGTCCTTCTTTAGACTAGTTGAGTATCTGGAGCATCAGCATTTGTGGGTTCGATTACAGGCTCAATATATATATATATATATATATATATATATATATATATATATAGTGAGGGAAAAAAGTATTTGATCCCCTGCGTTTGCCCACTGACAAAGAAATTATCAGTCTATAATTTTAATGGTAGGTTTATTTGAACAGTGAGAGACAGAATAACAACAACTGTAACGTTTGTCGTATGGAGTGGACCAAACTGCAGCGGGTATACTGAACATCTTCTTTTATTCAAAGGAAAAACAAAACACTTACACAAAACAAACGACGAAAACAGTCCCGTAAGGTGCTCAGACTATACAAGGAAACAACTACCCACAAAACCCATGAAGAAAAACCCCTACTTAAATATGATCTCTAATCAGAGGCAATGAGGATCAGCTGCCTCCAATTGGAGATCAACCCAAACATACACAACATAGAAATAGAAGAACTAGAAAGGAAAACATAGAAATAGATAACATAGATCAAACCCAACATCCCAAAACACACAAAACAAACACCCCCCTGCCACACCCTGACCATACTATAATAACAAAATAACATCTTTACTGGTCAGGACGTGACAACAACAAAATCCAGAAAAACGCATGTCAAAAATGTTATAAAATGATTTGCATTTTAATGAGGGAAATAAGTATTTGACCCCTCTGCAAAACATGACTTAGTACTTGGTGGCAAAACCCTTGTTGTCAATCACAGAGGTCAGACGTTTCTTGTAGCTTGCCACCAGGTTTGCACACATCTCAGGAGGGATTTTGTCCCACTCCTCTTTGCAGATCTTCTCCAAGTCATTAAGGTTTCGAGGCTGACGTTTGGCAACTCGAACCTTCCGCTCCCTCCACAGATTTTCTATGGGATTAAGGTCTGGAGACTGGCTAGGCCACTCCAGGACCTTAATGTGCTTCTTCTTGAGCCATTCCTTTGTTGCCTTGGCCGTGTGTTTTGGGTCATTGTCATGCTGGAATACCCATCCACGACCCATGTTCAATGCCCTGGCTGAGGGAAGGAGGTTCTCACCCAAGATTTGACGGTACATGGCCCCGTCCATCGTCCCTTTGATGCGGTGAAGTTGTCCAGTCCCCTTAGCAGAAAAATACCCCCAAAGCATAATGTTTCCACCTCCATGTTTGACGGTGGGGATGGTGTTCTTGGGGTCATAGGCAGCATTCCTCCTCCTCCAAACACGGCGAGTTGAGTTGATGCCAAAGAGCTCCATTTTGGTCTCATCTGACCACAACACTTTCACCCAGTTGTCCTCTGAATCATTCAGATGTTCATTGGCAAACTTCAGACGGGCATGTATATGTCCTTTCTTGAGCAGGGGGACCTTGCGGGCACTGCAGGATTTCAGTCCTTCACGGCGTAGTGTGTTACCAATTGTTTTCTTCGTGACTATGGTCCCAGCTGCCTTGAGATCATTGACAAGATCCTCCCGTGTAGTTCTGGGCTGATTCCTCTCTGTTCTCATGATCATTGCAACTCCACGAGGTGAGATCTTGCATGGAGCCCCAGGCCGAGGGAGATTGACAGTTCTTTTGTGTTTCTTCCATTTGCGAATAATCGCTGTTGTCACCTTCTCACCAAGCTGCTTGGCGATGGTCTTGTAGCCCATTCCAGCCTTGTGTAGGTCTACAATCTTGTCCATGACATCCTTGGAGAGCTCTTTGGTCTTGGCCATGGTGGAGAGTTTGGAATCTGATTGATTGATTGCTTCTGTGGACAGGTGTCCTTTATACAGGTAACAAGCTGAGATTAGGAGCACTCCCTTTAAGAGTGTGCTCCTAATTTCAGCTCGTTACCTGTATAAAAGACACCTGGGAGCCAGAAATCTTTCTGATTGAGAGGGGGTCAAATACTTATTTCCCTCATTAAAATGCAAATCAATTTATAACATTTTTGCCATGTGTTTTTCTGGAATGTTTTGTTGTTATTCTGTCTCTCACTGTTTAAATAAACTTACCATTAAAATTATAGACTGATCAATTCTTTGTCAGTGGGCAAATGTACAAAATCAGCAGGGGATCAAATACTTTTTTCCCTCACTGTATATATTTATATATATATATATATATACAGTACGAGTCAACAGTTTGGACACATCTACTCATTCAAGGTTTTTTCTTTATTTTTACTGTTTTCTACATTGTAGAATAATAGTGAAGACATCAAAACTATGAAATATCACATATGGAATCACATATGGAATCATGTTGCTCAGCATATGTGGAAACTCCTTGAAGACTGTTGGAAAAGCATTCCTCATGAAGCTGGTTGAGAGAATGCCAAGAGTGTGCAAGGCTGTCGTCAAGGCAAAGGGTGGCTAATTTGAAGAATATAAAATCAAAAATATATTCTGATTTGTTTAACTCTTTTTTGATTACGACATGATTCCATATGTGTGTGACTGACGGTTTCAAATCGGTCTTATGTAGCAAAATATGAAATTGTGTTTTTTACATTGGATAAAAGTAGAGACGCAGCGCTACAAAATGGTATATCATACACTACAGTTGAGGAACAATGGGAAAGAAATTTGGCTTTGGAAGTTGATAAACTTGATAAACTGTATCTAACCAAGCAAATAGCTCTTTCTGTCAAAATTAGAAATGTGTAATATCTGAAAATGTATCTAGCAAGACTATCTTACCCGTATACATCATTCATCGTTGGACACGTCTCCTGTCGGATGCGATGGTTGCCCTTAGTTTGAAGACGTAATCCAGAGACAGGTGTTTTCTCCATCTCCTTAGCTATCATACTCGAATTCCACTGATTTCAAAACTCAGTCCTCCAAAAAGAGATGCATTTAAAAAAGCAGTGTTAGACAGGATTACCTAGACATACTGACCAGCTGAAATTGACAGAAGCGTTCTATATGGCAGACCAATCCAAACTCATCTCTCGGCATGTCCAGCCAACTCATTATCTCAACCAACTAGGCTTGTATTTAACAATTTTATTCATATTTCCAGGTGGCACACAAGTTTGTTATTAAGGCATATAAAAGTTCACATGTTTGAGAAGGCATTTCTGCCAAAAAACACATTTTTATAAAAAAAAGTTTACATTAGTAGTGACCCGTGAAACAGGTCACTTGCTATTTCATAGTTCTGATGTCTTCACTATTATTCTACAATGTAGAAAATAGTAAAAATAAAGAAAAACCCCTGAATAAGTAGGTGTGTCCAAACTTTTGACTGGTACTGTGTGTGTGTGTGTGTTATTTATATATATATATATATATATATATATATATATATATATATATATATATATATATATATATAAATAACACACACACACACACAGTACCAGTCAAAAGTTTGGACACACCTACTTATTCAGGGGTTTTTCTTTATTTTTACTATTTTCTACATTGTATATATATATATACACACAGTTAAAGTCGGAAGTTCACATACACTTAGGTTGGAGTCATTAAAACTCGTTTTTCAACCACTCCACAAATGTCTTGTTAACAAACTATAGTTTTGGCAAGTCGGTTAGGACATCTACTTTGTGCATGACACAAGTAATTTTTCCAACAATTGTTTACAGACAGATTATTTCGCTTAAAACTCACTGTATCACAACTCCAGTGGGTCAGAAGTTTACATACACTTTGTTGACTGTGCCTTAAAACAGCTTGGAAAATTCCAGAAAATGATGTCATGGCTTTAGAAGCTTCTGATAGGCTAATTGACATCATTTGAGTCTATTGGAGGTGTACCTGTGGACGTATTTCAAGGCCTACCTTCAAACTCAGTGCCTCTTTGCTTGTGTAACCGATGTGAAATGGCTAGTTAGTTAGCGGTGGTGCGCGCTAATAGCGTTTCAATCAGTGATGTCACTCGCTCTGAGACTTGAAGTAGGGTTTCCCCTTGCGTTGCAAGATCCGTAGCTTTTGTGGCGCGATGGGTAACAATGCTTCGTGGCTATCAGTTGTTGATGTGTGCAAGGGTCCCTGGTTCGAGCCCGGGTTGGGGCGAAGAGAGGGACAGAACCTACACTGTTACACTTGACATCATAGGAAAATCAAAAGAAATCAGCCAAGACCTCAGAAAAAAATTGTAGACCTCCACAAGTCTGGTTCATCCTTGGGAGCAATTTCCAAACACCTGAAGGTACCACATTCATCTGTACAAACAATAGTACGCAAGTATGAACACCATGGGACCATGCAGCCGTCATACCGCTCAGGAAGGAGACGCGTTCTGTCTCCTAGAGATGAATGTACTTTGGTGCGAAAGTGCAAGTCAATCCCAGAACAACAGCAAAGGACCTTGTGAAGATGCTGGAGGAAACAGGTACAAAGTATCTATATCCACAGTAAAATGAGTCCTATATCGACATAACCCGAAAGGCCGTTCAGCAAGGAAGTGTCACGTCCTGACCAGTGAAAGAGGTCATTTGCCATAGTAGATGGTCAGGGCAGGGGGGGTTTGTTTTGTATGTATTTTGGGTTTTCTGTTTCGATGTGGGTTTGTTCTAGTTATCTATTTCTATGTGTTGGTTTTCATGTTCGGCTGGGTATGGTTTCCAATCAGAGGCAGGTGTCTTTCGTTGTCTCTGATTGGAAGCCATACTTAGGCAGCCTGTTTTTCCTTTGGGGTTGTGGGTAGGTGTTTTCTGTTTAGTCTAAGTGTACCTGACGGGACTGTGTTGGTCGTTTTGTTATTTTGTCAAGTGTCTTCATTAAAAACCTTACATCTAGATGTTCCGCTAGCGGAACGTCTGCTCCAATATCCAATGATGGGCGTGGCGCGAAATACAAATTCCTCTAAAATCCGAAAACTTCCATTTTTCAAACATATGACTATTTTACAGCTATTTAAAGACAAGACTCTCGTTAATCTAACCACACTGTCCGATTTCAAAAAGGCTTTACAGCGAAAGCAAAACATTAGATTATGTCAGCAGAGTACCCAGCCAGAAATAATCAGACACCCATTTTTCAAGCTAGCATATAATGTCACAAAAAACAAAACCACAGCTAAATGCAGCACTAACCTTTGATGATCTTCATCAGATGACACACCTAGGACATTATGTTATACAATACATGCATGTCTGTTCAATCAAGTTCATATTTATATCAAAAACCAGCTTTTTACATTAGCATGTGACGTTCAGAACTAGCATACCCCCGCAAACTTCCGGGGAATTTACTAACAATTTACTAAATTACTCACGATAAACGTTCACAAAAAGCATAACAATTATTTTAAGAATTATAGATACAGAACTCCTCTATGCACTCGATATGTCCGATTTTAAAATAGCTTTTCGGATGAAGCACATTTTGCAATATTCTAAGTACATAGCCCAGAAATCACGGGCTAGCTATTTAGACACCCACCCAGTTTAGCCTTCACCAAAATCACATTTCCTATAAGAAAAATGGTCTTACCTTTCCTGTTCTTCGTCAGAATGCACTCCCAGGACTTCTACTTCAATAACAAATGTTGGTTTGGTCCCAAATAATCCATCGTTATGTTCCATCAGCGACGTTTTGTTCGTGCGTTCTAGACACTATCCGAATGGTAAATCACGGTGGCGCATAACGTGACAAAAAAATTATAAATATTCCATTACCGTACTTCGAAGCATGTCAACCGCTGTTTAAAATCTATTTTTATGCAATTTATCTCGTAGAAAAGCGATAATATTCCGACCGGGAATCTGCGTGTCTGTAAACAGAGGGAAAAACCGAAAGGCGGGGGGCGGGGCAGGTCACGCGCCTAAGCCTTTGTCCTCTGATAGACCACTTAGCAAAAGCTCTCGTGTGTTTCAGCCAGGGCTTTGAATTACGTCATTCAGGTTTTTCCCGGGCTCTGAGAGCCCATTGGAGACGTGGGAAGTGTCACGTAACAACAGAGATCCCTTGTAATAGATAGAGAGAATCAACAAGGGGAAGAAATGCTCAGACAGGGTACTTCCTGAACAGAATCTTCTCAGGTTTTGGCCTGCCAAATGAGTTCTGTTATACTCACAGACACCATTCAAACAGTTTTAGAAACTTTGGAGTGTTTTCTATCCAAAGCTAATAATTATATGCATATTCTAGTTTCTGGGCAGGACTAATAATCAGATTAAATCGGGTACGTTTTTTATCCAGCCGTCAAAATACTACTGGGAATTCATTTTTCTGTCGATGATAGCAAGCTGTCTGGGCCCTGAGGCAGCAAAGCAGCCCCAAACCCCGATGCTCCCTCCACTATACTTTACAGTGGGGATGAAGTTTTGATGCTGGTGTGCTGTGCCTTTTTTTCTCCACACATAGTGTTGTATGTTCCTTCCAAACAACACAACTTTAGTTTCATCTGTCCACAGAATATTTTGCCAGTAGCGCTGTGGAACATCCAGGTGCTCTTTTGCAAACCTCTGACGTGCAGCAATGTTTTTTTTGGACAGCAGTGGCTTCTTCTGTGGTGTCCTCCCATGAACACCATTCTTGTTTAGTGTTTTACGTATCGTAGACTCGTCAACAGAGATGTTAGCATGTTCCAGAGATTTCAGTAAGTCTTTAGCTGAAACTATAGGATTCCTCTTATCCTCATTGAGTATTCTGCGCTCTGTTCTTGCAGTCATCTTTGCAAGATGGGCACTCTTAGGGAGAGTAGCAACAGGGCTGAACTTTCTCCATGTATAGACAATTTGCCTTACCGTGGACTGATCAACATCAAGGCTTTTAGAGATACTTTTGTAACCATTTCCTGCTTTATGCAAGTCAACAATTCTTAATCTTAGGTATTTTGAGATCTCTTTTCTTCCAGGGATGGTTCACATCAGGCAATGCTTCTTGTGAATAGCAAACTCACATTTGTGAGTGCTTTTTATAGGGCAGGGCAGCTTTAACCAACATCTCCAATCTCATCTCATTGATTGGACTCGAGGTTAGATGACTCCTGACTCCAATTAGCTTTTGGAGAAGTCATAAGCCTAGAGTTTCACATACTTTTTCCAACCTACACTGTGAAAGTTTAAATTATGTATTCAATATAGACAAGAAAAATACAATAATTTGTGTGTTATTAGTTTAAGCACACTGTGTTTGTCTATTGTTGTGACTTAGATGAAGATCAGATCAAATTTTATGACCAATTTATGCAGAAATGGGGTTCACATACTTTTTCTTTCCACTGTATATATACTGTATGCCATAATTATACCACATTATACACATAAATATACCCCATATTAATCGATCTCCATGTGAGACAAATTAAACCCTGAATGAAAAATATTGATTTATTTTGCAATCTAACAAACTGCAGCTATAAAACCGTTTTGACCTATTTCCGTAAAGTAAGTAAGCCTCTGAGATTGAATTAGGGATGCAGGCAATTTTTCAGCACAGTCATGGTATGCAAGCAATATTATAAGTCACCCAATAACTTCTTGCAGAAAGTGGCCCTGCTTTCCAACTCAAAGACTCTGTAAACTGCAGTACTATGCTCATATTTCAGGACAAATCTACTCTGAAAAATGTTGCTTCATTCATAAGTACATTTGTCTCTTCTAGAGGACATTCAAATGAAAGCAGTTCATTTTACATTTTAGCTTCCAACTAATCAACAATTATGGTGATGCACGTGAGGGTATGTTTAAAAACATTGTGCTTAAGTAAAGTAAACCTACGACTGTGCCAAGCAACTATTGCGAAATAAACATTATAGTATAATTATATTATTCCCACTTTGGAAGGATTTATATGCCTTATTTGTTAGCATATGAAACAGTGTTATTGAAGGACGTCTACGGCATATCTCCTCTCAGAAACGAGATGTTGAGGAGGATCAGAGAATGCACACAGCTCAACCAGGAGTATCAGCTGTGCTTCCAGAGGGTGCGAGAGAAGCTTCGGGACAACCCCAACGACAAGCAGTTTGAGTTCAGGTAAACAAAACTAAAAAGCAGGCTTGCTGGAGAAATTACACCCGGGTTAATTACCTATGCTTATCTTTTCCTATTCTCAGTGACATGTAAAAACAGTTTTTTTACCAATAAAATAGTTCAAAAACAAATTGAGCGCACCTCAAATAAACACTTCATCTGTGTCACTGCAGTGAGAATTACATCTTCGGCAAATTTGACACATTCTGCAAGCGACTGGAGAAGATTGCAGACATGGCCTCCATTTTGGAGGACCTCGCATCTCTGCAACACATGAAAGTGGAGGGGATCGAGAAGATCTTTGTTCGCTATCAGACCATTGTGACCACCACCAAGTCCAAGACCTACAATGTGCTTGACCACCGCAAGTTGGAGGTACTATTTGATTTTATTTATTTATTTGACCTATATTTTACCAGGCAGGTCAATTAAGAGAAACATTGCATTTACAACGAATGCCTGGCAAGAGACATAAAGCCTACTGTGGGGCAGGGGGCGGGGATAAAATAAAACACAGACGGAAGACACTTGGCAACAGTACAGATACATCACCAGACAGACAATGGAAGCAAAGCACATAACGACAAGAGAGGCATCGCCGCACTACATGAAGAGAGTCCTATGGCAACAAACACCATGGCACAAACAATGTTAGGGGCAGACAACAGAACAAGAGAAAACGACAAAGTGTCAGACCACAATACAAGTAGCAGAGCACTACTAAATAGCCAAATGGACAGATAGAGGCAACAAATAATAGCAGCGCAAGCAGCCAGTCAGAAAACAGAGTGAGAGTGTCCATGATTGAGTCCTTAATATCAAATGTATGATGAAGTGCTGGTTGTAAAAACAGACGATAATACCAATTGATCAATCTGGCTATTACAACTGCCATAACTCCATGAAATTGTAATATAATGGTTTCTGTGAGGGTTTTAAGTTGATCAAAAGCGTTGTATTAAATTGTCTCTGAATTGTACGAGTGCTACAGATCCTGCTCTTTGCTCAGTTTGACAGTGACTACACAGAGTTCAAGTTGCAGATCCAAGGCCTCTTCCAGTCTCTCCAGTCATTGCTAGTGACCTGGTTTGAGCAGTCACTAACCGTGAGTTCTCACTGATCCAAAAGTCTCTATGACATCGAAGGGTACCAACTAATCTCGAAATGTAAAGCATGTTTCTATGATGATTCGTCACCTTTCACTTTGCTGAATTCTTTCTCTACCATTAGACTGAGCGAATGCTTGACCTCCTCTCTAAGTTTGAGAATGGCGTCGGTAAGCAGCTGGATCTCACAGACAAATACATGGCAGTACTGCAGCGCTATAGCCGAGACCTGGAGCTTGTCAGGAAGCTCTATCAAAAGCAGAAGGACAACCCTCCCATTCCTCGAAACATGCCTCCTGTGAGTCCATGTAGTCCAACTTTTCGTAAATGTGCTGCACATAGCAAATTGGTAGCATTTCATGATAAAAGCATGATGAATTATGTGTTCTTCTTCCAGCATTCAACTTAAACATTCACTGTTTTGTTATAGTATAATGTACTCAGACCTCTGTGGCTACTGCAAAATACATTTCACACATTTGCTGGCTGCCCATAGAGCTATGCAGCACTTCCTCAGTTATATTTGATGTGGGGTGACTATGGTGTTAATGTCAAGGCCTGTATGAAAGAGGATCTAATGCAGGGCTCTACAACCATGTTCCTGGAGAGCAACCGTCCTGTATTTTTTCCACATCTGATTATAATAATTAGCTGGTTGATGAGATGAATCCGGTTAGATACAATCCGGGATGGAGTGTGAACCTACAGGAGGGTCGCTCTCCAGGAACAGGGTTGGAGAGCCCTGTTCTAATGCATTTATCCCTTTTCAGACATTTAAGGCATACTTAACAAATACAGTGTGAAGAACACGGACAGCACATGAAGAATGTCAAGAGTATTTTTGGTCTTCACAGGTTTTAAAATGCTTCTCTCTCTGGCAGGTTGCAGGGAAGATTATGTGGTCGCAGCAACTATTCCGAAAGATTGAGTTACCTATGTCTATCCTGAAAAACAAAATGGACATTCTAAAGGTAGTGTTTTCCAATTTCAATAACATTTCCTCAATTGTTTTTTTTCATATGTAACCCTAAATTAGGTAGATGTGATACTTTGGGTGATACTTTGGGTTGACACTTTTTTTGTCTTTTGAATTCATACTTTTGTGTGGGAAGCAAATCAAAGGAAATTAAATGTAATGTGACATCAATGAAATGTGATATCTACAGTACCTAATTTGTATGGTCCCCAAAGAAAAAGACAGTTTCATCTATACTCTCATTATATTTAGAATGCATGCCCAGTACATTGCTTCATTTTGAGCATTATGCTAGTGTAGATATTGTTACAGAGACTCATGCTTCTCTTTTTGTCTGGCAGACCCCTGAGATGAGGAAGGTGATCAGAAGCTATAACAAGATGGCCGCCGTTCTCCTTGAGTATGAGCTCCTGTACCACAGAGGCTGGAGCCAAGCCGTGGAGATGGGCCGTCACGGCCTGAATGCATCGCTGCTCGTCAGAGACCCAGAAACAAAGGTTCTGCCCATTCCAAAGTGCCACTAATGTCGACATTATATTCAGACAATGGCCTTTTACTTAGAGGCCAAAGCTATAGAACTAGGCAACACCTTGCATAATTTTTCATAATGTCAACATTATATAAGCGTGTGTTGTGCAAATTTGAGATTTACAATAACATTTTGTCATTTAGCAGACGCTCTTATCCTTAGCAACTTACAGGAGCAATTAGGGTTAAGTGCCTTGCTCAAGGACTCATCAGCAGATTTTTCACATAGTTGGCTCGTGGATTCTAACCCGCAACCTTTACGTTATTGGCCCAACGCTCTTAACCGCTAGGCCTACCCTCTCCAATTTCTCTCTGTTAACTCACCCTTCAATATTGTGATTCTTGTCTGCCCAGACGATATATGTTAATCTTGACTCCTTGGTCCTGGAGGTTCTGCATGAGGCTAAGTGCATGCATAAGCTTGGCATCGCCGTCCCAACGGTGATCCTGAATATGTGTGCCAAAGAAGTCGAGCTGAAGGCCCAGCAAAACAGGTGAGATATTATTGATTGAATCAAGTGCTTCAGTAATCAAGTGTTGAACTTAACCAAAACACTCTGTATCTCCCAGGACCAGGTTTGGTGATCAGGTGTTGACTATGGGTCTAATGTACAATACATGTCTATATTTTACAACAGTTGAAGCAAAAATGCCCTTGGTATCATAGAGGATGTTTTAATAGTGAAATCCCTTTGTCCCAGGCTACAGGAAATGCTGCAGGACTTTGAAGCAGTCTTATCCAGGATCCCTCCCATCCTCCTCCCCCTGATGCAGCCCTTCATCAGACACGTGGAGAACTCTCTCTCCCCAGGGCTCACTACTCTCTCCTGGACATCACTCAACACTGACAGATGTGAGAGAAACACTCTGTAGTTTACTGGTAAAATTCGACAGGGTTCTCCTATTCCAGTCCTGGGGACGGTTGTACAGTATGTGTGCAGGCGTTTGTTCCAACCCTGAGGTAATACACCTGATTCAGCTAATCATAACCCATAAGGAGGATTATGATTGGGTTAAATATCTGAATCAGGTGTGTTACTGCAGGGCTGGATTGAAGCATTGAATTCGGGATTGTGTTCTTTCAGTAATATTCAGACTTAACCAAACAGACTGTCCTTTTCTTGTAGTCATAGAGAATGTATATGGAGTACTGCAAGAACTGGAGCAAGTTGCAAAGGTTGCCATGGATACACTGGAGTGTCGCATCGAGAGAATCCTACAGGCCATGTCGTCCACTGCCCTGCTGGTGCTGCCCGAGGATATGCCCGTTTCATCCCAAAACTTTCATAGCCAAGCTGAGGACACTGTGAGGTCTGCTGGGAAGGCACTGAGCATGTGAGTGCTGACTGAGCTCTACAAATTATACAGAAAGGTCAATTATGCCGATGTTGGGTTAGTCCAATATGTGAAATCTTAGTGTCATTACATGGTTTGATATGGACTTGCAACAAGTGACCAACAGACAAAGGAAAATAAATGATTGGTGTTTTCAGAGTAATCGTCTCTCTATTACCATTACCAACAACAGCATCATTGATCAAATCAACAGGGTATCATTGTTTGAAACGTTTGCTCAGTTTCACTTCAGCTGTTTATCTTGATTTCACTGCAGCCAAAGTAAACAAGTGGAAATGTCTATGTACGAGATGACTGATGAGCTGAAAAAGAGGATGACGCCAGCAGAAGTAGTCAACCTAGAGGTGGGTTAGTGTGACTGACTCGGGGGAACAGCGCAAGTTTTCAGGTCTCAGGACAAAGTTACTTTTCACACAAGTGTGGTTCAAGAAACCACCTCTGTTACATTAGCAGTAAACGCACAACTATACCTGTCAACAATGATAGAGCATTTGTATAACGCCTCAGTGTTCTCTGATCCAGGGGTCTCTCCAGTGTCTACACCCGGATGCTAAACAGAAGACACGCTGTCAGTCATGTCTAGCCTGTTGCTTTTACAACCTGATGGCTCAACTGTGCCAGAGGAACACAGAGGCCCTGGTCAAAGGTGAGATTTCCAATTGTTCTTTTACCTATGTGAGGTCATCGGGGTTGGGATCAACTCTGTTTTAATCAAACCAAGACATTAATTCAAATGCAACAATTTAATGAAAACAATACACATTGGTAATAATAGTTAGTTGCTTTTGACTGAGTACCAAAACTGCCCTAAACTGACGTATGTTTTCCTATAATAATTTACATTTTCATAGCTACAAGGTCATCCCTTGATTCTCTGAGGCGAAGGCTTCATGTGGCGAGTTCCAAGTACCAGTCGTCCTCGTACCTGAGTCGACCACAGGTCCAGGTTCCTCTCTTCAAGGCCTCTATTCAGCTGGCCATTCCCAACATCGTCCTCAAGCCCAGTCTGGAGGACATCCAGGTACTCCTTGACACATTTAAAGAAATAGTCCACAATCAAAGTTTGTTGGCAAATTGGATAGAAAAGATTAATGGAAAATATATATATTTAAGTATATTTTATGTTGTGAATATACACATTATTGTGTTTATTGCTATCTCTTCAATATTAAATTATTTTCCACTGATAAATCACATAGTATGGTGGCATTGTCCTCTGTTTTTGTCCCTTGCTTGTGTCTCACAGAGTACTGTCAACAAAGTTGTGAGCATTGTGCTGTCAATGGCTACAGAAATCCCACTATGGACATTTTCCCATCTACATCACAAGCAGCTTCAGGTATGCTTGCTATCTGGTCGATGTATCTGCTGCTTATTACGTCTGCGGTGTTGCCTTGGACTTTTCTGCTCTAACCCACTGTGAATATTTCTTATTGTTGTATATTTGATGAATTTGTACCTTTTCTCCATATAGTGTGTTTTATTTATTTTTAGTGGTATTGTGTGTTGTCCTGTTCACTGTTGGCCGGGTCGTATTGTAAATGAGAATTGGTTCTCAATTGACTTATCTGGTTAAATAAAGGTGGAATAAATAAATAAAATAATTAAACTAAAGATTCCTGAATGGTATTACTATCATATTGTTTTCTTATAATTATTCCTACCTTAAATATTGTTCAGAAATTGAATGTAAGAAGTGATCCAAATTGGGGTCTTTCCCTGTGCCCCTCCCCAGGCAGAGCAGGCTGCAGTGAGGGACGCTGGGGACGACGGCCCCCTGACCAAGCAGCTGGTCCTCAAGCCCCTGGACCGGCAGCTGGCCGAGCACAAGGACGTCACCAAGGCCGTCATCCAGCTGGGTTCCATCGTGTCCTCCCTCAGGACCGAGGCCGGGGACGTACTGCAGGAGTTCCATCACTTCTCCACCCTGTGGAATCAGGTCTGCTGGGCTGGAAATGTTAGCGATACATAAAAGAATGCTGGTGGCATCATCTTTGAATGATCCGTTAGTATTCAAGTTCTACCAGAGCCAGGATGTACGAAGCCAAGAGTGAAAGAGAGAGACACAATGTCGATGAATTGATGTACTGTATACAATGATTTGATATGATTTGATCATATTTGACCGTTCGGATCTATATAACATGACTCGTATTGTTCTCCCCAGGACCCAGAGGAGGAAGTGAAAACCTTCCTGGAGACCAGTCCATCCCTCCCAGCGTTCAGCACTCAGATTTCCTCCTACTCTGTTAGTGACATTCACTCATTGTTTTACATATTGGATGGGTGTCATTAGATTTTGATCTGTTTGATGTGTTACTTGCTCACCTCATGCAGAAAATGGAAGCTCAGATTGAAGACTTGCCAGCTTCCTGCACTGTGGGTTCAGTCCTGTTCCACACAGACCACCTTAAGCTCTCCCTGACCCAGGAGTGCCGTGCCTGGAAACGGGCCTTTGGAGCTGCGCTGAACAGCCAGGCCTCAGCCGACATGGCCGACATCTACTCCTTTGTGGAATGCCTGACCAAGAGGCTCCAGAGGCCTGTCGAAGACCTGGAGGACGTTAGGGGAGCCATGGCCTCTCTCCGAGAGGTCAGAGAGGCAGAGATCCGGATAGATGCCACCATCGGCCCCGTGGAGGAGTCATTTTCCCTGCTCAACCGCCACGAGTTGATCTTCAGCGACGGGAATGCTGAGAAGGTGGACGGGCTGACGTACGCCTGGAGGAACCTCAATGCACTGGTGGGTGGAAAATGAAACCTGTCATGTATTTCACATGTCACGTTTTCTCACCTGACATTTTATTGTTCCTCTATTCACTTGTCCTGTGTGGAGTGTGGTTTCTGATGCCAAACATTCTTTTGAGCTCTGCATGGCTTGTCATTCATCTTGTAATCCACTGAGGCAAAATATAAGAAAAGGAATTTGGAATTTGACAAAGTTTAAGACTCACATACATCGACTGTGGTAGTTGTTGCAGCCAACCAAGACATATATTCTGTACATGTGGCAGTAGAGGGCAGCAAACCACTGAGTATGTGATGAACATGCCCTTCTTGCTCTCTCTCAAGTATGAATCAATGATGGTGGATAAATGAAGACCGTTTACCATTTTTATTTATGTCACGGTTCCTGTCTGCTGTAAGGCCCAGTGCATTCAAAAACATGATTTTCCTTGGTTTTATATATATATATTTACACACCATGCAGTTGGAATAATACTGTGAAATGGTGAGAATTATGATAATGCCCTTTTGGTGTAAGAGCTGTTTGATAAGACCGCCTGAAACGTCCACATCTTTAAGTGGGATGGATTTTTGGCCTGCCTGGTGTCATCACCAGGCAGTAAATTAGTTAGACTAAAGATAAAGAGTTCCAAACCTCTGCCAGCTTGACCATTTTAATTGAAAACAATCACAGTAAGGTATTTAATTGTTACCCAGAAATTATTTGATATTGAGATATATAACGGCTGCATTGGACCTTTAAGGGCTGGCTCTCCCATAGGCACCAATGATTTAGCAGCTTGGTCTGGTCCGCTTAGTTCATTAACTGTAAATTAATCAGAAAAAAGGAGCAAGTGAAATGTCTCACTCACTGTCCATCAAAAGGTGATGGAAACCCAAAACACCCTGGTGAAGATTCAACCTGCCATGAAGGCAGACCTACTGTCAGGGGTGGAGACCTTCCAGAACTCTGTCCAGATCTACTACTCAGATTATGACAAAAGGTAGAATACAGTTATCTTTTCCATTCAGACATTTTGCTCAATAGTTGATAGATTCCTGTAATCCACATGTTTTATGTTCATCAAGTGGCCCTGGAGTGGAGGGGTTGACCCCAGATGAAGCCAGCGACAGACTGCAGAGCTTCCAGGCCCAGTTCAATGAGCTGTGGAGAAAATATGTTACCTACTCTGGAGGGGAGGAGTTATTCGGCCTCTCAGTTAACGGTGACTATTCTCACATTCATATCCATATTGAAATACACTGTTTCCTGGACCCATATTTTACATATCCTTGGACTTCAAAACACTTTCAATGGAGATTCAGGACTAGGCTAATATGGCTAATATCTCTCATTAACAGAATATCCCGATCTTCAGAGAATTAAAAGAGAGCTGGGTCTTTTGTCGAAACTTTACACGCTCTACAACTCTGTCACTGAAAGTGTCACTAGTTACTATGATATCCAATGGGCTGACCTAAACATAGACAAGATCAACAATGAACTGCAGGATTTCCAGAACAGGTAGAATCCCATGGACTGTGATATGTACATGTCAATATGCTGTATTGGAAAATAATCTAAACGATAGATAACAGTTCAAATTGAGTTGCTGACTAATCCTTGTGAACATTGTGATTACTCTATTTTTCCACTTTCCATAAGAATCCGGAAACTTCCCAAGGCATTGAAGGAGTGGCAAGCCTTTAGTGACCTGAAGAAGACAATCGATGACTTCAACGAGACGTGCCCCCTACTTTACATGATGGCTAACAAGGTGAAACAATACCTTTAATTTAATCATCTACAACTCATATTGCTTTTCCTGACGTTTGTCCCTTTCAATCCCCTCTCCCTTTCAGGCGATGATGTCCAGGCATTGGAGCCGCCTGAGTGACCTCACAGGTCACATCTTTGAGGTGGAGTCGGAGAGCTTTGCCCTCAGAAACATCATGGAGGCACCACTGCTCAAATACAAAGAGGATATTGAGGTACTATGTCACCAAATCACCTCACCAAAATGGGCAAACAATATACTTGTAAAATAGAATTAGGCGTGCTGTGTTTATCTGGACAGGATGTGTGCATCAGCGCGGTGAAGGAGAGGGACATTGAGGCCAAACTGAAAGACGTAGTGGCAGAGTGGAGCAGTCACACGCTCACCTTCGCCCCCTTCAGGAACCGGGGAGAACTGCTACTGAAGGGTACTGACACTGCAGAGAAGGTGGCCCTCATGGAGGACAGTCTGATGGTGCTGGCCTCGCTCATGAGCAACCGGTAGGTACCACCACATCAACTGGGTTTCGAACCCAGGTACCACATTATTAGTAATCAGACATTAATTCAGAATTTAATTCAATGTTCAATGTTTACTGTATTTCTTCTAGGTGACCATACAGATAGTTGTCGATGGCGGCAGGTAGCAAAGCGGTTGAGCGGCAGGTAGCGTAGCGGTTTGAGAATTGGGCCAATAACCGAAAGGTCGCTATTTCGAATCCCTGACCCGACAAGGTGAAAAATCTATCTGTGCCCTTGAGCAAGGAATTTAACCCTAATTGCTCCAAGGTCACTGTTAATAATGGCAGACTCTGGCCGTGACCCCACTCTCCAAGGGTGTCTCAGGGATATGCAACAAAAAACACATTTCCAATTCACACGCGTATTAATACCCACTGTACATGTGTGAAATTATACTTTCCCAGGTATAATGCCCCATTCAAGCCTTCCATCCAGCAGTGGGTGCTGAAGCTGTCTAACACCACTGAGGTCATAGAGAAATGGTTGACGGTTCAGAACCTGTGGATCTACCTGGAGGCCGTATTTGTCGGAGGGGATATCGCTAAGCAGCTGCCCCAGGTCAGAACAAGCTGAACCATGCCCTGTTTACCTGTTGATTCACTATTGTTTCACTTGAATGTGGATTCAATTGGAACTTAGTGTGGATTCCAGGCTACTCAAGTAAGGATATGGCCACTAAATCTGTCCCATATAGGAAGCCAAGAGGTTCCAGAACATTGACAAGTCCTGGCAGAAGATCATGCAGCGAGCCCACGAGGTGACAGGTGTGGTGCAGTGCTGTGTGGGGGACGAGACCCTCAGCCAGCTGTTGCCCCATCTTCTGGAGCAGCTGGAGGTGTGTCAGAAGTCTCTGAGCGGCTATCTGGAG
The DNA here is from genome assembly GCF_901001165.1 of Salmo trutta. Classification (NCBI taxonomy): domain Eukaryota; kingdom Metazoa; phylum Chordata; class Actinopteri; order Salmoniformes; family Salmonidae; genus Salmo; species Salmo trutta. The sequence continues at coordinate 17,116,024 of NC_042962.1, forward strand.
AAGAAGAGGCTTGTGTTCCCTCGGTTCTTCTTTGTCTCCGACCCTGCTCTACTGGAGATCCTGGGACAGGCCTCAGACTCCCACACCATACAGGTACTGGACTGGACAAACTAAAAACATTCTATGGCTGGGTTACGTTAGGGCAACATTTTCTTCTACTGTTTCTCCCTGTCTGGTATGGCCATAGACACCATAGATACACTACCATGCCAAAAGTATGTGGACACCTGGTCATAATAATGTCCCTCTTTATGTCCAAAAACCGCAGTTTTGTTGGTGCGTTTAGTTCAGTAATCCAAAGGCACAAAGCGCGCTCTCAACACCCAGACAAAAAGTCAAAAAAGTACAATAAAAGTTCATAGAAACATGTCAAACGATGTTTAAAATCAATCCTCAGGTTGTTTTTGTCATAAATAATCAATAATATTTAAACCGGACAAAAGCTTCGTCAATAGAAAAGGAAAAACAAGAAAGGTGCGCTCCCAATCACGCGCTGGACTCGTGTCTGGAAATTTCCACTGTCCACTCATTGAAAGTGCTGTATCTCCCTCATTTTTCAGAGTAAAAGCCTGAAACAATGCCTAAAGACTGGTCACATGTAGAAGAAGCCATAGAGATCGTGAACTGGGTCCTAAGTCTTTGTATGGTGGATAGGCTTTCCATAGAAAAATAGCCTTTCAAAATAATAGTACTTCCTGGATGGATTTTCCTCAGGTTTTTGCTTGCCATATCAGTTCTGTTATACTCACAGACAGTATATGCATATCCTAGCTTCTGGGCCTGAGTAGCAGGCAGTTTAATTTGGGCACGCTTTTCATCCAAAATTCCGAATCTGCCCCCTACCCCAGTGTAGTTAACCCACTGTTCCACAGGCGCTGATGACATGGATGTTGAGTAAGGCAGCCCCCCGCACCTCTCTGATTCAGAGGGGTTGGGTTAAATGCGGAAGACACATTTCAGTGGAATTCATTCAGTTGTATAACTGACTAGGTATCCCCTTTTCCTTCTTCAGTAAGGCCATTCTGCTGTCAATGTTTGTCTATGGAGATTGCATGGCTGTGTGCTCGATTTTATACACCTGCAGCAATGGGTGTGGCTGCTATAGCCGAAACCACTAATTTGAAGGGGTGTCCACATGTATTAATTGCTTGGTGTTTTAACTATTGTTTCAATGTGTAACTGTGCAGTCTGCATGATGTTTTTTGACTGCATAAAATGAAATCAATCAAAATCAATCAAATGTAGTGAGTTTCTAGTTCTATCATTTGTCGTTATCACAAATTAAACCTCTCTCAAACTGTAACTTGTCTTCTCCTTTGGGTACAGGCTCATCTGCTGAGTCTTTTCGACAATGTGAACTGTGTGGTTTTCCATGATAAGAACTATGACCAGATCCTAAGCTTCCAGTCCCAGGAGGGAGAGACAGTAGACTTGTCTGAACCTGTTTTAGCTCAGGTACACTTAACCTACTGTACACACTGCTGAGTTGAAGGCAATGCTCCTCAATGCGTGACTCACATTTGGTATTGCTGTTCGGATACGTTTCAATACAAAATGAAAGTTTCTTATTCCCATAATAAAAAGCCATTCTGCTTTGATTCCTGATCATCCATCTATTTTACATGTTCACTGGTAGACTAATCATGAGGCCCAGATCCATTACTGAACATTGTCCTCTGATGGTGTCCGATAGGGAAATGTGGAAGCCTGGCTGGGGCTCTTGCTGGACAGAGTGAGGAAGACCATCCATGGCATTATCCGTCAGGCTCACATGTCCATCAGTGACGCAGGACTAAAGCTGGTGGAGTTCCAGTCTGTGTTCCCAGCCCAAGTGGGTCTGCTGGGCATCCAGATGATCTGGACCAGGGATGCAGAGGAAGCCCTGGGGTTCAGCAAGGGAGACAAAAAGGTAACAATCTGGGCATTCAACTACTGTACATGTAAGATACTTGCAAGTATTTGAGGTGTGCTTGATTTAGCTTGGAGCTTCCACTTTTGGGACCATTCCATTGGTGCTATTATACTGGGCAAAGTATATATTGTAGAATGTGGTTATACTGTACCTGAAACGGAATTGCATTATTATTATGTTTAACCTTTATTTAACTAGGCAAGTCAGTTAAGAACTAATTCTTATTTACAATGACGGCCTACCCTGGCCGAACCTTAACCCGAACGACGCTGGGCCAATTGTGCGCCGCCCTATGGGACTCCCAATCAAGGCCGGTTGTAATACAGCCTGGAATCCAACCAGTGTCTGTAGTGACGCCTCAAGCACTGAGATGCAGTGCCTTAGGCCATTGCACCACTCGGGAGCCAGAATCTTCACCTCTAGACAAGAAGTAGCTTTATTTCTAAAATTTGATTGTGTGGATACGATGTTGAATAATCTCTTTTGTGTCTTCTTCTTACTTCTTGACTTGATTGCACAGATCATGCAAACTACCAATCAAAAGTTTGGGGATATCCTGAATGAGCTGATTGATATGACCACTCGAGAATTGACCAGGAATGAACGCACCAAGTATGAGACTCTGATCACCATCCATGTGCATCAGAAAGACATATTCGACGACCTGGTGAGCATCCCTTTTGCATTTTTTCAAAGAACCCTGCATATTTTTGATAAGACTTATCCCCAACCACATACAAGTTGATGTATTAATTATCTTAGAAGCCTTATAGTATTTTTTGCAAAAGCCCCGCAATAGTAAGATATTGGAATGCCATATTTTCTTTTCAATGCAACATTTATACAACCTATTTTTCAGTAAGAAAGGGGGCACATTTTCCATGAACAACCTCTAGAATATTCATTGGGCATTTCATAAGGTATCTTATTAAGCTTTGCATGAGTCTCCCTCTGGCTATACTATATAAACGTAATCCATGACTAAATCCACATCCCAATATCACTCAGGTGCGAATGAACATCCGATCGACATTAGACTTTGAGTGGCAGAAGCAATCCCGCTTCTACTTCATCGAGGACAAGGACAGATGTATAATCCAGATCACTGATGTGGAGTTTAGCTACTGCAATGAATACCTGGGCTGTACCGACAGACTGGTCATCACCCCTCTCACTGACAGGTCTTTAATTATTACACTAATGGTATTCTATCTACTCTGAAACTCCTGCTTGTATTATAGTGTTATTGTCTTACTGGGACATATTATGGGCAGATTTCCAAAGCACAGATTAAGCCTAGTCTGGTCAAAAAAGCATATTCAATGATGATTCAGGATAAATCTCTGGGAAACCAGATCTAAGATATCTACTGTAATGCATACCGGCGCAGACAATACGGCTGAAAAGATCTTACCCAATTGCAAGTATGGGTTTGTTGCAACAACTAAGCAAACTTAAATCAGTTTTACCACATTTTTACCAGTATGTCACATGTGCAACCAGAGAAAAAAAATCCTAGACCACCTTTACTCCACACACAGAGATGCATACAAAGCTCTCCCTCGCCCTCCATTTGTCAAATCTGACCATAATTCTATCCTCCTGATTCCTGCTTACAAGCAAAAACTAAAGCAGGAAGTACCAGTGACTCGCTTGATACAGAAGTGGTCAGATGACGCAGATGTTAAGCTACAGGACTGTTTTGCTAGCACAGACTGGAATATGTTCCGGGATTCATCCAATGGCATTGAGGAGGACACCACCTCAGTCATCGGGTTCATCAATAAGTGCATCGACGACGTCGTCCCCACAGCGACTGTACATACATATCCCAACCAGAAGCCATGGATTATAGGCAACATCCGCATCGAGCTAAAGGCTAGAGCAGCCGCTTTCAAGGCGTCGGTAGCCATGAAGTGCTTTGAAAGGCTGGTCATGGCTCACATCAACAGCATCCTCCCGGACACCCTAGACCCACTCCAATTCGCATACCACCCCAACAGATCCACAGATGACGCAATCTAAATTGTACTCCACACTGCCCTTTCTCACCTGGACGAAAGGAACACCTATGTGAGAATGCTGTTCATTGACTACAGCTCAGCGTTCAACACCATAGTGCCTACGAAGCTCATCACTAAGCTAAGGACTCTGGGACTAAACACCTTCCTCTGCAACTGGATCCTGGACTTCCTGACGGGCCGCCCCCATGTGGTAAGAGTAGGCAACAACACGTCTGCCACACTGATCCTTAACACTGTACTTAGTCCCCTCCTGTATTCCCTGTTCACCCACGACTGCCTAGCCAAACACGACTCCAACACCGTCATTAAGTTTGCTGACGACACAACAGTGGTAGGCCTGATCACTGACAACGATGAGACAGCCTATAGGGAGGAGGTCATAGAACTGGCAGTGTGGTGCTAGGACAACAACCTCTCCCTCAATGTGAGCAAGACAAAGGAGTTGATCGTGGACTACAGGAAAAGGTGGGCCGAACAGGCCCCCATTAACATCAACGGGGCTGTAGTGGAGCGGGTTGAGAGTTTCAAGTTCCTTGGTGTCCACATCACCAACAATCAATCATGGTCCAAACATACCACGGCAGTCGTGAAGAGGGCACGACAAAACTTTTTCCCCCTCAGGAGACTGAAAAGATTTGGAATGGGTCCCCAGATCCTCAAAAGGTTCTATAGCTGCACCATTGAGAGCTCCCTGACCGGTTGCATCATCGCCTGGTATGGCAACAGCTCGGCATCTGACCATAAGGCGCTACAGAGGGTAGTGCGTACGGCCCACTACATCACTGGTGCCAAGCTTCCTGCCAACCAGGACATATACAATAGGCAGTGTCAGAGTAAAGCCCATTAAATTGTCAGAGACTCCAGACTGTTTTCTCTGCTACCGCACGGCAAGCGGTACTGGAGTACCAAGTTTAAGACCAAAAGGCTCCACAACAGCTTCTACCCCCAAGCCATTAGACTGCTGAACAATTAATAAAATCGCCACCGGACAATTTACATTGACCCCCCCCTTTTGTACATTGCTGCTACTCGCTGTTTATTATCTATGCATAGTCACTTCACCCCCACCTACATGTACAAATTACCTCAACTAACCTGTGCCCTCACACACTGACTCGGTACCGGTGCCCCCTGTATATAGCCTCGTTATTGTTATTCTTATTGTGTTACTTTTTATTATTACTTTTTATTTTAGTGTACTTGGTAAATATTTTCTTAACTCTTCTTGAAATGCACTGTTGGGTTAAGGGCTTATAAGTAAGCATTTCACGGTAGTCTACACTTGTTGTATTCTGCGCATGTGACTAATGAAGTTTGATTTGATTTGACCATCAGCACAATGATGACTGACATGTTCGGACTCCACTAGGTGTTACATCACCCTGTCCCAGGCCCTGGGTATGAGTATGGGCGGAGCCCCGGCAGGGCCGGCTGGTACAGGTAAGACCGAGACCACCAAAGACATGGGCCGTTGCCTGGGGAAGTACGTTGTCGTCTTCAACTGCTCTGACCAGATGGACTATAGAGGGCTAGGACGAATCTATAAAGGTACTAAAGCTTGCCCATGGGGAGATAACATGGAAAGGTCTCTGACTTGACAATTAATCAAAGCTAAATATGATCTGTCAATACTCATAAAACATTGTTATGAATGTTGCTCTGACACACATGAAGAGGTTATGAGGGTTTTACTAAATGTGTCACAAAGACATATGTACAGTGCGGCCCCTTTAAATGAAGCATTTCCTAAAAATAACCACCATAGCATATGGAATTATGCAGAGTACATAAAGGGTATAAACGGAGAGCAAACGTTATCTGCAGGTTTGGCTCAGTCAGGTGCATGGGGCTGCTTCGATGAGTTCAACCGCATCGAGCTCCCTGTCCTGTCAGTAGCAGCCCAGCAGATCTATATAGTGTTGCAGTGCAAAAAGAACAAGAAGACACAGTTTATCTTCACGGATGGGGACTTGGTGGAAATGGACAGAGAGTTTGGCATCTTCCTAACCATGGTGAGAGAATATCACATTTCACATTTTCACTAACATTGTGCTACATGCATGTAAGGTTCAAATACCAACTGTGAAAGGAAGATTTACTAGACATGATTTAGTGTGGTTTGTATACTCTTATTTTTTTAAATAACATTTTTCACCCCAATTTCGATCTTGTCTCATCGCTGCAACTCCCCAATGTGCTCGGGAGGTGAAGGTCGAGTCATGCATCCTCCAGAACATGACCCGCCAAACCCCACTTCCTAATACCCGCCCGCTTAACCCGGAAGCCAGCCGCACCAATGTGTAGGAGAAAACACCGTTCACCTGACGACTGAGGTCAGCCTGCAGGCCCCCGGCCCGCCACAAGGAGTTGCTAGAGCGCGATGAGCCAAGTAAAGGCCCCCCCTGCCAAACCCTCCCCAACCCGGGCGACGCTGGACCAATTGTGAGGCGCCCTATGGGACTTCCGATCACAGTCGGTTGTGATACAACCAGGGATCGAACCCAGGTCTGCAATGCAGTGCCTTAGACCGCTGCACCACTCGGGAGGCCCCTTGGTTTACTTAATCCCTTCTTGAGTCAATTGTCAATGTGATGTCTCCTATTATCTCTGTTCTACTGGTCTTCTCAAACGGCAGAACCCTGGATATGCTGGCCGCCAGGAGCTTCCAGAGAACCTGAAGATCCAGTTCCGAACGGTGGCCATGATGGTTCCAGACAGAGCCATCATCATGAGGGTGAAGCTAGCCAGCGCTGGTTTCCGTGACAACCAAGTCCTCAGCCGCAAGTTCTACACCCTGTACAAGCTGTGTGAAGAGCAACTCTCCAAGCAGGTAATATCAAGGTGGTTGGTTTCTCAAATGACTGCCTCGCCTGGTTCACCAACTACTTCTCAGACAGAGTTCAGCGTGTCAAATCGGAGGGCATGTTGTCCGGACCTCTGGTAGTCCCTATGGGGTGCCACAGGGTTCAATTCTCGGCCGACTCTCTTCTCTGTATACATCAATGATGTCGCTCTTGCTGCTGGTGATTCTCTGATCCACCTCTACGCAGACGACACCATTCTGTATACTTCTGGCCCTTCTTTGGACACTGTGTTAAGTAACCTCCAGACGAGCTTCAAAGCCATACAACTCTCCTTCCGTGGCCTCCAACTGCTCTTAAATGCTAGTAAAACTAAATGCATGCTCTTCAACCGATCGCTGCCCGCAACAGCCCACCCGTCCAGCTTCACTACTCTGGACAGTTCTGACTTAGAATATGTGGACAACTACAAATACCTAGGTGTCTGGTTAGACTGTAAACTATCCTTCCAGACTCACATTAAGCATCTCCAATCCAAAATTAAATCTAGAATCGGCTTCCTATTTCGCAACAAAAGCATCCTTCACTCATGCTTCCAAACATACCCTTGTAAAACTGACTATCCTACCGATTCGCGATGTCATTTACAAAATAGCCTCCAACACTCTACTCAGCAAATTGGATGCAGTCTATCACAGTGCCATCCGTTTTGTCACCAAAGCCCCATATCTACCTACCACTGCAACCTGTATGATCTCGTTGGCTGGTCCTCGCTTCATATTCGTCGCCAAACCCACTGGCTCTAGGTCATCTTTTAGTCTTTGCTAGGTAAAGCCCCGCCTTATCTCAGCTCACTGGTCACCATAGCAGCACCCACCCATAGCACGCACTCCAGCAGGTATATTTCACTGGTCACCCACAAAGCCAATTCCTACTTTGGCCGCCTTGCCTTCCAGTTCTCTGCTGCCAATGACTGGAACAAACTGCAAAAATCACTGAAGCTGGAGACTCATATCTCCCTCATTAACTTTAAGCACCAGCTGTCAGAGCAGCTCACAGATCACTTCACCTGTACATAGCCCATCCAACTACCTCATCCCCATACTGTTATTTATTTATTTTGTTCCTTTGCACCCCAGTATCTCTACTTGCACATTCATATTCTGCACATCTATTACTCCAGTGTTTAATTGCTATATTGTAATTATTTCGCCACTATGGCCTATTTATTGCCTTACCTCCCTTATCCTACCTCATTTGCACACACTGTATATAGACTTTTTCTATTGTATTATTGACTGTGTTTGTTTATTCCATGTGTAACTCTGTGTTGTTGTTTGTGTCGCACTGTTTTACTTTATCTTGGCCAGGTCGCAGTTGTAAATGAGAACTTGTTCTTAACTAGCCTACCTGGTTAAATAAAGGTGAAATAAAATAAAATAAAAAAAGGTCAAAAGGTCACAGTAGCACCATAGACAGTACACACTTGTAATCAATCCTTATCAAGAACTTTGGTCACCAGTCAGATTGATTATAAGCGTCTCCTCTCACATGATCTTCAAGGTCCACTATGACTTTGGGCTAAGGAACATCTTGTCAGTGTTGAGGACACTGGGTTCAGTGAAGAGGTCCAACCCCACTGAGCCAGAGAAAACGGTAGTGATGCGGGTGCTGCGCGACATGAACCTCTCCAAACTGGTACAGTCAAGTTTTCTTCTACCCTACAATCCAAGTGGTACTTCACCTTTATCCTTCACACTGAAAGTAGAAGTATCTGAATTTGTGTCATCCTCAATGATTTTATGAATTGACATGAATGATTTACATTTTTTATGGTAAAAAAAATGAACAAAATCCCTGTGTCTCTGACCAGGTGGATGAGGACGAGCCTCTGTTCATGAGTCTGATCAACGACCTGTTCCCTGGGATCATTCTGGACAAAGCAGGCTACCCCGACCTGGAGGCTGCCATCCACACCCAGACCCAGCAGGCTGGCCTCATACCTCACCAGCCCTGGGTCCTCAAACTGGTGCAGCTCTACGAGACCCAGCGGGTTCGCCACGGTCAGTCAACGAGCACTCACACCTTCTGTTCTAAAGCTGTAGTGGAGATGGTTTGGTGTTCGTCACGGTTAGTCAACGTGCATTTGAACCGTCTGTTTTAAAGCTGTAGTGGAAATGGTTTGGTGTTCGGCATGGTCAGTCAATGTGCACTGAAACCTGGTTTAAAGCTGTAGTGGAGATGGTTTGGTGTTCGGCACGGTCAGTCAATGTGCACTGAAACCTGTTTTAAAGCTGTAGTGGAGATGGTTTGGTGTTCGCCACAGTCAGTCAGTCAATGTGCACTGGAACCTTCTGTTTTAAAGCTGTAATGGAGATAGTTTGGTGTTTGCCATGGTCAGTGACTCTTCACTACAGGGTTTGGCAACTCCTGTCCTGGAGGGCCGAAACCATTCTGTTTTTTTTCTTCTACCAGTTAGTTAATTGCACTCACCTAGTGTCCCAGGTCTAAATCAGGGATAGCCAGCTCCAAGACCATAAAATGCCAGGTTTTTATTATTTCCTCCTACCACAGCCCTCTATTGTAAAGCATGCATTAGACTAATGCATGTCATAACACGTGCCATAAGCAGTTGTAACAGGTAGTGCAAACTAGGTTGAACCATTTGCTCTACACACTGATATTCCTCTGCAGGCCACAGCCCCTTCTCTTTCTCTCATTCTGTGTTGATCTCATTCTCTCGCCTGTAGGTATGATGACACTAGGCCCCAGCGGAGCTGGAAAAACCACGTGCATCCACACACTGATGAGGGCCATGTTGGATTGTGGCACCCCTCACCGAGAGATGAGGATGAACCCCAAGGCCATTACTGCCTCCCAGATGTTTGGTACCCTGGATGTAGCCACTAACGACTGGACTGATGGGGTCTTCTCAACCCTGTGGAGGAAAACGCTTAAAGCCAAGAAGGTCAGCAAGGTCAATAGAGTTGGGATGGAAGGGTAGTGCCTTCAGTATGCTGTACTAGTTACAGTGTGCTCCAAAGGTATTGGGACAGTGACACATTGTTTGTCGTTTTGGCTCTGTACTCCAGCACTTTGGATTTTAAATGATACAATGAGGACTATGAGGTTAAAGTGCACACTGTCAGCTTTAATTTGATGGTATTTTCATCCATATCAGGTGAACCATTTAGAAATTACAGAACTTTTTGTACATAGTCCCCCCATTTTAGGGGACCAAAAGTATTGGGTCAAATTCACTTATGTGTATCAAAGTAGTCAAAAATGAAGTATTTGATCCCATATTTATAGCACATAGTGACTACATCAAGCTTGTGACTCTACAAAATTGTTGCATGTATTTACTGTTTTTTGTATTGGTTGTGTTTCAGATTATTTTGTGCCCAATAGAAATGAATGGGACATAATGTATTGTGTCATTTAGGAGTCACTTTTATTGTAAATAAGAATAGAATATGTTTCTAAACACTTCTACATAAATATGGATGCTACCATGATTATGGATAATCCTGAATGAATCGTGAATAATGATGAGTGAGAAAGTTAGACACACAAAAGTGTTACTGTCCGAATACCTTTGGCGCTCACTGTAGTTAGGTGTACTCTGAGGTTAAAGGGGCAGTGCAGTCAAATGTGATTTTCCTGTATTTTATATATATGTCCACACTATGAGCATGGAATAATACTGTGAAATTGTGAAAATTATGATAATGCCATTTTACTGTAAGAGCGGTTTGAAATTTCCGCTTGTTTGCATGGGTGGGGTTTTTGGATCGCCCTCCTCTGCCAAAAACAGCTAGTTTTCAGGTTACATATCCCTCCCATTAGACTCCTCCAATTAGGCCCCTCACAATTAGTTATGAGTTATGACTATCTGCGCCAGATGGTTGTCGTACTAGTTCTCATTTTTATTCTATTTCACTGTTTCTCTCCCCAAGGGGGAGCACATCTGGATCGTGCTGGACGGCCCTGTGGACGCCATCTGGATTGAAAACCTCAACTCAGTCCTGGACGACAACAAGACCCTGACCCTGGCTAATGGCGACCGCATCCCTATGGCGCCTAACTGTAAGGTGGTGTTTGAGCCCCACAACATCGACAACGCCTCCCCGGCCACAGTGTCCCGCAACGGCATGGTGTTCATGAGCTCCTCTGTGCTGGACTGGAAGCCTATCCTTCAGGCCTGGCTCCAGAGGGTGCCACCACAGCAAGCAGAGGTGCTCCTGGGCTGCTTCCATAGTGTTTTCCAGGTCTGTCTGAATATCATACTGTACTTCCATTCTCTTTTCCTACTGTAGGGTCAAACCCAGAAAGAGACACAAACACATGCAGTATGGAGGCATACACACACTGTGCTGACATTTGTTCCCATGAGAATAATCCTCTGTGGTCTTCCTGAATCTGCTGAGTCTCTCTACCTTATTCCCTGTACAGGATTTGATCAACTTTGTCTTGACTGCTGTGTCTCCCAAAATGCCCATCCTGGAGTGTATGTACATCAAGCAGACCATTGACCTTCTGCAGGTAAGCAGAATAGCCACACTGAAATCCTGTAAAAGGCACACTTGAAATGTAAATATTTTACCTATTTATTCTTAGAAATACATGTAATTTTAATCAAACTGAACTAGTCATAATACCTCTATTATGACAATAACATTGAATTCAATAGACATGTCCACCCCAATGGCTGAAGTGTTGATTTAAAAGCCAAAGCTCAATGTGGAACCTTTTTCCAGGGTCTACTTCCTGCAGTGGAGGAAAAGCAGACTCAGGGGGATGTATCACGGCTCTTTGTGTTTGCTGTCATGTGGTCAGTGGGGGCTCTGCTGGAGCTGGAGGACAGATCCAAGATGGAGGCCTTCTTAGAGGCACATCCTGCCACTCTGGACCTGCCCCAGACCCAAGGAGACCAGACCATCTTTGAGTTCATGGTCAATGAACGTGGCCAGTGGGAGCACTGGTCCAAGAAGGTATGGCTTGTGCTGTTGCTGTTAATTGATCAATCAATCACTCCACTAATCCTTACTCTCTCCCTGCATGATGACGTCACCTCCAGGTGCCAGAGTACAAGTATCCCACAGACTCTGTCCCGGACTACTCATCTATCCTGGTGCCCAACGTGGACAACGTGAGGACAGACTTCCTGATGCAGACCATCATGAAACAAGGCAAAGCCGTGTTGCTCATCGGGGAACAGGGGACCGCTAAGACCGTCATGATCAAGGTCTGAGATATAGATTTGTGAATGTAGATGTGGGTTTTATGACTATCTATGACCATAATACCTCTTTATAGGATCTCAATCCTAGTCGTTCCATTGCAGGGCTATACCAGTAAGTTTGATCCTGAAACTCAGCTGAGCAAGAGCTTAAACTTCTCCTCGGCCACCCTGCCCAGTATGTTCCAGAGGACCATAGAGAGCTACATTGACAAGAGGATGGGCTCCACCTACGGGCCACCGGCAGGCAAGAAGATGACTGTGTTTGTGGATGACATCAACATGCCCGTTATCAACGAGTGGGGTGACCAGGTTAGTGCCATTTTGTAACATGAATCCAGATGTTAATTTTGATCGTAGCTATCAACATGAACCTGGCTTTATTTACACTTTACCAAAATATTGTATTATTTCTCTTAATAAATTGTAATCTCATCTCCCTGTCTCTTGCACACAGATAACCAATGAGATTGTGCATCCATCCAACAGATAACCAATGAGATTGTGCGTCCATCCAACAGATAACCAATGAGATTGTGCGTCCATCCAACAGATAACCAATGAGATTGTGTGTCCATCCAACAGATAACCAATGAGATAGTGCGTCAGCTGATGGAGCAGGGTGGTTTCTACAGCCTGGAGAGACCAGGGGAGTTCACCAGCGTGGTGGATGTTCAGCTGGTGGCGGCCATGATCCACCCCGGAGGCGGGCGCAACGACGTGCCTCAGCGCCTCAAGAGGCAGTTCAGCACCTTCAACTGCACTCTGCCCTCCAACTCCTCCATCGACAAGATCTTCTGCACTGTAGCACAGGGCTACTTCTGCCCCGAGAGGGGCTTCCCTGAGGAGGTGTGCACCCTGGCCAGCGCCCTGGTGCCCACCACTAGGAGGGTGTGGCAAGCTGTCAAAGCCAAGGTGCAGTACTGTGACATACCTAACACAGCCAGAGGAGGATGGAGGGAGTCTGGTTCCTCTTGAGATTAGTTTTTCCTTGCCACTGTGCTGCTGCTTGTGCTTCGGGGGTGTAGGCCGTGTTGCAAAAAAATGAATGATTAATTCATTCATCCATTTATGTGACATCCTCAGATGCTGCCCTCCCCAGCCAAGTTCCACTACATCTTCAACCTGCGGGACCTCAGTCGTATCTGGCAGGGTATTCTAACGGTGAGGACCGAGGTGTGCCAGGGGCCAGAGGTGCTGGCGTCACTCTTCCACCACGAGTGCACCCGGGTCATTGCTGACCGTTTCATTGACCACAAGGACAGACAAAGCTTTGACAGCATGCTGGAGAAGGTGGGTATGGAGTGTGGATTCTGTTCATATATCCTCTGCTATGCGGTTTGAATTGGTGTCCTGTTCTCAACAGGTGTTACTTTATAAAGATGGACATATACTTAGGCATTTGAATATCACATTTTAGAATTATAGTTTTTTTGAAATTGGCTTGGTTTCATTATAGAATAACACGTGTTTTGATTTCATATTTTACTTTTAATAACACTACATCTTTCTCACTATATTTCTGAAAACATATTTATATTTAAACATCAATCTTACTCGCATTGTTAAACACATTATCAAACTGGTTACCAACCACAGAGAGCTGTCTCCCTTAGGTTACAGTGGAGGAGCATGGAACAGCCATGATAGAGCACCCCCAGTGGGAGGCCTACTTTGTGGACTTCCTGAAGGATGCCCCCGAGACCACAGGGGAGGAGCCGGAGGACATGGAGCTGGAGGCCCCCAAGGTCTATGAGCCCATCCCCTCCTTCCAGGCCCTGTCGGAGCGCCTCGCCACGTTCCAACTGCAGTACAACGAGGCAGTCAGAGGCAGTGCCATGGACCTGGTCTTCTTCAAGGTAAAAACAAATTACAGTATTAACCCTTTCACACTACCGAAACCAGCCAAGCAATACATCAGTAACCTGGTCAGTGACACTGTACAGTACTGTTCTGGTTGGCTTGACAGTGTGAAAAGGATAACAGTGAATTTAGCGTTCTATTCTAAATTATAAATTGGGTGGTTCGAGCACTGAATGCTGATTGGCTGACAGCCGTGGTATATCAGACTGTATACCACGGGTATGACAAAATATTTATTTTACTGCTATAATTGCATTGGTAACCAGTTATAATAGCAATAAGGCACGTCTAGGGTTTGTGGTATGTGGCCAATATACCACAGCTAAGGGCTGTATCCAGGCACTCCACTTTGAGTTGTATATAAAACAAGCTCTTAGCCGTGGTATATTGGCCATCTACCACAAACCCCCGAGGCGCCTTATTTCTTAAGTATCCCGTATGATGGGATTTACCAGTTGGCATACTCCCCTATCTTTTGGTAGCTTCAGCCATTGTCATAATTGACTGACACGTTATTACACACAAATACACTACCATGTTTTCACTCAACAACATGTAGTAGTATTCTGCAGTAGCTCTCTTTCCTATTGGCTGATGCTCCTTCTCTTTATCGCCGGGCAGGATGCCATGATCCACCTGATGAAGATCAGTCGTATCGTCCGCACCCCTCAAGGGAACGCCCTCTTAGTGGGGGTGGGTGGCTCAGGGAAGCAGAGCCTCACCCGCCTGGCCTCCTTCATCGCTGGATACCAGAGCTTTCAAATCATCCTGACCAGGTTGGCCTTCTAGATACTAGCCTAATCATCATCATAAAGACACCCAAACCCTAATCATCATCATAAAGACATCCTAACCAGTGGTTCCCAACCCTGGTCTGGATCCTGTGGTCTGTACTCTGTATTCAGTTACAGAGAGATTGGGTTAATAATCACATAATTGATCATCACAGATCTAATTCATGGATAATCACAGGTAAATTAATTGATAATCACAGATCTAAATAGATCAGTGGAACATGCAGTAAACCGTGTACCTTTTTGATAGGCTAATGACAGTACCATAGTAGATTTCAGAAGATGAAATAGTGGATTACCATTTGATTGAATCTTGTTAACTGGAGTTGGTGTGAAGAAAATTCTGTTTATCTCATTCATTCGACAGGACGTACAACACCAACAACCTCATGGAGGACCTGAAGTCTTTGTACCGCATCGCCGGACAACAGGGCAAAGGAGTCACCTTCATTTTCACCGACAACGACATCAAGGAGGAGTCCTTCCTGGAGTACATGAACAATGTGCTGGCCTCGGGCGAAGTCTCCAACCTGTTCGCCCGTGACGAAGTCGATGAAATTACCCAGGACCTCATCCCAGCCATGAAACGCGAGCATCCTCGCCGCCCACCTACCGCCGAAAACCTCTATGACTACTTCCTGTCGCGTGTGAGGAGCAACCTGCACGTGGTGTTGTGCTTCTCGCCGGTGGGGGAGAAGTTCCGAACAAGAGCCCTCAAGTTCCCAGGTCTGATATCGGGCTGTACTATTGACTGGTTCCAGCGTTGGCCACGGGACGCACTAGTGGCAGTCGCACATCACTTTCTGTCCCAGTATACATTCCAATGCTCTGAGGAAGTTAAGCAGAGTGTAGTCCACACCATGGGGACCTTTCAGGACCTGGTGGCCGAGAAGTGCACAGAGTACTTTGAACGGTTCCGCCGTCAGACCTACGTCACTCCCAGGTCCTACCTGTCCTTCATCGATGGCTATAAGATCATCTACTCAGAGAAGATCGCTCAAGTGGGCATGCTTGCTGAGCGCATGAAAACAGGTAAGGTAAAACTATTCAAAAACAAATATATGTGTTATGTTTTATTGTCACATACACTGGATAGGTGCAGTGAAATGTGTTGTTTAACAGGGTCAGCCATAGTACTACGGTGCCACTGGAGCAAAGCTGAAGACATTGTAGCAAGTGCAATGTTGCACTTTTTGCACTGACAGACAGTATTAATTTATTATAAGTGAATGGCTATAACGCCTTGTTTATCGCCATTAAAGCTCTTTTTCACCACCTGACACAATCTCACTCTCCCCAGGCCTGGCCAAACTGATGGAGGCAGAGCAGTCTGTGAGCCAGCTGTCCAAGGAGCTGGCTGTTAAGGAACAGGAGCTGGAGGTGGCCTCCAAGAAGGCTGACGGTGTCTTGCAGGAGGTAACAGCCAAGGCCCAGGCGGCCGAGAAGGTCAAGATGCAGGTTCAGAAAGTGAAGGACAAGGCTCAGGCCATCGTGGACGAGATTGAAGCCGATAAGAAAGTGGCCGAGAGGAAGCTAGAGGCAGCCAAGCCTGCATTAGCAGCCGCAGAGACCGCATTGCAGGTGAGAATAGGATTTGTTACATTGTTGAGTTTGCTTTGTCTGTCCATCTTATCAGTCGAAGTAAAGTAATGATCCCGCACCATTAGTACAGTAATGATCCCGCACCATTAGTACAGTAGTGATCCTGCACCATTAGTACAGTAGTGATCCTGCACCATTAGTACAGTAGTGATCCTGCACCATTAGTACAGTAGTGATTCCGCACCATTAGTACAGTGATGATCCTGCACCATTAGTACAGTAGTGATCCTGCACCATTAGTACAGTAGTGATTCCGCACCATTAGTACAGTAATGATCCTGCACCATTAGTACAGTAGTGATCCTGCACCATTAGTACAGTAGTGATCCTGCACCGTTAGTACAGTAATGATCCTGCACCATTAGTACAGTAGTGATCCTGCACCATTAGTACAGTAATGATTCCGCACCATTAGTACAGTAATGATCCCGCACCATTAGTACAGTAGTGATCCTGCACCATTAGTACAGTAATGATCCCGCACCATTAGTACAGTAATGATCCTGCACCATTAGTACAGTAGTGATTCCGCACCATTAGTACAGTAATGATCCCGCACCATTAGTACAGTAGTGATCCTGCACCATTAGTACCGTAGTGATCCCGCACCATTAGTATAGTAATGATCCTGCACCATTAGTACAGTATTGATCCCGCACCATTAGTACAGTAATGATCCTGCACCATTAGTACAGTAGTGATCCCGCACCATTAGTACAGTAATGATCCTGCACCATTAGTACAGTAGTGATCCTGCACCATTAGTACAGTAATGATCCCGCACCATTAGTACAGTAATGATCCCGCACCATTAGTACAGTAGTGATCCCGCACCATTAGTACAGTAATGATCCCGCACCATTAGTACAGTAATGATCCCGCACCATTAGTACAGTAGTGATCCCGCACCATTAGTACAGTAATGATCCCGCACCATTAGTACAGTAGTGATCCTGCACCATTAGTACAGTACTGATCCCGCACCATTAGTACAGTAAAGGTCCCGCACCATTATGAGGCCACCAACCCCAAGCTAACTAGTGTTTCAAGTGACTAAAATGAAAGCCATTTGAAAAGGGAAATCAGAATTATTTTTTCAATGTCCTGTTTTCCCCAGACCATCAAGCCTGCGGACATCGCCACAGTGAGGAAACTGGGCAAGCCCCCACACCTGATCATGCGCATCATGGATGCCGTGCTGCTGCTGTTCCAGCGCAGGGTGGACCCTGTCACCCAGGACCCAGAGAGACCCTGCCCCCGGCCCTCGTGGAGCGAGGCCCTCAAACTAATGCAGCAGTCTGGCTTCGTCAGCATGCTGGTCAACTTTAGTAAGGTAAGCCATACAAAAGGGTGAAGAGGTTCCAAGATGTATGGGCATATTTAATCAGTCTTAAATGATCAAATTCACCTTGTCCAAGTGCATTCTCGAGTGGTTATAAAAGTCTTAAGACGTCACATAGACTTACACCAGTGGTCACCAACCTCAAGATCACTTTTGCAGTCAAAAATTAGCTGAGATCTCCAGCTCAGATTTTTTTTTTACATTAACCTCACACAAACAGTTTTGTAGGAATGAGGTTTGGGCAGTAGGCCTAATACATTATCACAGCATATTGGCTATATGATTGGCGTGCCAATATTGTTAATCAGACCATATTATATTTCAAAACTCAAGCTTTGATAACAAAATAGATCAGTTGGTCTAGCACTGTTGAGGCACAGTGGAGCATGAATTGAAATAATTCGCTTTTTTATTTTACTGGACTGATGGTACCTGCATCTGATGGTCAACCAGGTCAAATCAAAACGTCAAGTCGGAGCTCTAGAAAGATGCCAGAGTTTCCGACTTGGAGTTCCGAGTTGGATGACCACCTCTCATGGTCCCTGATCTCTCCTTCCTTTCCTCCGGTGAGACTGACCAGAAAGAGGGGATACCGTCTTCCACCTGATGGCGAAACTTGAGTCGCACTGAATCTGCTTCATGCACAAATTCATGTTGTTCCAATGACCAGAGAAAGTTAAATATTCCTTCATATTAAAATCGACACAACGATACTTGGCTACTCATTCATTGCAGCTGCAGCCCGAGCGGAAGTACGGAGAAGCACGTTTTGTAATAGTGTTGAATAAAAACTGTGACAGTGTTGAATATCAACTTAAACATGAACTCACTCAGAAAAACACCAGCTCTTTACTGAATTCACTGACAGTCTCTCTGTGGTCATGGTTTTAAAAGTTATTAAATCTTACGTAGGCTAGCAGCCTATTAAACTTGGCTGTGGCCAGGGTCATGGAAGCTCTGTAGCCACGGTGATTTGAGCTAACCAATTGGGCAGCACAGTAGGTGCACTCGATTCAGTCACAGATTTGCCAGTCCACTGGGTAGGCGGCGTTTGTCTCATGGGAACACTTTGCTTATTCGGTGCGCAGAACTTTTGAATCAAGTGCACCTATTGGGAACAGCTCAACACGTTTTAAAAAAAGGAGCGCAAGCCTTTATTGTTTGTTGGCTTTTCTACAGAAATATTTGGTGATCGACTAGGAATGCCTTGAAGATCGACCAGTAGATCGCAATCGACCCGGTTGGCAACCATTGATTTACACCAACTATATAGGCTCGATATAACCAGCCATTTTCCTTTCCATGCAAGGCTTTAACTGGGAATTTTCAGCCATGCGGCACAAGGACATAATCTTTAACGTCTGCCTTGAACAGTATGGCCAGAGTCATGTACTGTCATGTACTGTATCTACAGATGGAGGATTTTAATTTGAGCCAGTTTGCTACAGCAGGAAAATAATCCTGCAGCAACAGGAATTGTGAATTATTATTTGGATTATAATTAATGGACATTTTTGTAGGGGTCGAAACATTTTTTGTCAGGGGAAAATCAAGTTTGAAATGTCAAAGGGGAAATGACAAACTTCAGAAGCCTTTTTAAACCTCAAATACACTACAGGTTGTACATTTCCTGCATTGCAGGAAAGTTCTACTGCAACAGGGTAATAAAATTAAGATCCTACATCTGAATATGGACCTAGGCATTTGTATTTGTATTTATTATGAATCCCCATTAGCTGCTACCAAGGCAGCAGCTACTCTGTCTTGGGTCCAGCAAAACTAAGGCAGTTTATACAATTTTAAAAACATTACAATACATTCACAGACTGTGAGCCCTCAGGCCCCTACTCCACCACTACCACATATATACAGTACAAAATCCATGTCTACGTGTGTGTGTATAGTGCGTATGCTATCTTGTGTATTGTGTGTATGCATGTGTCTGTGCCTATGTTTGTGTTGCTTCACAGTCCCTGCTGTTTCATAAGGGGTTTTTGTATCTGTTTTTGAAATCTAATTTTACTGCTTGAATGAGTTATTTAATGTGGAATAGATTTCCATCTAGTCATGGCTCTATTTAGTACTGTGCACCTTCCATAGTCTGTTCTGGACTTGGAGACTGTGAAGAGACCTCTTGTGCCATGTCTTGTAGGGTATGCATGGGTGTCCAATGCATACCACAATACCTCTCATAAATACAAGCAGTGATGAAGTCAATCTCTCCTCCACTTTGAGCCAGGAGAGACTGACATGCATATTATTAATATTAGCTCTCTGTGTACATCCAAGGGCCAGCCGTGCTGCCCTGTTCTGAACTAATTGCAATTTTCCTAAGTGCTTTTTTATGGCACCTGACCACACGACTGAACAGTAGTCCAGGTCCGACAAAACTAGGGCCTGTAGGACCTGCCTTGTTGATAGTGTTGTTAAGAAGGCAGAGTAGCGCTTTATTATAGACAGACTTCTCCCCATCTTAGCTACTGTTGTATTAATATGTTTTGACCATGACAGTTTACAATCCAGGGTAACTCCAAGCAGTTTAGTCACCTCAACTTGCTAAATTCCACATTATTTATTACAAGCTTTAGTTGAGTTTTAGGGTTTAGTGAATGATTTGTCCCAAATACAATGCTTTTAGTTTTAAAAACATTTAGGACTAACTATTCCTTGCCACCCACTCTGAAACTAACTGCAACTCTTTGTTAAGTGTTGTAGTCATTTCAGTTGATGTAGTAGCTGACATGTATAGTGTTGAGTCATCCGCATACATAGACACTCTGGCTTTCCTCAAAGCCAGTGGCAATTCATTAGTAAAGATTGAAAAAAGTAAAGGGCAGATGCCTTGGGGAATTTCTGATTCTACCTGGATTATGTTGGAGAGGCTTCCATTAAAGAACATCCTCTGTGTTCTGTTACACAGGTAACTCTTTATCCACAGTATAGCAGGGGGTGTAAAGCCATAACACATAAGTTTTGCCAGCAGCAGACTATGATTGATAATGTCAATGGCCAGATTGAAGTCTAACACAACATCCCCCACAATCTTTTTATTATCAATTTCTCTCAGCCAATCATCAGTCATTTGTGTAAGTGCTGTACTTCTCTATAAGCATGCTGAAAGTTTGTTGTCAATTTGTTTATTGTAAAACAGCATTGTATCTGGTCAAACAGCATTTTTTTCCAAAAGTTTACTAAGAGTTGGTAACAGGCTGATTGGTTGCCTATTTGAGCCAGTAAAGGGGGCTTTACTACTCTTAGGTAGCGGAATGACTTTTACTTCCCTCCAATTCTGAGGGCACATATTTTCTAGCAGGCTTAAATTGAAGATGTGGCAAATAGGAGTGGCAATATCGTCCGCTATTATCTTCAGTAATTTTCCATCCAAGTTGTCAGACCCCGGTGGCTTGTCATTGTTGATAGACAACAATACTTTCTTCCTCACTAACTTTATGGAATTTAAAATTACAATGCTTCTCTTTCATAATTTGTTCATAAATACTTTGATGTGTAGTGTCAGCATTTGTTGCTGGCATGCTATGCCTAAGTTTGCTAATCTTGCCAAAAAATCATTAAAATAGTTGGCAATATCAGTTGGTTTTGTGATGAGTGAGCCATCTGTTTAAGGTGGTCCAAAGCTTTTTACTATCATCTTTGTACATCATTTATCTTGGTTTCATAGTGTAGTTTCTTCTTCTTTTTATTCAGTTTAGTCACATTTGTGCAGCCAGACTTATTTGCCATTCCTTTTGCCTCATCCCTCTCAACCATACAATTTTTCAATTCCTAAACTATACATGGGGATTTAACAGTTTTTACAGTCATTTTCTTAATGGGTGCATGCTTATTAGCAACTGGAATAAGCAGTTTCATAAATGTGTCAAGTGCAGTCTCTGTTTGCTCGTCATTACACACCACAGACCAACAGATATTCTTACATCAACAACATAGGAATCACTACAAAACTTCTTGTATGACCTCTTATACACTATAATAGGCCCAGCCTTTGGAACTTTGGTTTTCCTAGATATGGCTACTATATTGTGATCACTATATCCGATGGATCTGGATACTGCTTTCAAGCAAATTTCTGCAGCATTAGAAAAGATGTGATCAATACATGTTGATGACTTCATTCCTGTGCTGTTTGTAACTACCCTGGTAGGTTGGCTGATAACCTGAACCAGGTTGCAGGCACTGCTTACAGTTTGAAGCTTTTTCTTGAGTGGGCAGCTTGATTAAAGCTGTCAGTCTGAGACGTGTTAACCCTATGGGGACTCTCTTTCTAAAATGTGTCACCTACAGTATAGCTAACAGGTTTCAAAGTAAAGCCCCTTCTCAGATCATTACTAGCCTAGGTTATAAATACAACTCTGTCATTCACTGTCTATCAGTATTTGTGGCTTCAATACAGCACTTTCATTCACTGTCAATAGCAGCTCTTGAGTTTTTTCCCCCCAAACTGTCTGCACTCATCTGACACACACGCGCACGCGCACGCAATCACTTACTTATGAAGGGATTAGGAAAGCTGTCCAGGCAGTGAAATATGGACGCGAGGGGATAGCCCCCGCATAGTGACTGTGTGGCAGTGTGAAATAGAAACAGAGGTGCCAGTGAACTCAAGGAACCTGATATCAAACCCTTTGTCCCATAAACACTCAGAGAAACATGGTGTTTTTGGAATTGTGAAACAACATGCCGTCTGATATGACTGACTGACCTTCCTCTGTCCAATCTGTCATGAGCCTTTTAATAGACGTTTATCAAATGAACTAATTGGCCAGATAGCCCACTTACCTGGTGCCCCTGATTTAAAAGAGAGACGGAACATCACAATTACAGTTTTTCAGTCTTCCTTGCCTGAAGTTGAATATCCCTGTAATAGAACATCTAATTACAACGTAACGGATGTCAGATTCCAGTTTTCTGTACTTTCCATTACGACTTATGCCCCCACATCACATCCAATGCATGTGTTTACTCTTGTACTCTCACGTCACCAGGATTCTATCACTGAGGAGGTAGTGGAGCTGTTGGCACCATACCTGGACATGGAGGACTACAACCTGGAGGCAGCCAAGAGGATCTGTGGTAACGTGGCTGGCCTCTGCTCCTGGACTGAAGCTATGAAGGACTTCTTTTCCATTAACAAAGAGGTCCTCCCTTTGAAGGTACACTACTCAACAACCATGGACCCTTCTTTGAAGGGAATATACTGTATACTTATGTACCAAAAGTAGGTTGAGAAAGATTTTACTCTGGTCTTTAACACTGTGTTGGCCCACTGACCCAAAGCCTAGGCATTAGTTCAGGGAGTTAACACAATTATATACACTACCGTTCAGAAGTTTGGGGTCATTTCGAAATGTCCTTGTTTTTGAAAGAAAAGCAAATTTTTTGGTCCATTAAAGTAACATCAAATTGATCAGAAATACAGTGTAGACATTTTTAACGCTGTAAATGACTATTGTAGCTGTAAATGGTAGATTAAAAAAAAAATGAATATCTACATAGGTGTACAGAGGCCCATTATCAGCAACCATCACTCCTGTGTTCCAATGGCACGTTGTGTTAGCTAATCCAAGTTTATAATTTTAAAAGGCTAATTGATCATTAGAAAACCATTTTGCAAATATGTTAGCACAGCTGAAAACTGTTGTCCTGTTTAAAGAAGCAGTAAATCTGGCCTTCTTTAGACTAGTTGAGTATCTGGAGCATCAGCATTTGTGGGTTCGATTACAGGCTCAAAATGGACATGAAACAAAGAACTTTCTTCTGAAACTCGTCAGTCTATTCTTGTTCTGAGAAATGAAGGCTATTCCATGTGAGAAATTGCCAAGAAACTGAAGATATCGTACAACGCTGAGTACAGCTCCCTTCACAGAACAGCGCAAACTGGCTCTAACCAGAATAGAAAGAGGAGTGGGAGGCCCCGATGCACAATTGAGCAAGAGGAGTATTGACAGCTGGCAGCTTCATTAAATAGTACCCGCAAAACACCAGTCTCAATGTCAACAGTGAAGAGGCGACTCCGGGTTGCTGGCCTTCTAGGCAGAGTTCCTCTGTCCAGTGTCTGTTCTTTTGCCCATCTTAATCTTTTCTTTTATTGGCCAGTCTGAGACTTGGCTTTCTTTGCAACTCTGCCAAGAAGGCCAGCATCCCGGAGTCGCCTCTTCACTGTTGACGTTGAGACTGGTGTTTTGCGGGTACTATTTAATGAAGCTGCCAGTTGAGGACATGTCCCAGTTGAGGTCTGTTTCTAAAACTAGACACTCTAATGTACTTGTCCTCTTGCTCAATTGTGCACCGAGGCCTCACACTCCTCTTTCTGTTCTGGTTAGAGCCAGTTTGTGCTGTTCTGTGAAGGGAGTAGTATACAGCGTTGTACGAGATCTTCAGTTTCTAGGCAATTTCTCGCATGGAATAGCCTTCATTTCTCAGAACAAGAATAGACGAGTTTCAGAAGAAAGTTCTTTGTTTCTGGCCATTTTGAGCCTGTAATCGAACCCACAAATGCTGATGCTCCAGATACTCAACTAGTCTAAAGCAGTTTTACTGCTTCTTTAATCAGAACAACAGTTTTCATCTGTGCTAACATTTTTGCAAAATGGTTTTCTAATGATCAATTAGCCTTTTAAAATGATAAACTTGGATTAGCTAACACAACGTGACATTGATGGTTGCTAATAATGGGCCTCTGTACGTCTATGTAGATATTCCATTAAAATCAGCTGTTTCCAGCAACAATAGTCATTTACGACATTAACAATGTCTACACTGTATTTCTGATCAATTTGTGGTTATTTTAATGGACAAAAAAATGTGCTTTTCTTTCAATAACAAGGACATTTCTAAGTGACACCACACTTTTGAACGGGACCACTTCCATTACACTTCACCCCCCCTTGACTGGCTGGGTACAAACCCAGGTCTTCTGCACACTACTGTGCAAGTCTGTGTTAGCCCACTGAGTTACATACAGCCTAGTCATTAGCTCAGGGAGCTAACGCAAATCCTCAATTCTCAAACAAGGTTACTCACCTAACCAATTCTTTTAAATATGTCCCCAGGCCAACCTGACCCTGCAGGAGGCCCGACTTGGTGTGGCCCAGGGGGAGTTGTCCCGGGCCCAGGAGCAGCTAGACGCTAAGCAGCGGGAGCTGGATGAGGTGCAGGCGCTCTATGACGCCGCCATGAGGGAGAAGCAGACCCTAATGGACGACGCCACGGTCTGCCGACGGAAGATGGCCAACGCCACCGCACTAATCGACGGGCTTGGTGGTGAGAAGGTGAGGCGCTTTAGCCAACTCCTCAAACTGTCATGCCTTATTGTTGTTGACATATCCATCCGTCTATCTTGTTGTGTTTGTCTGTCAGATCCGCTGGACCGAGAGCAGCGCCCTGTTCCAGACTCAGATCAGACACCTGGTTGGGGACGTGTTGCTGGCTACTGGCTTCCTGTCCTACGCTGGTCCCTTTAACCAGGAATACCGCAACCTACTGCTGCAGCTCTGGAGAAAGGAGATGAGCAGCCACCACATCCCCTACAGTGATGTAAGACTCCGCTACACTCTTCACTGTTCTTGTCCCATTTGTCCATATAGATACAAGGTCTTAACTTTGTAACAATGATGTTAGTACATAGTCACTACATTTGATATTATCATTGGACAAAATGATCACATTGAGCTGATTAGTTGTGCTGTTTGAGACCATACTGGAATTGACCTTGAATTGACCATAACCGCTGTAGGAGCTGAATGTGATCAGCATGCTGGTGGACAATGCCACTGTGGGGGAGTGGAACCTTCAGGGCCTACCCAATGATGACCTGTCCATCCAGAACGGCATTATCGTCACCAAGGCCTCACGCTACCCCCTCCTCATCGACCCACAAGGCCAGGGAAAGATCTGGATCAAGAACCGTGAGAAGGACAGGGAGCTAGAGGTAACGAGGACTGAGTAGCTACAGTTATCTCACCCATAAAAAGTCAGTCTGTATGAGATAAATGTCTGGAGAAACAGACATTTCTTTAATCCAAATGAACTTGACCCTACCTGTTTTGTATAAAACAATAAAAGTAAACCATGAAGTGAACATAGGTTTTTATTACCATGTCTGTTACTGTTTCAGGTGACGTCTTTGAACCACAAGTACTTCCGCTCCCATCTGGAGGACAGCATGTCTCTGGGGCGCCCCCTACTGATCGAGGACGTAGGAGAGGAGCTAGACCCTGCCCTGGACAACATTTTGGAGAAGAACTTCATCAAGTCTGGCTCCACGTATAAAGTAATATGCTGCTTTTTGTCATCAATGTAGATGTATAGGGTTTGTGCTGTCTTGGAGTTAAATGTCTTGGAGTCATGTTTGTGCTTGCACAGCTGATAGTTTGCAAATACTATTTGATAGGTAATTATAATAGTGCCTGGAAAACTGTAATTTTTTGCTCTAGTTTCGACCCCCTTTTGTTTTATTAAGCTCTATGGGGGATATGAACGTAATCGTTTTTCATATTGGCTCCAAGATGCCCGTGCTATGACAACAAGCCTCCGGCTCTGTTGCCATTTCATAGAGTATCTCTTCCATCCCTCTGTTGCCTGTCCTGTCCCCAGGTGAAGGTAGGAGACAAAGAGGTGGATGTGATGAAGGAGTTCACCCTCTATATCACCACTAAGCTGGCTAACCCGGCCTACACCCCTGAGATCAGTGCTAAGACTGCTGTGGTGGACTTCACTGTTACTCTCAAAGGCCTGGAGGACCAGCTGCTTGGCCGGGTCATCCAAATAGAGAAACAGGTACAGGGATCCCATTTATGCAGTATACTTATAGAGTACATAACTGGGGTTGCCATTCATATTGTTTGAGTAAAGCCAGTCAAATACAGCTGTCAGTCACACAGAGTTTATACAGAGTTGAAAGAAATACAAGTACCTCCTTGCTCTTACAAGACATGCTTATTTCTCTCTGTCTGTATGTGTGTGTTTCTGTCTCTCTCGCTCTCTCTCTCTCAGGAGCTGGAGTCGGAGCGTGTCAAGCTCTTAGAGGAAGTGACTTCCAACAAGAGGAAGATGCAGGAGCTGGAGGATAACCTCCTTTACAGACTGACCAGCACTGAGGGCTCTCTGGTGGAGGACGAGTCCCTTATTGAGGTCCTGAGAGTCACCAAGACCACAGCAGAGGAGGTATCTGTGTGTTTTGGATTGGCCAAATGTGCATGATTTCTTTCCAATTATGAAGTATGCAAGAAATGAATACATGCAAGAGCATCATTTTTTTAAATACATTTTTAGAAATACCTATATGTATTTCCACTATATGTATTGATTTAAATGTTCTCAGATTTGTGACACAGTAGTCCAACATTGTACTTAAAATGTTCCGAACAGGTGAGTGAGAAGCTAAAGGTGGCAGCCGATACCGAGGTGAAGATCAATCTGGCCAGGGAGGAGTACCGTCCGGTGGCCACACGGGGCAGCATCCTCTACTTCCTCATAGTGGAGATGAGCCTGGTCAACATCATGTACCAGACCTCCCTCCGCCAGTTCCTGGGCATCTTCGACTCATCCATGGAGAAATCCACCAAGTCCCAGATCACCTCTAAAAGGATCCTCAACATCATTGAGTTTCTGACCTACCAGGCGTTTCGATATACAGCTAGAGGCCTGTATGAGGATCACAAGTTCCTCTTCACCCTCCTGCTGGCCCTGAAGGTCGACCTGCAGGCCAGGAACATCTCCCACAGCGACTTTCAAACCTTCATCAAAGGTTCAGCCAGTTACATTCATATTTTCCATTGCAACTTTCAGACCTTTATCACATTAACATTGGATTGTTTCAGTACCTCCTGATTTGTTATGAATGTGGCTGATGTTTTTTTAACTTCCCAGACATCCATCTTGGAAATGACATTGATAGCTAAATAGAGCACACCTTTTTTTTGTTTTTGCATCCAATTTTTATTGCTGTAAGATTAAGATTGCAGAACCTGTCATAGAAGCATGGAGTTTAAACAGTAGCATTCCAATAACGGAAACTAGTTTTATCCCTACCTGACTACTACCGTGTATGATTTATGATTAGGTTATAGTAAGACTGACCACATGACCTGCCAGGATAAACTGTGAGTCCTAACTGTACCCTAGAGCCTATATTTTCCTGGTCATCTATCTGCGATTTCAGAAAGACAATTTCAACATAACCCTTCAATTAATATCAGTCATTACCAATCACACATACCTATATCAATGTGTCTTTTCACAATGAAAAGAGTGACACCCATCACTTTGCTCTTATCACCCATGTAGGGTATCTCATAGTGTGTCTCACATGCGACTTGGCCCATCCACAAGGGGGGTAACTGAATATCCCAGCCCTAGTTCAGCTTACATCACACTGCTGACTGTATGCATCCAGATCTATTTTAGCCCCTCGAGTTCCCCCTCTCACACACCAATGGTATTAGGACTTTCTTTGACTGCTATAGTGTATACCTCTTATTGTATTTGCATACAGTTCCTCTTATTTCCAACATTGACTAGTTTTCAAACTTTACAGTAAAGAGAATTGTTATCCGTCATGCTTCCATCTTAAAATGAACCCAGTATTCACTAAGCAAACCCTCTGAGTTTAATGTGCTTCTTCACCCTCAACCCCACTTAGATTTGTGTAAATTGAGATGTGAGATTTGTTACAAATCGGCAGTGCGTCGTCATATGGGAAGCTTAATAATTCTCACTTTCTCTCTGTTACATTTGTTGCCGTTATTCAATTCGATCGTTATTAAACCATGAGTAGTAAGGATATTAACTGTGCACCATGCATTACAGAAGATCCTACACATATTTAGAACTTCAAATGAGTGTATAGTTATACACATATGGAATATATCTCTTCTTCTCCTAGGAGGTGCAGCCCTGGATCTGAACTCTGTGGAGCCCAAGCCGCGGCGCTGGATCCTGGACATTACGTGGCTGAACCTGGTCCAGCTGTCCAGCGTACACCCCTTCACCCAGCTGCTGACCCAGGTCACCCACAACGACCGCTCCTGGAGGGCCTGGTTCGACGAGCCTGCCCCCGAGGAGGCCCCGGTGCCTGACGGATACGACAGCATGCTGGACACATTCAGGAAGTTATTGTTGATCAGGAGCTGGTGCCCCGACCGGACCATTGCACAGGTGGGTGGGCCTATCTGTTGTTATTTAGGCCTCACGTACGAATTGGGTCAGTGTCTGCTCAATCAACACTTCCTGTGTTATCGGCAACAATATATTTTTGTTTCAACAGAAGAAATGCATATCCGTGTATTTTCAAGATACTAGTTTGTATTTACCCTTTCAATAAAATGTAATTTCCCACATACAGCAAAAGCTTTTGACCCCGGAACAACCCAAACGTTATTAACCTTTCCTTGAGTCTGGATGGTACCTTTTAATATTTGTATGCAAGCACAGTGCTCCAGAAATAAAGGTGGCAGGTAGCCTAGCAGTGAAGAGCTTTGAGCCAGTGACAGAAACGTCGCTGGTTCAAATCCCAGAGCCGACTCTGTGAAAAATCTATCGATGTTCCCTTGAGCAAGGCACTTCAACCTAATTGCTTCTGTAAGTCGCTCTGGATAAGAGCACCTGCTAAAAGACTAAAATGTAAAATAAACGTGCTGGCCTCAAACTTGTCATACCATTCAAGAGCAAATTACCTTTTTTTTCAAATCTAAATTAAGACTTGCTGAGTGACGTAATTTCACAAGTTCATTTACTTAGTAACCGTGGAAACTCTGGGGAAGATGGTGAGAGAGAGAGAAAGGCACAGGTGTACTGTAATCATTTACAAATGCGTACGTTACAGACAAGCGTCTCCCCTTTCAGTTCTGACTTGGGAGGGAACTATAAAAAGCCTCTCTGAAATGAGCGAACAGCTGACAGTCCGCATAGCAGACCAAATCCACCATCTCTCCTTCTCGACCAAACCATTGCCAAGTTACACAAACCAGACTGTGTAGGGTGGGTCCAAATCCTTCAAACACTGAGTAAATGTTATGTTTGTCTGAAGAAACAAGACAAAGAACTGTTGATGGTACAATGTCTAGTTTTACATCAGTAAACCAAAGTGAATACATTTTATCATAATTTAATATCAGCGAAATTGAATGGCTTCGATAATATTTCAACAAGTTCCAAATGAATTTGGCACAAAGTATGCAGAAACTCTATTAAAATGAATAGGCATAGAAGTAGGGTTAGGCTGTGGTACTTTCCCACCTTTTGTGAAATGTCACACTTCTCCCCACTTTTGGACAGCCGGAGGAGCTAAGGCACTGAATTCCCATGTCAAATCTGATCTGAGGTCTCCATTTTAGAAATTCTACCCACATGTGCGTACTAAGGGGAGGCAGCTGATTACATTTTGACACGCATGACAGGTGGAAACTGAGTTTGAGGCCCTTTGCCAAATATCTACTAAGCTAGGACCAGTGGTGTAAAGTACTTAAGTAAAAATACTTTCAAGTACTACTTAAGTAGGTTTCTGGGGTACTTTACTTTACTATTTTTATTTTTGACAACTTTTGCTTCACTACATTCCTAAAGAAAATAATGTACTATTTACTCCATACATTTTCCCTGACACCTAAAAGTACTCCTTACATTTTGAATGCTTAGCAGGACAGGAAAATGGTCCAATTCACGCACTTATCAAGAGAACATTCCTGGTCATCTACTGCCTCTGATCTGGTGGACTCACTAAAGTGTTGGAGTGTGCCCCTGGCTATCTGTAATTTAGAAAACAAGAAAATGGTGCTATCTGGTTTGCCTAATATAAGGAATTTGAAATGATTTATACTTTTACTTTTTATACTTACTTACGTACATTTTAACAGTTACATTTACCTTTGATACTTAAGCACATTTAAAACCAAATATTTTTTTACTTTTACTCAAGTAGTATTTTACTGGGTGACTTTCACTTTAACTTGAGTCATTTTGTATTAACATATCTTTCCTTTTACACAAGTATGACAATTTGACAACAAACCTGACAACAAACCTACAGGGTGATTCCATGCCAGCGTAGTCCCAAAATATTGTTTGTATCTCAGATTGTTCTGGCAATTCTTACATAGAAACTTCATAGGGCGGAAGGATGTTTGACATGCTTTTTACATTTGTATCACAAACCATTTTTGAGAAAATCATGATGAAAGTGGCCATTTTAGGCCCTTTTAGACCTAAAATGCCCTCTTCAGATACCATATATATTTTTGACTTACGCTGGTGTGGAATCACCCTACATGCTCCTGGAAGTGGAGTGACATAGTTGGTAAGACCGTGGCTGTGGTAATAGTAATGGCAAGGTTGTGGGTTGAAGTCCTGCAGGGATCACATACACTGAACACAAATGTATGCACTCAATGTACTATACATTGTGCTGTAAACAAACATTTTCCGCATTCAATTGAAAACGAATGTTTTGTTCTCCAGACATGTTTCTTCTCCTTTTGGGCAGTGTGGTGTTGAATACTACCTGTCTATGTCTCTTCAGCCAACGCATTTCTAATCATCTCTATTAATAGAATGCGACTCACTTTTAAAGGAAGAACCACTGTACAGTACTGCTGTCTATGCTCCTAGGCTGAAGATCCTCTGTGCAACATGTCAATGATTCTGCTTTAGGTTATTGCTATGTGATCAGAATAAAATAATTTCCCCATTGGCCATATAATTATCACTCTGCAATATAAACTTCTCACAAATAAAAATAGGTGGATTCAAACATGTAGGTTTTTATTTCATAGTTCTCTGTCATCTTAGAACCCAGGTTGATCCACCAAATGTTGCCACCAATAACGACAAAATGAAAACCTCCAATAAAGCCATAGATTTATCTAAAGCATTATCCAAAGCTAATGAAACATTTCCGTGTTGAAAATCCTCAGCTGCAGTGGTATAGCCTGTGTTCGCCACGTTAGCTGGTGAATCCCTTTGGTTTTTGTTCCAGGCACGGCATTACATCGCTGAGTCGCTGGGGCCTAAGTACGCCGAGGGGGTCATTCTGGACATGGAGTCCATGTGGGCGGAGAGTGACAAGAGGACTCCCATGGTGTGCTTCCTGTCTATGGGGTCCGACCCCACAGAGAACATAGAGAGGCTTGCAAAAGCAAAGGTAACTTTAGTGGCAAGTTTCTCAGACCTAGATTAAGCCTACTCCTAGACTACTCCTGTTTTCTACTGTATTTATTTGACTGTTTTGCTGATGTTGTGTCCGGCGTGTACCTGTAGGGAGCACCATGCAGACCCATCTCCATGGGGCAGGGCCAGGAAGTGCACGCTCGCAGGTTATTGGCCAACAGTATGGCTGACGGAGGTTGGCTCCTCCTCCAGAACTGCCACCTGGGCCTGGACTTCCTGGACGAGCTGCTGGAGTCGGTTACCAACACCGAAAACATCCACAGCGGTTGTAGGGTGTGGCTGACCACCGAGGTCCACCCCAAGTTCCCCATCAACTTCCTGCAGTCGTCCATCAAGTTCACCAATGAGCCTCCTCAGGGTATATGTAAACCACTTCTTCTGTGTTAACTTTCATAATCTGGATTGATGAACATGGCATATACAGTATCTTCGTATTATTAATTTGTGTCATACCAGATTTGTGGTCTTATGTTGTGTCCAGGTATGAAAGCAGGGTTGAAAAGGACCTACAACGGTGTGACTCAGGAGATGCTGGATATCACTAACCTGCCCCAGTGGAGACCTCTGTTATACGCTGTGGCCTTCCTCCACACTACTGTTCAGGTCTGACTAAACAACATCATTTCAAACCCGATTCAACCCCGTATCATAATCATCTATATCCGCATATCATACCATCATATTAAATACCCATATCCCCAATGGCTGTTGTTTCTCTAACATTTTCAGCGTTCACATCAATAACAGTCTTTCCATCTACTGTTCCATGTTTTCCTTCCCTTTTCTCTGGTTCTTACTAGTACTCTCCCTCTGTATTTCTCTGGCTCTTACTAAATCAAATTCAAATCAAATGTATTTATATAGCCCTTCTTACATTAGCTGATATATCAAAGTGCTGTACAGAAACCCAGCCTAAAACCCCAAACAGCAAGTAATGCAGGTGTAGAAGCACAGTGGCTAGGAACAACTCCCTAGAAAGACCAAAACCTAGGAAGAAACCTAGAGAGGAACCAGGCTATGAGGGGTGGCCAGTCCTCTTCTGGCTGTGCCGGGTGGAGATACTAGTACTCTGACTCTGTATTTCTCTGGTTCTTACTAGTGCTCTGACTCTGTATTTCTCTGGTTCTTACTAGTGCTCTGACTCTGTATTTCTCTGGTTCTTACTAGTGCTCTGCCTCTGTATTTCTCTGGTTCTTACTAGTGCTCTGACTCAGTATTTCTCTGGTTCTTACTAGTGCTCTGCCTCTGTATTTCTCTGGTTCTTGCTAATGATATGCCTCTTATTTATCTGGTTCTTACTAGTATTCTGCCTCTTATTTATCTGGTTCTTACTAGTGTTCTGCCTCTTATTTCTCTGGTTCTTACTAGTATTCTGCCTCTGTATTTCTCTGGTTCTTACTAGTGTTCTGCCTCTGTATTTCTCTGTTTCTTACTAGTGCTCTGCCTCTGTATTTCTCTGGTTCTTACTAGTACTCTGCCTCTGTATTTCTCTGGTTCTTACTAGTGTTCTGCCTCTGTATTTCTCTGGTTCTTGCTAGTGTTCTGCCTCTGTATTTCTCTGGTTCTTACTAATGATCTGCCTCTTATTACTCTGGTTCTTACTAGTGTTCTGCCTCTGTATTTCTCTGGTTCTTACTAATGATCTGCCTCTGTATTTCTCTGGTTCTCACTAGTGCTCTGCCTCTGTATTTCTCTGGTTCTTGCTAGTGTTCTGCCTCTGTATTTCTCTGGTTCTTGCTAGTGTTCTGCCTCTGTATTTCTCTGGTTCTTACTAGTGTTCTGCCTCTGTATTTCTCTGGTTCTCACTAGTGCTCTGCCTCTGTATTTCTCTGGTTCTTGCTAGTGTTCTGCCTCTGTATTTCTCTGGTTCTTACTAGTGTTCTGCCTCTGTATTTCTCTGGTTCTCACTAGTGTTCTGCCTCTGTACCTCTGTACAGTTATTACTTATAATGATATTTTACCCAGTGAAAATAAATGAATTAATGGATGAATCAATGATGTCCATCAATCTCTCTATCAATCTCATGTGTGTTGGTTTTTCTCCATGCAGGAGAGGCGTAAGTTTGGCCCCCTGGGCTGGAACATCCCGTACGAGTTCAACCAGGCAGACTTCACCTCCAGCATGCAGTTTGTCCAGAACCACCTGGATGAGTTGGACGTGAAGCGTGGCGTCAACTGGAGCTGCCTGCGCTATATGCTGGGCGAGGTCCAATATGGTGGCCGGGTAACAGACGATCTGGACAAACACCTTCTCAACACCTTCACCCGTGTGTGGTTCAGCGAGAGCACATTTGCCGACAAGTTCTGTTTCTACAAGGGTTATACTATACCCAAAGCCAAGAATGTGCCGGATTACCTGCTCCACATTGAGACCCTGCCGCTGGTCGACTCGCCAGAGGTAAGAGGGGGGAGAGATGTTATTGGTGTGACATTAGTGCTAGCTACATCATTATTTTCTGCTTGCAGTTAGCAGACAGTTCATGTTAGACAGGTTTTGGTTCTTTTTGAATAGGCTACATTCACACTGGAGCAACAAACATATTTTCCTCTACTCAAACATACAACACATATACTAATCACAGTTGTGTGACCAACAGGTATTCGGTCTTCATCCTAATGCTGACATTACGTACCAGACAAACATGGCCAATGAGATCCTAAGCACCATCATCAATATCCAACCCAAGGACAGTGGAGGAGGGGGAGGGGAGACAAGAGAGGCCACTGTCCAGAAACTGGCCAATGAGATGCTGGACAAGCTGCCACCAGACTACGTTCCACATGAGGTAACCAACCAGACATGGACAAGGTTGATTGTGTCAATCAGGGGTTGGGGTCAACAATTGTTATATCTTGGCTCTGTAAAGATACCATATGTACCACAGATCAACTGAACAACTACATCAATAATAAGGTCCCCTCTACTTTGTGCTTCAGGTGAGAACTCATCTTCAGAAAATGGGCCTTTTCCAGCCCATGAACATCTTTCTGCGGCAGGAGCTTGACCGCATGCAGCGAATCATAGGCTGTGTACGGAGTACCCTCACTGATTTGAAACTGGCCATTGATGGTAAGTCTCTAAAAAACACATACTGTAAATGCATACAGAGGTACAATAAAAAGATAATCTGTAATAAAAACAACAACTTTCACACTGCACAGTGTAATTGGCATGGAAATACAATACATAGCTAGTTAGCAACTTTTGAAAAGAAATTAGACAACATTTTTCTCTACTCCAAAATCGAAGTGAGACTTTTGTGTCTGGTTATAGGTTTCAAGTCCCTGAACTAAACTATCTACCATTAGGGACCATTATCATGTCAGAGGATTTGAGGGATGCCCTGGACAGCATGTATGACGCCCGCATCCCCAAGCTGTGGCAGAAGATCAGCTGGGACTCTGCGACGCTGGGCTTCTGGTTCACGGAGCTACTGGAGAGGAACCAGCAGTTTCATACCTGGATCTCCAGTGGACGGCCCCACCAGTTCTGGCTCACTGGCTTCTTCAACCCACAGGTAGGATATACGTGACCGACCGCCTTGATTCGGTCTCATGTAGCAACATTTTAAATTGTGTTTCTTTACATTGGATAAAAGCAGAGACACAGAGCTACAATGGTATATCATACACTGCATTTGAGGAACAATGGGAAAGTAATTCTGCTTTGAAAGTTGATAAACTTTGAGGAAATGGCCTTTGAATGTTTTGGTACCTACTGGAGAGCTCTTATTTGTCTGCACCCCTTCAGCATTGTTCACACCCTCTTAAGTTTTAGCCCCACCCAACTCTTTAAGGGTTGATCTGAGTGTTCTGTCCTAACAACGGCAGTCAAGCACCCAAGCTAACTGGCAAACGTTGGCTAGCTACTTCAAGACACAAATGAGAGAACAGCTCACTGACTATTTTACTCACCCTAGCAGAGCTGGTTAGGCTGTTTTTATGTTATCCAGAGTGTTGGTGACTGCAACTGTGCTGCTGGCAACAATTTATGCTTTTTTGCCAACGTTTACTGACACCAGACATGTTCAAATGGTGTTGAGCGTTCGTAAATTTGTCAGTTATTCTGCGCTCTGGCATACTCAGACGAGAGTGCTCTGAAATCGGAGTAGTTAGCCAGAGTGAA
Organism: Salmo trutta; assembly: GCF_901001165.1. NCBI lineage: Eukaryota > Metazoa > Chordata > Actinopteri > Salmoniformes > Salmonidae > Salmo > Salmo trutta. The sequence goes on from NC_042962.1 coordinate 17,151,911, forward strand.
TTTACCAGCTACATCTATCAACAGTTGTCGCTGTGACATTCTATTGAAATGGTTACTTGCATAGTGGAGTCTTTTGTTAAGACATGTAGCTAGCTAGCTAGCTAGCTAGCTAGCTAGGTAAACAATTAACCATAATCACAACTCATGATGCTACTACCCTGCATGAATCTGCAGGTAGCTAACCAACCAGATGCAATGTTAGCTAGCTAACATTAGGCTATAACTAGCAAAGCAAATGGCTCTGAGATACAAATAATAAGATCATACATGTAATGTTAGCTAGTGAGCCTGCCAGCTAACGTTAGCTAGCTAGATAGCTAACAGTACACTTTTTAACTTAAAATGAAAACGACTTTACGTTCAAATGGCACTCCTGTGAAATAGTGACCCGCGACATATGCCTACTTTCTTGAAACGAGTCACGTACTGCAAATGTACAACCTCAGAGGTGGAGCAGACATGGCAGTCGCACCAATGAATATCTGGTTACAGTACTTCGTGTGGAACTTGTACTGTTTATGTATTACCTGGGAATGATGTATATTACGTTATGATATAAATGTTATGATTTTGAATAGTGTTCTTTTAAAGCACCCAGCAAAAATGTTTTCAAAGTCATGCCATGATAAACTGTGTGTGGTTTGTCATAGGGCTTTCTGACTGCCATGAGGCAGGAGACCACGAGGATGAACCTGGCCAAAGGCTGGGCTCTGGACACTGTCGTCCTGCACAACGATGTCACTCGGATGATGAGGGAGGACGTCACAGCGCCGCCGCCAGACGACATGGGGGGAGTCTACATCTACGGACTCTTCCTGGATGGGGCAGGGTGGGACAAGAGAAACGCCAAACTCACAGAGTCACCTCCAAAGGTTAGCATGTAGCGTTATCTCATTTTCCACTGGGAATATTTATGCTCATTATTATTTGCTTCACTAAGATCGATGGTAAAAACTTTGAATGAACCAGACCTGGGTGCTGTCAACAACAACAAAATGTATACGATCATACCAATGAAATAGTCCCGAAAGTGAAAACTCTAAATTCAAGTGCACCTTGATTAATTGTATTTGACATAATGTATTTGACCCAGGTCTGTAATGAATTTCCATTGAGTCTGAAGTTGTTAGAAACCAGCCTATTGAGTCTCACCCCCGTCTTTCACTTCCAGGTCCTTTTCACAGTCCTCCCTGTGGTCCACGTCTATGCTATCAGCACTTTGGCTTCCGATGCCAAGCGTCAGCAAGGGATAAGCCTGTACTCCTGTCCCGTGTATAAGAAACCCAGACGCACAGACCTCACCTTCATCTTCTCCTTGCTGCTGCGCACCTTCCAGTCCCCTGACCACTGGACTCTGAGGGGAGTGGCTCTGCTCTGTGACTGCAAATGAGTGGAAATTTCATTTCAAGTGGTAGCCATTTTAGTTTTGCAAAACATGTTTGTGTGGGGGGATAGGTAGGGGTGAGTGTGTGAATGAGTGATTGTGTGTGTGTCTCAACCACATACTGAATATGACAATGACGACAATGTGTGTGTTTATCTAATTCAAAGTGATTTCTCAGAATTACTATTTGTCTACGTAGTGCAAATGAATTGATTAATCAATAATGCTAGTATTTTGTGCAGCCAAATTACTATATTTGGAATTTTTATTAAACATATTTTCAAAGAATACCAGTAGATGTAAACAATGCACAAGTCGTATAGAAATTCTTGTTTTTGAATAACTCATCATATCCTGGTATTTTATTTGTTGAAGTGCTGTAGAAAAGATAGTTGTTTCCCCTATTCCAATTTATCCACTAAAATCAACCCCTCTGACACTTTACCCTGTCAAAAAGCATTTGAATAGCATCATGTAGCATCATAGTAATAACACTTTTATAACATTTTAATAATTATGTAATAAATCATAGCATAGCAAACAAGGATGCCAGTCAGTAATTTTTTTTCACAGTTCTATACCTTATGACTGGGTTATGTGTGTTGTAATACGAGTGTGGTTGCCATAAGCTGTTACGACATGTTTTATGGGAATTTACAAAAGCTTTCGACTACTATCTTAACATATGTTGGACGTGTAACAAATAATTACCATAGCAACAGTTAGTGTAGTACTGCACCAAGTTTAGACCTTTTTAAACTGTGTTCATTGAATAGAAACAAAATCTACAGTTAACAAGAGTATTGGACAATTGAATAAGATAATAACATGCACAATGTGTTACCTCTCCTTAGCAGCAGAGAGGCTTAAAATCCATCCTATATATGTTAAGTGGCATAAACGCAAGAGAATTCCTCTCAACTTCATGAAATAATATCTATAGTCATGCCAAATCACTCACACTATAACAGCAAAAAATATCTAGAAATGGCTTCATATATTAAACAATACTAAATGAGCAGAAGATGCAAATATTCAGGAATCTGCTTATGTCCATAGGGAGTTAAATTATGTACTTAAAATGTCTATTCCTACTGGCCATTTGTATAGCTAATTATTTATATATTTTTAAATGTCATATCCATAGATATTTGACTTAATGCACAGTAGTTTCCTCACCCACCCTTTCATATAATATAATAATATATGCCATTTAGCAGAAGCTTTTATCTTAGTCATACGTGCATACACTGTACGTATGTCTGGTTCCGGGAATCGAACCCACAACCCTGGTGTTAGAAGTGCCATGCCCTACCAACTGAGCTACAAAGGACCAATTTAGAAATTAACCCATTTTCCTATGAAATGATATATACTTGTTATATATGTTTATATAAGCATTACTCCTCAGACAACAGCTGATTTTAGTTTTTCTCTGCAAAAAGTGCACAAGAAATTTTATCTATTCACTGAATTCTGGTTCGGCGGGCATGAATTGACATCATTCAGTCCTAAAGCTCATCACTCTTCACATACCTTCACACAAGACATTTCTCTGTCAAGTTATTCTTTTGCATATGTAACATTAACCTTAATTAAACCATTCATACCAAAACTCAATTTCAACTTCCATCATTTCAGTAGTTTAGCCTTAACATCCCATATTCAGCCTTTCAACATGCAAATGAACGACAATTGAATGTCCGTTAATATTGTAAGTATGTTGATTATGAAGATGTTGAAAGTCTGTAGAAAATGTCCAATCCCACAAACTTACTATAATTCTTTTCAGTTTATTTGTTTTGCATACTTGAATGTCCATGTCCATGTCTAATGTAAACAGGAAAAAGTTAAGAAAAAAAAATATATATATACTTGTTCTATATAAATCCTTGAATTCCCAAAACAAAGATGACTTCCAAATGTTACAGGAGTGTGTGGATTATATAAACTCATCGTGTTGACACCCTAACTGGCCTGTTTCTGGGACCGGGACTACTGGGACTATGGGTCACAGGCCAATCCCCCCCCCCCCAAAAAAAGGAAAAATAACATGTATGTTGTTGTTTTTCAGTTTCCTTGAGCGCTGTTTTAGGAGAGCTGCTTGACATCATTTATCGGTACCTCACCCTCTCCATCCTCAGCCTCCTTGGTCACCTCTGTGTAGGCGAGGTCAGGGCTTGCGGATTTGCGTCCCTTGGGTGGTGGGATGGGTGCGGCATCCTCAGTGACCCCCTCGGCCCCCTCCTGGCCCTCCGCCACAGTCCTCTCCTTCTTCAGTTTGGCTGGCACATGGCTGGCAATAGATTCCTTGAGCCGTGAGCCGGACTGTTTGAGCCTCTCGCCGGACTGGCGGATCTTCTCCCGGCGCTCAGTCGATACGATGCGCTCACCCATCTGGCCAACCTTGCTGTTCATGTTCTCTTTCGTCTTGGTCATGTTCGCGCGGGAGAAGGTAGATTTGAAGCTCTCGATGCGGCTCAGGCCTGATTTCTTCATCTTGGCGGCCGTGGACGAGGCTTCCTCCACCACCATGTACTCCTCATCAGACTCAGGGGGGAGCTCAAAGTGGTCTGGCTCCACTTCGGCCGCCGACGGTTTGGGTGCCTTGGGTTGACTGGGTCCTTTGGGTTCCTTTCCGGCTGCCACAGCTGGCACCTCACTGTCACCCTGTAATGAGATCAGAATCCAGGTTGAGTGTCTCAGAACCACCTCAAAAGAACCAAAGGGATACACAAAAGCGCTTGTGTGTCTGCTTGCTAGTATACATCTGTAACCTGTAAAACCTCACATTTCACTGCACCTATCCAGTGTATGTGACAATAAAACATTTCTTTTTTTTGTCTGCCTGCTAGTATACATCTGTAATATCAAGTGGTAGCACTTTGTTTCAGGTTTAATGACATCTGAGCTCTGACAGAAGGATTGCAATAGTATTGAGGTTGAATACATAGAAAACAAAGACCGAAATTAAAAGTCTTGATCGATGTGGGGAGGAGAATGACCGCCATAATATTGACGTTTTTGCCTTAGTTGTTGAATGAAGAATCTGACTTCTTGACAATCCTGAGAAGCATAGACCAACTGCTCTCGCTTAATGCTGCGTGTCCCCATAACTCAGTTATTTAATGGGTTCAGGTTTCATACAGTACTTCACTCATTAAAGTCAATGTTTGAAATGAGAGCAGCCACTCATGAAGAAAGACACTGCCAAGAACCATAAATAATTTTATGAATTACCATAGATGGCAGCTAAATTGGTATCTGCAACCCAACACTGTATCCAGCCCACACTGTGAGCTTCAGTTAATCAGTGAATTTGGTTCAAACCATTATTTGGGACTGTATATCTGTTAACCCAATGAGTCCCACCGTGATGACGGCGCGAATTGGAATTCTAACCCCTTTTAAGTGTGATGTTTGAGCTACAGACTTTTGAATGACTTGAGCTACAAACTATTAAAAACCTATAATTGAAAGGCTCTCACAAACATGCACATGTAGCATGTTCTGCTCTATGATGCTCACAAGCTACACAAGAGTCATTAGGAAGTAAGGGGTTCTTCTACATAGAAGATCATAGGAAATCCAAGGACATGGCGTATATAATACTGTAATAAGCGCACATAGTTGCTGTCTTAAACACCAAACTCTGCACAGTTGTCTCTGACTAGTTGGATATTAATTTCCCAGTTAGCAAACAATTTCTGTAAATAAATACAAAATGATCAGGTTTTTGCTTTGGCTGACCTTTTCTTATTGACATTTGTCAATACAACTTATGAATGCAACTGTTTATGTCAAATTGTTTTGAGTTGTACTTGTAGCCCTGGTTGTCCTGAAAAGAAAATGGTAAAACACTTAACTGTGAGGCTAAATATAAAGGCTGGACATGCAGATAAATGAAAGTCAATGAAAAGGAGATTTTTGCTGGGGTCTCAGGACTGAAAGGGTTAATAAGACAAGTCAACAAAAATTCACAGATTGACCCTAATTAGCTGTTTTTTCCCCACCTACAATCACTTAATAACAGTATGAATTCAGCATTTTAAAAAAACACCCACCATTCTAAAATCTAAATTAATTATGTTCTACGTGCATCTCAGAATTAAGTTATTGGCCTCTAATATTCTATGAAAACACAAGACTTTAATGATATTTCAAAAATAATAATTTATTACATAATTCGAAATGTATGCACTTTATAGAATAAAGGCCTACAGTATTTCACAACATGTCAAAAGTTGGGTAGAAAGACTAAGGTTTTGATACAACATTGTGTCACCTGAGAGTTTAGCACCATTCATTTAGATATGTGTTCATTAAATAACGCTTTTAATGAGAACTGGCTTGATAGTCTTTGGCATATATCAGATGTGTACTGGTTCACTTGGGTCTCTCGTTTCCCTCTCCTGCTTGAAGTTATTTGGGAATTGGAGATGCTTCAGTACGTTTTCCATGGGCCTCCAGCTCATTCATCCTTTCAAGAAATGTTCACAAGAGAAAAACCATGTCTTAACAACATATCTTAACATTATACATCAACTGTTTCATGTGTTTGAATGGCAGTTACATAGAGTGCATTCGGAAAGTATTCAGAACCCTTCACTTTTTCTACATTTTGTTACATTACCCCCTCAATTCTAAACTGGATTAAGTCGTTTTTTCCCCTCATCAATCTACACACTATACCCCATAATGACAAAGCAAAAACAGGTTTTTAGAAATGTTTGCAAGTGTATTAAAAATAAAAAATGGAAATATCACATTTACATAAGTATTCAGACCCTTTACTCAGTACTTTGTTGAAGCACCTTAGGCAGCGATTACAGCCTTGAGTCTTCCTGGGTATGACGCTACAAGCTTGGCACACCTGTATTTGGGGAGTTTCTCCCTTTCTTCTCTGCAGATCCTCTCAAGCTCTGTCAGGTTGGTTGGGGAGCGTTGCTGCACTGCTATTTTCAGGGTCGTTGTCCTGTTGGAAGGTGAACCTTCGCCCCAGTCTGAGATACTGAGCGCTATGGAGCAGGTTTTCATCAAGGATCTCTCTGTACTTTGATCTGTTCATCTTTCTCTCGATCCTAGCCTCCCAGTCCCTGGTACTGAAAAACATCCCCACAGCATGATGCTGCCATCACCATTCTTCACCGTAGGGATGGTGCCAGGTTTCCTCCAGACGTGACGCTTGGCATTCTGATCAAAGAGTTTCATCAGACCAGAGAATCTTGTTTCTCATGGTCTGAGAGTCCTTTAGGTGCCTTTTGGCAAACTCCAAGCGGGCTGTCATGTGCCTTTTACAGAGGACTGGCTTCCGTCTGGCCACTACCATAAAGGCCTGATTGGTGGAGTGCTGCAGAGATGGTTGTCCTTCTGGAAGGTTCTCCCATCTCCACAGAGGAACTCTATCAGAGTCACCATTGGGTTCTTGGTCACCTCCCTGACCAAGGCCCTTCTCCCCCGATTGCTCAGTTTGGCTGGGCGGTCAGCTGTAAGCATTAACTCACTATTTTTTTTTATAAATTAGCAAAAATGTATATAAACCTGTTTTCACTTTGTCATTATGGGATATAGTGTGTAGATCGAAGAGGGAAAAGAGTAATTTAATCAATTTTAGAATAAGGCTGTAACGTAACAAAATGTGGAAAAAGTCAAGTGGTCTGAAAACTTTCGAATTTCAAAGTATCATGCCAAAGCCTTACACGTATTCAAGTTCCATTTATGGGTGAGGAAGTTTGCTTCCAATGCTGAATTCAGAGTTGCAGTGCTGTTCCAATATACTCTAACGAGGCATGTACCATTTGCTATATGAAATATTACTACTATTAATGTACTGTATCATTAATATGCCTCTTACGTATTATAGAACACCTGATCTAAACACTTACACTAAAAGTTCAAACCTTTGACTTCATAAAATTACAGCCTCACACACGTAGGATTAACATGCTAAACCTTTATGATAGGCCAAGTCCAATAAAACTCGGCGAAATGAAGCCAAAGAAATTATGACTTTTGAAGTCTATTAAATACAATTTCAATTTATAACTTAGCCCTATCACGAGGACATATTTCTGAGAATGTCCTCCCTCATTTTCTGTATAAACTAGGTAATTTTGTACATAGTTATATATTTACTTACTTATTTACATACTGTCTTAATGACTTACCTACTTACTTACTAATTGGTATTACTTATTTAATTACTAATGTGTCTTACTTACTAAACTACTTACTTACTAATTTGTCTTACTTAATTACTAATTTGTCTTACTTAATAATATGTCTTACTGATTCCCTTGCATTCATATAATTCTAAGAGAGGTTTATTGACAATCACAGCCTCATACCTAATACTTTATTAGGAGGTGAGGGCCTTGACAGGAAAAGGCTCTCAGAATAAAAACAGAAAGAGAACCCTGTGCACAGCAGGCTCTCAGAATAACCTTGTATAATAACTTTGAATAATGTTGTCAGCTGTCATTTAGACCCAGCAAATAACAGCAGACCCCTTTACAAAGACTGGAGGTGCTCTTCATTATTAGAGAGAGAGCGAGACTGTTCTATTAGTGCTATATTCTGACTTAAATTCAAAATACGTCTTTTTTTGCCATTTTAATGTTCTCTTGCCCAACATTAGCTGGAAAAACAAAGAGGGTGTTCTTTAATAATATTCATGAACTGCCTTACAGTACGTCGAGCTGATTTCTGTCAAGAAAGTAACTTGTTTTACAGTTATTTCTCTAAATAAATTGGGAGATACTTTAATGTGTTGTCAATATTAGAGCCATCTCTTTTGCTGAGACAAAACATTGTCAATTATATTACCTCAATCACCTCAGCTACCTCGTACCCCCGGCACATTGACTCAGTACCAGTACTCTTGTTGTTGTTATTTTATGTTACCACTTCATCTTTTTTTTTTTTTTTTACAAATGTTCATACTTTTCAGCTCTGCATTGTTGGGAAAGGGCTCGTAAGTAAGCATTTTACAGTAAAGTCTACACCTGTTGTATTCGGCGCATGTGACAAATAAGATTTGATTTGATAAATCTGTGCCACTGCAGGTTTAGGCTACAAGGGAAATCTAGGAAGATTAGTTCCATCCATAATCTTTTTCTTTCAATCCCCTTATACCGATCTAAATGTAAGTGAATCATCACTAACCATGTACATGTTGGGTTTGTGCAGCTTATCCCAAAAAATTGCTACATTTGAATTTTCATTTGCATTTACCAATTTTCATTTAAATGTTGACATAAAAAGAGCACCTAGTGGTCACTAAATGGCACAACCGCAGAATGGCAGACAGTGTGGTGAATTAGTCAATCCCAGTATACCAAGAGAATCAACCAACATTCCTGTAACCATGCCACAGATGTCCCCACTCCTTGTTTGATTCCTAAACCTCCCTATCATGTTTCATTTTCACTTCCCCTTTAGCATAAAAAATGGAATGGAAGTGTCTTAACCCTATGACCCATTCTGGACCAGGCAAACGTTAGTTGAAGTATTGCAAAATTGAGTACTGAGCAATTAGTATAATTAAGTTGGTATCACTTTACAGCCCACTTATTACCTGGTATTTACTTCAAGACTGTAGGGAAACAGCATAAGTACGTACTGTTACCAAAATATTTGAAGTAACTTCTAGAAATTACTGTTTGTAGTAATTTCACAATACAAAAATGATAAACACCAGTGGTAATATTAATATAAAATAAAACATTATCTGTAATGCATTTGAGTAAAAACTGGTGTTAAAATGTTTGAAAATTGATCCGGTTTTAGAGTCATCTTTCATTACAGCATCCATTTTCATAGAAGGGAGAGTATGAATTAAATCAACTCATCGGATGCCTTCAAAGCAATAGTTTCTTATTCAACATTAGTACTGTATGTCACACACACACTTGAATGCCAAACTGCATATTTTTCATTGATTATGCGGCTGCCAGTGAATCCAGTTTGTTTATAGAAAAAGCATTTTGTTCTTTGTTATTTGACCCCCCCCTTTCTTTCCGAGTCTGAAATAAAATGGCAGCCAAGATCCACTCCGCCCCGTCCGTGACTGCTTGATCCAAATTGTATCGTCATTGGCAATCTGCCACATAGATTCGTATTCTTGAGTGCAGCATCTAACCTTTTAATAGACTGCACTATATCTTACGTCCTGTCAAGGCAACTCAGGCCCTGAAATAATCAGGTCAACGGCAGGCTTGCAGCTGTTAGCTTTGAAGGCCAAAGTAAAATTAAGCCTGCACCATTCAACCATCTGAAAGAGTCCATGCTTTGATTTCACTTTTAACACCCTCAATTTTAACAGATGCTTTCAGGCCCCCTGTCTCCATGTTGTTTCTGCCAGCAAAATCTCAACTAAAGTCCATGAGTTTGAACAATTTACCACATCCTTCTACAACTCTTGAGAGTATGATCCTTAAATAACCAGTTAGAGGATGAAGATGACAATGGTGAGTACCCATTGCTTCTGACAGCAATGACATTGGCTGAATGGGCTTACCTGGTAGATAACAACCCGGAACTTGTTCTTGGCCAACAGTTCCTCCTGGGTTATTTCCACCTTCTTGACGCGGATGTTCTGATTCTCCACCCGTACCCGGACATCCTTGATGTGGCAGCTGACCTTCCGCGTCTTCTCCAGCAGCTTGTCCACTGTGCTGCTGGTGGCAGCGTGGTTTACCGTCAGCTTCACCACGTCCTCCTGGATGGTCTTGACGCTGTTCTCCAATTCGAGCTGCCTCTCCTCCATACGTGTCTGACACGTCTGCACGTTGTCAATGATGCCCGCCACACGCTCCAATAACGCCATGACGGACGTCGTGTCGTCCCCCACAGCCAGACCCAGTTTATCAGCCATGGTTGGTGTCGTCAACCGCCTCGTCTCGGATCCAAAGGGAAAGGGTTGAGGTTAGAAATCTTTGTTTTTCTTAGTGGTCAGTAGAAACCGCAGAAAGGGTAACCAGGCCTCTAGGTAGCTTCGACCTGATACTTGTCAGACCAGCAGGTGTTAGGAAGGGTTTGGTTGCTGGATCATTGGGCCATGGAGGGCAGCAGACACCTCGGCCAAAGAGACTCACCGTGCTACTGGTCCCTCACCCAGGTCAAATGCAAAAGGACATGGAGGCTCCACCTCTCTAGGGTGTGGGCAGCTCAGGGGGATATGAGAGGGCAGATGCCGCCAGTCAGGGCTCAGAGAGAGAGAGAGAGAGACAAAGAGAGAGACATGGGGGCCAGATTTGACATGCGTTCGCCCTAGCTAAAAATACTGAGCGTTAAGTGACTCCTCTACATTTTTGGAAGATGTGTGGCTGGGATAATGGAAACCCCCCTATCCATTCTACACTCATCTTCTATAAGCAAGTTATTTTTTTTCCATTGCACCATTGGACAACTAGCTACAGTTGAAGTTGGAAGTTTACATACACTTAGGTTGGATTCATTATAACTAATTTTTCAACCTCTCCACAAATGTCTTGTTAACAAACTATAGTTTTGGCAAGTCGGTTAAAACATCTACTTTGTGCATGACACAAGTAATTTTTCCAACAATTGTTTACAGACAGATTATTTCACTTATAATTCACTGTATCACAATTCCAGTGGGTCAAAAGTTTACATACACCAAGTTGACTGTGCCTTTAAACAGCTTGGAAAATTCCAGAAAATGATGTTATGGCTTTAGAAGCTTCTGATAGGCTAATTGCCATAATTTGAGTCAATTGGAGGTGTACCTGTGGATGTATTTCAAGACCTACCTTCAAACTCAGTGCCTCTTTGCTTGACATCATGGGAAAATCAAAAGAAATCAGCCAAGACCTCAGAAAGTCTGGTTCATCCTTGGGAGCAATTTCCAAACACCTGAACGTACCACGTTCATCTGTACAAACAATAGTACACAAGTATAAACACCATGGGACCACACAGCCGTCATACCGCTCAGGAAGGAGATGTGTTCTGTCTCCTAGAGATGAACGTACTTTAGTGCGAAAAGTACAAATCAATCCCAGAACAACAGCAAAGGACCTTGTGAAGATGCTGAAGGAAACAGGTACAAAAGTATCTATATCCACAGTAAAACATCCTATATCAACATAACCTGAAAGGCCACTCAGCAAGGAAGAAGCCACTGCTCCAAAACCACCATAAAAAAAACAGACTACGATTTGCAACTGCACATGGGGACAAAGATTGTACTGTTTGGACACATGTCCTCTGATCTATTGAAACAAAAATAGAACTGTTTGGCCATAATGACCATTGTTATGTTTGGAGGAAAAAGGGGGATGCTTGCAAGCAGAAGAACACCATCCCAAACATGAATCACGGGGATGGCAGCATCATGTTGAGGGGGTGCTTTGCTGCAGGAGGGATGGCATCATGAGGAAAGAAAATTATGTTGATATAATGAAGCATCATCTCAAGACATCAGTCAGGAAGTTAAAGCTTGGTCGCAAATTAGTCTTCCAAATGGACAATGACCACAAGCATACTTCCAAAGTTGTGGCAAAATGGCTTAAGGACAACAAAGTCAAGGTTTTGTAGTGGCCATCACAAAGCCCTGACCTCAATCTTATAGAAGATTTTTGGGCAGAACTTAAAAACCATGTGTGAGCAAGGAGGCCAACAAACCTAACTCAGTTACACCAGCTCTGTCAGGAGGAATGGGCCAAAATTCACCCAACTTATTGTGGGATGCTTGTGGAAGGCTACCCAAAACGTTTGACCCAAGTTAAACAATGTAAAGGCAATGCTACCAAATAGCAGTAGCCCCTTACATCTAAACTTCTGACCCACTGAGAATGTGATGAAAGAAATAAAAGCTGAAATGATTCATTCTCTCTACTATTATTCTGACATTTCACGTTCTTAACATAAAGTGGTGATCCTAACTGACCTAAAACCGGGAATTTTTACTTGGTTTAAATGTCAAGAATTGTGAAAAACTGAGTTTAAATGTATTTGGCTAAGGTGTATGTAAACTTCCAACTTCAACTGTATATATTGCTTTGGGCGCCTATAGCACAATCAAGAACATGCCTTTAATTGGAAAAACCTGTATTGGTCTATCATCAAATACAGTAGACCTTTTATACTAAGGTACATGCCAACTGTTGCCCCATTTAACATCGGTATCCAGAGGTCTATGCTGTCACCTGAGAGGTCTATGCTATCCCCTGGCAGACCCCTCGGAACAGAGGTTGGACATGCGTTCCATGAAGTGTATGCTAGTATGGATGTTGGAACAGCCCCTGGCCTCCTACATACTATGGGAGTGACATCACATGTGTGACCTTGTGATACTGCATACAGACTTAAAACATGGGTCCAACAGGATTACAGGCCTAAGAGTTCAATAACTATGTACTCCCTTGTGTAGTGTTGTGCCTTTTATGATATGAATGCTCAGCTTGTCTTCTACCCATCATTATATTTAGGCTAGTCCAAGGGAACTTCCATGATTGGGTATCTCAGTATAGCATGGGTAATGTAATCTCTGTTAATCATAGGGAGATTATTATTGGACAAAGAATTTGACTCAATTCAGTGTGTCAGTACTCAGTATCCTCAGTATGAAATAAAGTAAACTAATCAGTTACTGATTGGTCCATTCAATTCTAAAGAGTGCATGGAAACCGTTATACATTATCAGTAGAATCAGAAGCCCTTGCGAGTTGTGGATCCCTGCTGTAGATTGACTTTTTCTCTTGCCACTGATAAAAATAGGTTTGATTTCTATTTCATGTGATAAGTTACAATTGAGTTGCAAGCAGGTTGTTCAGAGTGACACACGGAGCGACCCAGGCGCAACTTCGATGGAAGAAAACAAAGGACGTGTGTTGAATGGTTTTACCTTCATTTCAACAGGTACGCTGATTGACAACACATTCCCATTTACAACAACGAACACGTATTTTTCTAAATACCAAAAGGTCGGGCTGGATGAGTAGGCCTCCATCACTTAGCAATCTGTGCAAGGCGATCCTTCCTGACAGGGGGGAGGCTAGGCACCTCCAGTGGGAACTAGGGAGGGAAAAGGGGACTCTCCAATTCCTAAAATGATGCCACCAGCTGTTGTCTATAATTAAACTCTTGCCATATCTATAATTATCCATGTCCTGTCATAGTAGAGGGCAGGCTTACTTCATACAAATGAACTCTTCATCCATATGAAAGTTACCCCTCACTCACTAACATAACCCAGTGTAGATAATATCCCCCAAATACCATCACGGCCTCATATCCCCATATGTCCCTCCCCGAGAACTCTTACACTGTTTCACACCCCTGTTTTAAGATGACAGAATTGAACTCCTTACAATCACAGGGTAGGATCAGAGGGTAATCCTTGACAGGATTGGCTAAACCGGTCAAATCATAATAATATATGCCATTCAGCAGATACTTACCCAAAGTGATAGTCATGCATGTATTCAGTTTACATATGGATGGTCGTGGGAATTGAACCCAGTACCCTTGTGTTAGAAGCAGCAGTACGCTTTACCAACTGAGCTACAAAGTGTCTGTAAGTGTAATGAATGTTGAGAAGTGAAAGGGTCTGCTGCCAGACACTTTTGTACCCGTCAGCATCATACCCATCAGGGTTCTGTCCAGAAAATGACATGTTGATTGTGTGAAAGGGGTGTTACACTTCATTCAATACTGTGTATAACATAAATAGGGGCGGCAGGTAGCCTAGTGGTTAGAGTTTTGGGCCAGTAGCCGAAAGGCTGCTGGATCAAATCCCCGAGCTGACAAGGTAAAAATCTGTAGTTCTACCCCTGAACAAGGCAGTTAACCCACTGTTCCTAGGCTGTCATTGTAAATTAGAATTTGTTCTTGACTGACTTGCCTAAATAAAGGTAAAAAAAAACATTATTATTCAGTGACGCCTCTTCGCTCTTTAAACTCTCCTCCTCTGACCCACCTTCTAGGCTGGCATATTCATCGTTATAAAAACACTGACCTGATGTGCCAAGTGTGAATTTACTGCATCTTTGATGAGTAAGGTGTCTCCCTTTAGGTAATTGGCCCCTGTCAGTTGATAGCTTGAAGCTTCTTCGTGTGGGTTCACTTTGGCTCATTACAGCAGGTTTAGTTGTCTTTGTAATGAACAAATCAAAAAAGAATTATGACATTTTGTCATTTCAATTCAACTCAAAGTCCACATTTTGAAAAGCTAAAAAGCTCTAAGATTTCAGCACATTCACCTTTGAATAGTCATTCACCCTAATCCTATTCATTGACATGGAATCTTCAGAGACATTTTGACAGTAATGGTCAGAGGTATAACAGATACTGTATGTGGCTTTATCTCCCTCTGCTGTAGCCGTGTGTCTACTGTAGTTACAACGAGGTCATCAATGTTACGTTTTTTACCCCTACCCAAGTAAACCAAAAACATAGTTTTATTTATTTTTATCAAATGACATTTCATTAGTCACATGCGCCGAATACAACAGGTGTAGTAGACCTTACAGTGAAATGCTTACTTACAAGCCCTTAACCAACAATGCAGTTAAGAAAAATACCTAAAAACATATATAATAATAATAATAATAATAATAATAACAAATAATTAAGAGCAGCAGTAAAATAACAATAGAGAGGCTATATACAGGAGGTACCAGTACAGAGTCAATGTGCGGGGGCACCGGTTAGTCGAGGTAATTGAGGTAATATACAGTATACATGTACCGTAATTTCCGGACTATTAAGCGTACTTGAATGTAAGCCGCACCCACTGAATTTTAAAAAAAATATTATTTTGAACATAAATAAGCCGCACATGTCTACAGGTGCCTACCGGTACATTGAAACAAATTAACTTTACACAGGCTTTAACGAAACACGGCTTGTAACAAAAATAACTAGGCTTTAACGAAACACGTCTTGTAACAAAAAATACAAAAATTAGCAGTAAGCTTTAGTTGTCTTTTTGCACTGAGTCAATTCCTCACGCTGCTGTTTCCAATGTCTTATCATCGACTAATTAAGACCAAGCTCCCGTGCAGCAGCTCTATTTCCTTTTCCAACAGCCAGATCAATCGCCTTCAACTTGAAAGCTGCATCATATGCATTTCTCCGTGTCTTTGCCATGATGAGGGTGACAAAATGAGTACCGTAATCAGAATGATGGGAAGTTTGAGAGTGCTCGATTTAATCTAAACAGTAAACAAAAAGTTGTTTGACCTTAAACCTCTTACATCTAGACGTTCCGCTAGCGGAACACCTGCTCCAATATCCAATGATAGGCGTGGCGCGAAATACAAACTCCTCGAAAATCCGAAAACTTCAATTTTTCAAACATATGACTATTTTACACCATTTTAAAGACAAGACTCTCCTTTACCTAACCACACTGTCCGATTTCAAAAAGGCTTTACAGCGAAAGCAAAACATTAGAATATGTCAGCAGAGTACCCAGCCAGAAATAATCAAACACCCATTTTTCAAGCTAGCATATAATGTCACAAAAAAACAAAACCACAGCTAAATGCAGCACTAACCTTTGATGATCTTCATCAGATGACACTCCTAGGACATTATGTTATACAATACATGCATGTTTTGTTCTATCAAGTTCATATTTATATCAAAAACCAGCTTTTTACATTAGCATGTGACGTTCAGAACTAGCATTCCCACCGAACACTTCCGGTGAATTTACTAAATTACTCATAAACGTTCACAAAAAACATAACAATTATTTTAAGAATTATAGATACAGAACTCCTTTGTGCAATCGCGGTGTCCGATTTTAAAATAGCTTTTCGGTGAAAGCACATTTTGCAATATTCTGAGTAGATAGCTCGCCATCACGGGCTAGCTATTTTGACACCCACCAAGTTTGGTACTAACCAAACTCAGATTTACTATAAGAAAAATTGGATTACCTTTGCTGTTCTTCGTCAGAATGCACTCCCAGGACTTCTACTTCAATAACAAATGTTGGTTTGGTTTCAAATAATCCATAGTTATCTCCAAATAGCGGCGTTTTGTTGTGCGTTCAAGACACTATCCGAAGGGTAACGAAGTGTGACGCGCCGGTGCGTTTCGTGACAAAAAAATTCAAAATATTCCATTACCGTACTTCAGAGCATGTCAAATGCTGTTTAAAATCAATTTTTATGCGATTTTTCTCATAAAAAAGCGATAATATTCCGACCGGGAGTCATTGTTTTCGTTCAAAGACTGAAAATGAAAACATGGAGTCATCTCGTGCACGCGTGCGCCAGTCTCATTGTTCTGAGATCGACCACTTACCAAATGCGCTACTGTTTTTCAGCCATGGCCTGCAAAGTCATCATTCAACGTTCTGGTGCCTTCTGAGAGCCAATGGGAGCGTTAGAAAATGTCACGTTACAGCAGAGATCCCCTGTTTTGGATAGAGATGATCAAGAAGGCCAAGAAATGGCTTCCTGTTTGGAATCTTCTCAGGTTTTGGCCTGCCAAATGAGTTCTGTTATACTCACAGACACCATTCAAACAGTTTTAGAAACTTTGGAGTGTTTTCTATCCAAAGCTAATAATTATATGCATATTCTAGTTTCTGGGCAGGAGTAATAATCAGATTAAATCGGGTACGTTTTTTATCCGGCCGTGAAAATACTGCCCCCTATCCATAACAAGTTAACCCGTTCGGCAATTTCATTGGTCTAATGAAAGCTTCATGCCGCCAAAAAACTGATCACAGAATGTGTTTTTTTGGAGAAAAAAAATTGAAAGCGGGAAAAATCCATATATTAGCCGCGTCATTGTTTAAGCCGCGAGGTTCAAAAGCTGGGAAAAAAGTTGCGGCTTATAGTCTGGAATTTACGGTAGGTAGAGTTATTTAAGTGACTTTTGCATAGATAATAACAGAGAGTAGCGGCAGTGTAAAAGAGTGAAGAGGGTGTGCAGGGGGCAATGCAAATAGTCTGGTTAGCCACGTGATTAGATGTTCAGTAGTCTTATGGCTTTGGGGTAGAAGCTGTTTAGAAGCCTCTTGGACATCGACTTGGCGCTCCGGTACCGCTTGCCGTGCGGTAGCAGAGAGAACAGTTTATGACTTGGGTGGCTGAAGTCCAGTTGCAGAGGGAGGTGTTTAGTCCCAGGGTCCTTAGCTTAGTGATGAGCTTTGAGGGCACTATGGTGTTGAATGCTGAGCTGTAGTCAATGAATAGCATTCTCACATAGGTGTTCCTTTTGTCCAGGTGGGAAAGGGCAGTGTGGAGTGCAGTAGAGATTGCATGATCTGTGGATATGTTGGGGTGGTATGCAAATTGGAGTGGGTCTAGAGTTTCTGGGATAATGGTGTTGATGTGAGCCATGACCAGCCTTTCAAAGCACTTCATGGCTACAGATGTGAGTGCTACGGGTCGGTAGTCATTTAGGCAGGTTACCTTAGTGTTCTTGGGCACAGGGACTATTTAGTTAAAACCAGCGTAATTGTGTCTCTGAGTAATATTGTCTCTTATGTATATATTTTATTAATTGCACCCTGTCCTGGATGATTGGTGTAGCTCTCTCAGGTGTAAGGGGTTAGATCTCAGAGCCGAAGACAGAGAAGACAAAGCCTTCCTCTGCAACCTGCAAAAGAAAAATGATCTGTCAAATCTAGATCTGACAAAAGTCATACATAACATTAAAGTAGATGGTACTACAGAGCTCTCAAACTATCAACCTTTCTTTATTACATCCACATTTCTAGAAAAGATAAATCAGTAAATACAACAGAATATTGTATATCTCGTACACACTTAAAGTACTAACCTCAGTGTCTCCAATTTACAGCAGGGATTTCCCAGTCAAGTAGAGCGCTGTTTCACTCCTGAATCCTGTAGGTCGTTGTAACTCAGGTCAAACTCTCTCAGATGTTGTGGCAGGTAGCCTAGTGGTTAGAGTGTTGGGCCAGTAACCAAAAGGTTGCTAGATTGAATCCTCGAGCTGACAAGGTGAAAATCTGTTGTTTTGCCCCTGAACAAGGCAGTTAACCCATTGTTCCTAGGCCGTCATTGTAAATAAGATTTAGTTTTTAACTGACTTGCCTAGATAAATAAAGATGTGACCTGAGAACTGATGTCAACACTTCACAGCCTTTCTCTTTGAATTTACATTAATTCAATCTGGACAAGAGAAATGAATGAGAATTATAACATTTGGGCCATGTACAATCGACAGACAACTGAAAGGTTTGATTATGAACGGCATTTGTCCCCTCAGTGTCTCCAGCCTACAGTGTGGATTCCCCAGTCCAACAGAGAGCAGCTTCACCCCTGAATCCTGCAGATCACTGTGCCTCAGGTTCAACTCTGTCAGGTGTGAAGAGTTTGAGCTGATTGCTAAAGCCAATAATTCATAGCCTCTTGGTGATGTGGCATCAATTCACACTAAATAAGAAAATAATATTACTGGGTTACTCAATCTAGACTGAAATATTAGACCACTCAGAGGTATGTTAGGGATGGGTGTGAATTCTTCGAATTGAAACAAAATGTACATTTGATACAGAATGATAGCATTGTAATAGCCTATCTAAAGTCAGTCATAATATGACTGGTAGACAGAATTATACTGTGAATTATACAGTTCTGGAGGCTTTGACAACAAACAAAAGCCTTAGAAGACCCTTCTCAGATCTGTAGTATTTCTTCAGGTCAAAGACTTCCAGCACCTCTTCTGAAGTCAGCAATACAAAGACCATTGCTGACCACAGTGCAGGTGAGAGTTCAGCTTTGAAGAAACTTCAAGTAGCTTTGGACCTCGTCCTCCGGAGAATGGTTATTCAACAGGTTAATGCACTTTTCTGGGGAGGGATTCTCCCTGATCCTCTGCTTGATGTACTCTCTTGTATCTTCATTAGTCTGAGAGCTCTTTTTAGTTTTTGTTCGTAGGCCTATAATAGTCTGAATGGACTCTAGTGAGAGGCCGAGAAGGAAACAGAGGAGCAGGTCCAGGTGTCCATACATACTCTTGTATACAGTATGTTGATTGATGGTTGACATTGATGGTTGACATTTCAACAATGTTGGACATTTGGAAACTAATCTCTGGCTGACTAGTGGATTCGTATTGCTGTCATTGAAGGTGAGAAACACATATAAAGCAGACAGAAACTCCTGGATGCTCAGATTTACAAAGCAGTAGACTTTTCCATGGTGCAGCCCATAATCCTCTCTGATGATCTGTGTACACACTCCTGAGTACACTGATGCATCTCTAACACCAATGCCGCACTCTCTCAGGTCTCCCTGAGAAAATCAGATTGCCTTTCTCCAGCTGTTTGAAGGCCAGCTTTCCCAGTGCCAGAATGCTCTTTTTACACCAGACAAGGTCCCCGTCATGGTCTCCGACATACTTCTGATTCCTCTGTTTGGTTTGAAATATCAAGAAATATATGTACAATTGAGTAAGAGTGTTGGGGATCACTCCACTCTCCGCTTCACCTAACAGTATCTTTAGAACAATTGAAGTAATCCCGTAGAAGACAGATACGTGGCACATGATGTGGAGGCTCCTTCACGTCTTTATGTGTGAGATTATTCTTCTGGCTAGGTTCTCATCAGGGTTCTCTTCCTGAAGTAGTACTCCTTTTGCGGGCCATTGAACTGTCATACCTCTGTCACCTGGCCAACACACTCAGGAGGGAACTGATTGGCTGCTTCAGGATGGGAGGTTATCCAGAGGAGAGCAGAGGGAAGCAGATTCCCCTTGATGAGGTTTGTCAGCAGCATGTCCACTGAGGTTGGCTTTGTGACATCGTACAAGCTCCTAATGTTCTTGAAGTCTAGAGGAAGTCGGCACTCATCAAGACCATCAAGGACAACCAAAACCTTGTATTTGTCGTAGTTAGATATTCCTGAAATATCCAAGAAGTTCAGAAAGGCTTGTTTTGTCTCTGTCATCAAATATAGCTCTTGAAAAGGAATTGGGAATATGAATTGGATATCCTGATTGGCTTTTCCAATTCATTTCTGCACAGAGACTGTTTTTACCAGTGACACCCTTTGTCAGTACAGTTCTGATAGGTTTGTCTTTTCCAGGTAAAGGTTTGAAGAAGTTGTTGCATGTGATTGGTGTATCTTGGATGGCTGGTCTCCAGGATACTGTCTCAATCTGTCTCATCTCATGTTCATCACGGACCTCTCCATTTCCACCGTCTGTGATGTAGACCTCTGTGTGTATCTTATATTGACAAGTGTTGGGTTTCCTTATACTGCAGTTCCTTCAAATACACTTTAAAACTTCTTCAGGTTGGATTTTAGTTTATCTTGGCCCTTGTCAATAAACAAATTTGTATGATGCACAAAATATACATTTTTATAGAACATTTGTTTGGCTGTTTGGTTTTACCTGTTCCAACTGATTTGTCTCCAGTCATGCTACTTCTATGTGAAAATACAAAATATTGTATCTCTTACTTCTCTACAGCGTGTCAGCGAGCTCCATTTGATTCAAGTTTCTCATAATATTTTATTTATTTATTTCACCTTTATTTAACCAGGTAGGCTAGCTGGGCTACTTCTGATGTTCAGTGTCCATCACTTCCTCGTCTGTCCACTCTTGGTATGCTTTACGAAGAATCCCCTTGAACCTCTTCAGGTCGTTCCTCACAAAAAAGATGACATTTCCCTCAACCAATTGAAACAAACAATTAAAAATAAACTAAATAGAGAAGATAAGGTAATGACTTTGTGGGGAAATTTAGTTTGAGGCTCTGTGTATACATTAAAGGCATCAATTAAAGACATACTGTATCAAGCATAAACAAATATGTCAGTCCAAATTATGTCAGGTGTTTATCATACGATCAAGGCAAACAGAAAGATGTTCACTGTTTACTAAATGTCTGTTTGCTGACATATTTTTTAGCTTACACTGAATGTGGAGTCCAGGTCCGTTTGATGACTCTGGGCAGATTGACCACTGGAAATCTGATCTCTCCTGTTGGTCTCTATGTAATAACACAAATGTGCATTCATTTTGATCAATTCATTGCACTGCCAAAAATATCTTAACAGGGCCCAGTTCTCCCATGAACGCAAAGTCGTACGTTGTTACCCTTGTTCAGATAAAGGTCTCTGCTTGAATTCTATTGGTGCTTTCATGGCGCTGTCACTCTTCATAGATAGACAGCTGGGTGCTGGTGATTCTGGTCTCTCCTGATTGGTCCTTGCAGGATAAAGTTTAATTTCAAGTACTTCAATTGTATTTTTGCCAGGGCATTGTTATTTCAAAGGTGATCTGAAGACAAACAAGACTTTCTTACCTTTGTTCATGGGTGAAGTGAAGGTGAAGTCTCCACCCTTGAATTCCATTGGTGCTTTCATGGAGATGCCACTCTTTATGGACAAACAGCTGGGTGCAAATTAGTCTGATCTCTCCTGCTGAACCCTGTCAAACACAGACACCAGCATTCCTACATCTTCACCAAGAGATTTTGTCTGTTTTTATTTCGAGTTCAGGATTTTACCATTTAAAAAACATGTAAAAGAGAAATGCATAAATAAAATGATTGAGGATGACACAAATGCATCATAATAAAACTATTTGGTTAATGTGTCCCTATATAGTATAGTCTGTCTTCTCACCCAATAGCTTCAAAGTGGGAGTCAGTCTCAGCTTCACAGTGGGAGTCAGTCTCAGCTTCATAGTGGGAGTCAGTCTCAGCTTCATATTGAGAGTCAGTCTCAGCTTCATATTGAGAGTCAGTCTCAGCTTTATAGTGGGAGTCAGTCTCAGCTTCATAGTGGGAGTCAGTCTCAGCTTCATAGTGGGAGTCAGTCTCAGCTTCATATTGAGAGTCAGTCTCAGCTTCATATTGAGAGTCAGTCTCAGCTTTATAGTGGGAGTCAGTCTCAGCTTCATAGTGGGAGTCAGTCTCAGCTTCATAGTGGGAGTCAGTCTCAGCTTCATATTGAGAGTTAGTCTCAGCTTCATAGTGAGAGTCAGTCTCAGCTTCATATTGAGTCAGTCTCAGCTTCATATTGAGAGTCAGTCTCAGCTTTATAGTGGGAGTCAGTCTCAGCTTCATATTGAGAGTCAGTCTCAGCTTCATAGTGGGAGTCAGTCTCAGCTTCATAGTGGGAGTCAGTCTCAGCTTCATAGTGGGAGTCAGTCTCAGCTTCATATTGAGAGTCAGTCTCAGCTTCATAGTGGGAGTCAGTCTCAGCTTCATAGTGGGAGTCAGTCTCAGCTTCATAGTGAGAGTCAGTCTCAGCTTCATAGTGAGAGTCAGTCTCAGCTTCATATTGAGAGTTAGTCTCAGCTTCATAGTGAGAGTCAGTCTCAGCTTCATATTGAGTCAGTCTCAGCTTCATATTGAGAGTCAGTCTCAGCTTTATAGTGGGAGTCAGTCTCAGCTTCATATTGAGAGTCAGTCTCAGCTTCATAGTGGGAGTCAGTCTCAGCTTCATAGTGGGAGTCAGTCTCAGCTTCATAGTGGGAGTCAGTCTCAGCTTCATATTGAGAGTCAGTCTCAGCTTCATAGTGGGAGTCAGTCTCAGCTTCATAGTGGGAGTCAGTCTCAGCTTCATAGTGGGAGTCAGTCTCAGCTTCATAGTGGGAGTCAGTCTCAGCTTCATAGTGGGAGTCAGTCTCAGCTTCATATTGAGAGTCAGTCTCAGCTTCATAGTGAGAGTCATTCTCATTCAGACTAATTTTGGAGACAGTGATGTTCTCCCTTTATCCAGACAGACTCCTGCTGAATGAATGAATGAAATTGGATTTTCGCGTCAAATCGTCAATTGGCAACCAATCCCTTGATGGGACTAATTGACACATAAACAAACAATACAAAAATTCACTGTGGTAATTAAATTATAATTCTTCTTCTGGTGTTCTCTGCATTGCGCATCACATAAAGAGTGAAAAAATATGTAAGGTACAAATCTATACATAATAGTAAATAAGGTTATCCAAACAATAATAATATCCCTAGAGCAGTAAAATGATACATACATACATACATACATACATACATACATACATACATACAGTCATGGCCAAAAGTTTTGAGAATGACACAAATATTAATGTTCACAAAGTTTGCTGCTTCAGTGTCTTTAGATATTTTTGTCAGATGTTACTATGGAATACTGAAGTATAATTACAAGCATTTCATAAGTGTCAAAGGCTTTTATTGACAATTACATGAAGTTGATGCAAAGAGTCAACATTTGCAGTGTTGACCCTTCTTTTTCAAGACCTCTGCAATCCGCCCTGGCATGCTGTCAATTAACTTCTGGGCCACATCCTGACTGATGGCAGCCCATTCTTGCATAATCAATGCTTGGAGTTTGTCAGAATTTGTTTTTGTTTGTTTGTCCACTCGCCTCTTGAGGATTGACTACAAGTTATCAATGGGATTAAGGTCTGGGGAGTTTCCTGGCCATGGAACCAAAATATTGATGTTTTGTTCCCTGAGCCACTTAGTTATCACTTTTGCCTTATGGCAAGGGGCTCCATCATGCTGGAAAAGGCATTATTCATCACTAAACTGTTTCTGGATGGTTGGGAGAAGTTGCTCTCGGAGGATGTGTTGGTACCATTCTTTATTCATGGCTGTCTTCTTAGGCAAAATTGTGAGTGAGCCCACTCCCTTGGCTGAGACATGAATGGTCTCAGAATGCTTTACTGTTGGCATGACACAGGACTGATGGTAGCGCTCACCTTGTCTTCTCCGGACAAGCTTTTTTCCGGATGCCCCAAATAATCGGAAAGGGGATATATCAGAGAAAATGACTTTACCCCAGTCCTCAGCAGTCCAATCCCTGTACCTTTTTGACGAATATCAGTTTGTCCCTGATGTTTTTCCTGGAGAGAAGTGGCTTCTTTGCTGTCCTTCTTGACACCGGGCCATCCTCCAAAAGTCTTCGCCTCACTGTGCGTGCAGATGCACTCACACCTGCTTGCTGCCATTCCTGAGCAAGCTCTGTACTGGTGGTGCCCCGATCACACAGCTGAATCAACTTTAGGAGACGGTCCTGGCACTTGCTGGACTTTCTTGGGTGCCCTAAAGCCTTCTTCACAACAATTGAACCGCTCTCCCTGAAGTTCTTGATGATCCGATACATGGTTGATTTAGGTGCAATTTTACTGGCAGCAATATCCTTGCCTGTGAAGCCCTTTTTGTGCAAAGCAATGATGATGGTGCGTGTTTCCTTGCAGGTAACAATGGTTGACAGAGGAAGAACAATGATTCCAAGCACCACCCTCCTTTTGAAGCTTCCAGTCTGTTTTTCGAACTCAATCAGCATGACAGAGTGATCTCCAGCCTTGTCCTCATCAACACTCACACCTGTGTTAACGAGAGAATCACTGACATGATGTCAGCTGGTCCTTTTGTGGCAGGGCTGAAATGCAGTGGAAATGTTTTT
Source organism: Salmo trutta (assembly GCF_901001165.1). Taxonomy (NCBI): domain Eukaryota; kingdom Metazoa; phylum Chordata; class Actinopteri; order Salmoniformes; family Salmonidae; genus Salmo; species Salmo trutta. Next base: position 17,176,670 of record NC_042962.1, read on the forward strand.
TGGGATTCAGTTCATTTGCATGGTAAAGAGGGACTTTGCAATTAATTGCAATTCATTTGATCACTCTTCATAACATTGTGGAGTATATGCAAATTGCCATCATACAAACTGAGGCAGCAAATTTTGTGAAAATTAATTTTTGTGTCATTCTCAAAACTTTTGGCCACGACTATACATACATACATACATACATACATACATACATACATACATACATACATACATACATACATACATACATACATACATACATACATACATACATACATACATACATACATACACAAATAAATACAGAAAATAAGAAACAGAAGGCATTTGAACCCAGTCTGGCAAAAAGAGAAGATACATATGGCAGACAAGCCTATACACAATCTGTATACTGTAACGATCGTCTGGAAGAGGGGACCAAGATGCAGCGTGGTAAGTGGTCATAATTATATTTAATGAAACACTTTAAAACAAACAAGAAAACGAAAGCCAACAGTTCTGCCAGGTGAACACACACAAGACAGAAAACAACTACCCACAAAACCGCAAAGGAAAACAGGCTGCCTAAGTATGACTCCCAATCAGCGACAATGATGTACAGCTGTCCCTGATTGAGAGCCATACCAGGCCAAAACAAAGAAATACAAAAACATAGAAAAAAGGACATAGAATGCCCACCCAAATCACACCCTGACCAAACCTAAATAGAGACATAAAAAGGCTCTCTCAGGTCAGGGCATGACACTGGCTCTGGGAGCTGGCACATGATAGACCGGGTCCTGGAGACGCACTGGAGGTCTGGAGGGCACGGCCTGCACAACCCGTCCTGGCTCGATGCCCACTCTAGCATGGCACTTGCGGGGGGCTGGTATCGACCCCACCGGTCTGTGCTTGCGGATGGGCGAGACCGTGCGCACTTCCGCATAGCACGGTGCTCTCCAGGCCAAACGCTCCCCATAATAAGCACGGGGAGTTGGCTTAGGGCTAACCCTTGGCCCAGCCAAACTACCTGTGTGCCCCCCCCAAAAAAATGTTTGGGCTGCCTCTCAGGTTCGCATAGCTCCCTCCGCTTGTCCTCCCAGAGTTGACGTTCCAACTCCCATGTCCATCCTTCCCCCCGATGCTCCAAACCACGCTGCTTGGTCTTCTGTTGGTGGGATCTTCTGTCACGATCGTCTAAAGGAGTAGACCAAGGCGCAGCGTTGTTCGAGTTCCACATGTTTAATAAATATGAAACTCACCAAAACAATACAGAAGAAAACGAAGCGTGACGTTCTGGGCTGCTCACAGGCAGCTACACAAACACAAGATCCCACAAAGCACAGGTGGGAAAAGGCTGCCTAAGTATGATTCCTAATCAGAGACAACGATAGACAGCTGCCTCTGATTAGGAACCATACTCGGCCCAAAACAAAGAAATACAAAAACATAGAAAAAGGAACATAGAACGCCCACCCCAGTCACACCCTGGCCTAACCAAAATAGAGAGCAAAAACCCTCTCTATGGCCAGGGCGTGACATATACACACATGCCATTTACCAAATAGAAGCTAAATATTTTTACAATTTAATTATACGTAGCCCTTTTTTATTTATTCCAAGCTTTATGTAAGTACTCCGCAAATGGAAATACACAATGGACAAAAAAACATTTCAGTTTCTCCTCATCACTCAGCCACATAATGCCAGGGTATATCTGGTGTGCTTTCTGGAATAAGAGCAAGCATTATTCCATGTGGTAGAAAGGGCAATAGAGGATAAAATGAGTTTCATTCTCTATTCCTTCGAGGTCACAATAGTTACATAGTTGTTCCTCTTCCATTTCACCTCAATACCGACCTGTTTCAATACACAGAGGCAATATCCCTGATCTTACCTGTGCACATAGCAATCTCTTGCTTTTAGGTAAGTTATACATAATATATCTCTCACATACGAATTCAACACACAGCTCTCTGTGTCTTCCATCAACATGCATTGTTTGTAGTTTTGGACATGTAAGAGAATCTTACAGAACTCTGTATGCAGGGTGTGAATGGGGTGTTTTTTCCATTGGGGAAATCGTGTTTTGCAAGTGGACCCCACTGCCATAAAGTGCAATTGGTTCAATTACATTTTCAATTAGTTTTGGCTAAATGTATTTATCTGTCAGTTCATTCACTGTCTCATTTAGGTGTCCAGTTGAGCTTATTTTTAAACCTAAGTAATAGTAGTAGTGTGTGCAGTACTCTATATATTTTGTACCACTTGAGAACTTTGGTCTAGTTCCCTGAAATCTGGATATTCTTCAGAAAATCATTATTTTTGTGTTTTTGGGGTTTACTGCCAGGGCCCATGTCTGGCAGTACTGCTCTAGCACGTACAGGCTCTGCTGTAGGCCATGTGCTGTGGGTGACAGCAAGCACAGGTCATCTGCGAAGAGCAGGCATTTAACCTTTGAACTGTGAACAGTCGTGTATGCCAAATAGAATCAAATGCTTTTTGGAAGTTGATAAAGCAAGCGTACAATTTGGTATTATTTTGGTGGAGATGTTTCTATATCAGGGTGTGTATGGGTGTAAATACGATCAGTCGTGCGATGTTTTGGTATAAATCCAATTTGGCTTTTACACAGGACATTGTACTTATTAAGGAAGTTTAGAACTCTTACATTTATAATACTACAGAAAACATTCCCCAGGTTAATGTTCACACAAATGCCTCTATAATTACTAGGGTCAAATTTGTCTCCGTTCTTAAAGATTGGGGTTATGGGTCCTTGATTCCAGATGTCAGGGAAATAACCAACACTCAGGATTAAATTAAACTGTTTTAATATAACCAATTGAAATATTCCACTAGTGATTTTTTTTTGAGCATCTCATTTGGGATGCCATCAGGTCTGCATGCTTTTTTAAATTTGAGGGCCTTTACTCCACACACAGAGATGCGTGATCACGCTCTCCGTAGCCGATGTGAGTAAGACCTTTAAACAGGTCAACATTCACAAGGCAGCAGGGCCAGACGGATTACCAAAATGTGTATTCCAAGCGTGTGCTGACCAACTGGCAAGTGTCTTGACTGACAATTTCAATAATAATGTAATACCTACAGTACATGTTTCTAGCAGACCACCATAGTCCCTGTGCCCAAGAACACCAAAGTAACCTGCCTAAATGACTACTGACTCGTAGCACTCACGTCTGTAGCCATGAAGTGCTTTGAAAGACTGGTCATGGCTCACATCAACACCATTATCCCAGAAACCCTAGACCCACTCCAATTTGCATACCGGCCGACAGATCCACAGATGATGCAATCTCTATTTCACTCCACACTGCCCTTTCCCACCTGGACAAAAGGAACACCTATGTGAGATTGCTATTCATTGACTACAACTCAGCATTCAACACCATAGTGTCCCCAAAGCTAAGGACCTTGGGACGAAACACCTCCCTCTGCAACTGGATCCTGGACTTCCTGACGGGCTGCCCCCAGGTGGTAAGGGTAGGTAAAAACACATTTGCCACGCTGATCCTCAACACTGGAGCCCCTTAGTGGTGTGTGCTCAGTCCCCTCTTGTACTCCCTGTTCACCCATGAAACTCCATGGTTTCTGATTGAGGTATGTACATACAGTAACTCTGGGGACGATGACATCGATGCACTTATTGATGAAGCCAGTGACTGATGTGGTGTACTCCTCAATGCCATCAGAAGTATCCCAGAACATATTCCAGTCTGTGCTAGCAAAACAGTCCTGTAGCTTAGCATCTGTGTCATCTGACCGCTTCTTTATTGACCGAGTCACTAGTGCTTCCTGCTTTAGTTTCGCTTGTAAGCAGGAATCAAGAGGATAGAATTATGGTCAGATTTGCCAAATGGGGGGGCAAGGGAGAGGTTTGTATGCGTCTCTGTGTGTAGTGTAAAGGTGGTCTAAAGTTTTTTTTCCTCTGGTTGCACATTTAACATGCTGATAGAAATTAGGTAAGACAGATTTTAGTTTTCCTGCATTAACGTCCCCGGCCACTAGGAGTGCCGCCTCTGGGTGGGCGTTTTCCTGTTTGCTCATTTCCTTATACAGCTGACTGAGTGAGGTCTTAGTGCCAGCATCCATCTGTGGTGGTAAATGAACAGCCACGAAAAATATAGATGAAAACTCTCTTGGCAGATAGTGTGGTCTACAGCTTATCATGAAATACTCTACTTCAGGCGAGCAAAATCTTGAGACTTCCTTAGATTTCGTGCACCAGCTATTGTTTACAAATATACACAGACCGCCCCCCCTCGTCTTACCGGAGTGTGCTGTTCTAGCTAGCCGGTGCAGCGTATATCCCGCCAGCTGAAAGTTATCCATGTTGTCATTCAGCCACGATTCGGTGAAACATAAGATATTACAGTTTTTAATGTCCCGTTGGTAGGATATTCGTGATTGTACTCATCTAATTTATTGTCCAATGATTGTACGTTGGCAAGTAATATTGATGGTAAAGGCAGATTTCCCACTCACCATCAGCGGATCATTATAAGGCACCCCACCCTGTGTCCTCTATACCTGTGTCTCTTTCTCCTGCCAGTGACAGGGATTTTGGCCTTGTCGGGTTCCTGAAGTATATCCTGTGCATCCTTCTTGTTGAAGAAAAAAATCTTTGTCTAAACCGAAGTGAGTGATCCCTGTCCTGATATCCAGAAGCTCTTTTTTGCCGTAAGATGGTGGCAGAAACATTATGTACAAAATAAGTTACAAATAATGCAGAAAAAAAAACATAATAGCACAATTGGTTAGGCGCCCGTAAAATGGCTGCCATTTCTTCCGGTGCCATCTTCCTCCATTTAAGTGTATGGAAGGGGGTGAGAACCATGCCTCCTAGGTTTTGTATTGAAGTCAATGTACCCAGTGGAGTACAGAAGCTAGCTATCCTCAGGCTACACCATGGTGCTACCCCACATAGTGCTGCTGAGGCTACTATAGTCCATTGCAAAACAGTGAGTTTTAATAAATGATTTGGTGACGTGAATATATTTAGTATAGTTTTATCAAAAAAGGATAACTTGAAAATGCTTCACTATTTTTATTTTTATGAAATTCGCTAAGATTGTCCTCCCCTTTTTCGGAGGAGCCTCCACTGCCATAACATGATTTAGCCACCACTATGCTTGAAAATATGGAGTGTGGTTTTGGATTTGCCCCAACATAACACTTTGTATACAGGACAAAAAAGTAAATTGCTTTGCCATATTTTTTGCAGTATTACATTTGTGCCTTGTTGCAAACAGGTTGTAGAATATGTTTATTCTGTACAGGATTCCTTCATTTAGGTTAATATTGTGGAGTAACTACAATGTTGTTGACCCATCCTCAGTTTTCTCCAATCACAGCCATTAAACTCTAACTGTTTCATGGTGAAATCCCTGAGCGGTTTCCTTCCTTTCCGGAACTGAGTTAGGAAGGACGTCTGTATCTTTGTAGTGACTGGGTGTATTGATACACCATCCAAAGTGGAATTAATAACGTCACCATGCTCAAAGGGATATTCAATGTCTGCCTTTTTCTTTTTTTTACCCATCTACCAATAGGTGCCCTTCTTTGCGAGGCATTGGAAAACCTCCCTGGTCTTTGTGGATCAATTTGTTTGAAATGTACCGCTCGACTGAGGGACCTTACAGATAATTGTATGTGTGGGGTACAGAGATGAGGTAGTTATTCAAAAATCATGTTAATCACTATTTTTGCACAAAGAATCAGTCCATGCAACTTATTATTTGACATGCTAAACACATTTCTACTCCTGAATTTATTTAGGCTTGCCATAACAGGGGTTAAATACTTATTGACTCAAGACATTTCAGTTTTTAATTAATTTGTAAAAATGTCTGAAAACATAATCCCACTTTGACATTAATAGGGTATTGTGTGTCGGCCAGTGACAAATAATCTCAATTTTAATACATTTTAAATTCAGGATGTAACACAACAAAATGTGCCACAAGTCAAGGGATGTGAATACTTTCTGATAGGCACTGTACATGCAGTTTTATAACTAGGGCTCAGAGTCTTTTCCAACCATGTGACTTGTCCAGGGAAAACAAAACTGCAAGCTGCTACATGGCTATTACCATTGGATAATGCTGTCTGATAAAATACCTGTTTGATTCCAAATGTTATACAATGTTATAGATTTTTTGATTTAACAAAGTAAATCAAGAACTGCATTAAAATCAGTGCATTTATTTTTACAGTAACATATGAATACGCCTTTTCTTCCGTAACAATTTTAACATTGTGATAAATTATTTTCTGAAAATGATTTCGGCTCCGTCATTGAACTAGTCATAATAATATGAAGGCAACACGAGTGTTTGAAACAGATAATTTAATACTACATCACTAAACACATTCACAGCTCATGCTATATGCAACTATTTCATTAGCAATAATACAAACATTAGAACATAAAAAATTAAATTATATATAAAAACATTTAAATTAGTACCTTGTCAAAAAAATTGTTCCATCCCCGGAGTGGTATATTGAAAAGTAACCAAAAACAAACTGTACACATCAGCTTTTACCTCATTTATAGAAAACTGCATTTGGTATATAGTTGTATTTCGTAAAAAAAAAGAAAAGGTACTGAGAGAAAGTCAGAGAGACGCTGATAAATAGCATGAGTCCAGACCCTAGGTATCCAAGGTTTGTGTGCCTAAAGATACCAATGCCACCTTGCAAACAATGGAAGGTTTTCTGCCCGTAGGAAAAAATAAATAATGCAGCAGTCTGAAAAAAAGCAGCAAGAGCTGCATATGTCCAGAAGGAAGAGAAAACTAAGGCCCCATTAGAGAAAATAAATAAATAAACATCCATTCAAAATAAAGGAGACAAAACAACAGATATCAAAAAATGTGACTCATATGGTGCAAAAATGCACACAAAAAAACTGCTACATCATCCTGGATGAAGTCCCAGAGGGAAAGTGTCCAAGGTGTTGCTGTTGTCTTCGTCCCCTCTGGGTTTTGGGACACCTCCTATTAAACAAAAGACAATGGAATAACATCAAACTCTCATTTTTGACTGCCTCACAAAACACATTACTCAGCACTTTAGAAATGAGTTTGAAAAATATGAAATCAATTACGATTGTAAAAATGTGTATAGCTAAGTATACACCTTTTATAGAGTAACCATCTTTTGTCAAATGACACACATTGTCACATTTGGAATAGCATCTTCCATAAGACTTGCTCATTTATGCTACTGTATGTTGTTTACAAAACACGGCTTATAAAATACAGAATATTTCAATCTGCCTATCAGAAATGTGTTAATAAGATCAGATAGGTCACTTTGGAGAGCACACCCACCTTGTGAAACACATGACAACAGCGACAATGATGGCGATCTGAACGGCTCCGATGACGGCTGCTATGAGAACGTAGTGGAGTTTCTGTCCACTGGGCACCACGTACAGGATGTTGAAGTCTTGGATTTCATCACACTGCTGGCCAGTGTAGCCCGAGTCACACCTGGGGAGACAACCAAACCGCTAGCACTTCATTTCATGATACAGAAATTACCCGGTGTTTACTAAGAAATGACATGGTGAGATGGTAATTACACAATAATTATCTATGAATTAGGTCAAAAAGAGATGAAACATAGCATACGCAGGTATGTAAGACAAAAGGACACCATGTTATCTTACCGGCAGGTGGGGATGCTATACTTAATTTCACATTGGCCATGTTCACAGAAGTTGGCGTAGTCCTCTGTGCAGAGGGAGGGGATCCCTCCATAAGCGCTATCCTCCCCTATGTCTACCGTGTCTTTAAAGGTATACAGAAAATAACAAATATTAATATGGATGATATAAATATTAAAGAGCGAGCTAGGCCTCGTCCTCAGTTGCAATTCAAATATAACTGACATGACGGAGCAGAAATATGCTTTGCAGATATGTAATAGTACAACAGTATTATTTCCATATAGACAACATGAACCATGGTCTGAGGTAAATCAACTACCATAACAACATCATAACAGAGTGTGGTAAAAGGGAGCAGCCATACCAAAAAGATCAGTCTTGCTGTTGCTACCATCGTCTTCATTTTTCTTCTTCCCTTTTTCTGAAAAAAAAAAACATAAATATTTTTGAGTGCAAGACAGAAATTTCCCAATATTGCAAATCGGTTCAAAAATTATTTTCTGAGCAAGCCAACCTTTCAGTAGCTACAGACTGCACCATTTTAAATGTGAAAGAATTCATTAGGATAGAGGTTGCTTAAAAATAGTTTTTCAACTGTAAGAAGTTGAAAATAAATCGAATTGGAGGGACTCAAGGAAATAGTGTTCAAGCTCCATGTTCTAATAGAGCCCTAATCACAAGGATTATACGATTATCAGAGAGCGCACCATGGCTTGATTATCAGAGAGCGCACCATGGCTTGATTATCAGAGAGCGCACCATGGCTTGATTATCAGAGAGCACACCATGGCTTGATTATCAGAGAGCGCACCATGGCTTGATTATCAGAGAGCGCACCATGGCTTGATTATCAGAGAGCGCACCATGGCTTGATTATCAGAGAGCGCACCATGGCTTAATAATCAGAGAGCGCACCATGGCTTGATTATCAGAGAGCGCACCATGGCTTGATTATCAGAGAGCGCACCATGGCTTAATAATCAGAGAGCGCACCATGGCTTGATTATCAGAGAGCGCACCATGGCTTGATTATCAGAGAGCGCACCATGGCTTGATTATCAGAGAGCGCACCATGGCTTGATTATCAGAGCGCGCACCATGGCTTGATTATCAGAGAGCGCACCATGGCTTAATAATCAGAGAGCGCACCATGGCTTGATTATCAGAGAGCGCACCGTGGCTTGATTATCAGAGAGCGCACCATGGCTTGATTATCAGAGAGCGCACCATGGCTTGATTATCAGAGAGCGCACCATGGCTTGATTACCAGAGAGCGCACCATGGCTTGATTATCAGAGAGCGCACCATGGCTTGATTATCAGAGCGCGCACCATGGCTTGATTATCAGAGCGCGCACCATGGCTTGATTATCAGAGCGCGCACCATGGCTTGATTATCAGAGCGCGCACCATGGCTTGATTATCAGAGAGCGCACCATGGCTTGATTATCAGAGCGCGCACCATGGCTTGATTATCAGAGAGCGCACCATGGCTTAATAATCAGAGAGCGCACCATGGCTTGATTATCAGAGAGCGCACCATGGCTTGATTATCAGAGAGCGCACCATGGCTTGATTATCAGAGAGCGCACCATGGCTTGATTATCAGAGAGCGCACCATGGCTTGATTATCAGAGCGCGCACCATGGCTTGATTATCAGAGAGCGCACCATGGCTTGATTATCAGAGAGTGCACCATGGCTTGATTATCAGAGAGCGCACCATGGCTTGATTATCAGAAAGCGCACCATGGCTTTATAGTCAGAGAGCGCACCATGGCTTGAAAAGTGCCCCCACTTCTGGAGCAAGCGGTGGCTTGCTAGAGAGGAAAAGCTGCCATAGTATTTTACATACATTTCAGCTCCACCTCAAGGACGGACTATAAATACTATGTCTGCTGTAATATAGTTAATATCCCAAGTAAAAATAGCAGTTAACTAGAAATAAATAAACTAGACAAAACCCCCCAGTCACGCCCTGACCTACTCTAGCATAGAAAAATACAAGCTCTCTATAGTCAGGACGTGACAGTTATTGTAATGCGTGCATGCCTTTGCAATGCTCATTTGTATTACAAAATGCAATAAATGACAGATAAGTGGCGAGTGACTGGGTTTAACTTGAGGGCAATTTGGCCTGTTGAGATGTAGGGTGACACACAGGCATGCTTCACTACATTTAATGGCCCTCCTGCAAGAATTGGCCAACTGCACCATCAGCAGAAATGCCTCCAAACTGATTTAAGAGATAGACACGTACATAGGGTCACATGACAAATGTTGTTAAAAAACATCTCAGGACATGCACAACAATTACTCTCTGAGAATGAATGTAATATCGCTATGGTAACAAATAATATCACCATGGTGATTTAGCAGACACTCTTATCCAGAGCGACTGACATTAGTAATGTGAAATGATAGGAATCCCATAGTAGGAATATTGGAACATCCACAACTCGTTCTCAGATTTCCAGGTTGAGATGTATTCTATTGCATTTTGAACAAGGTATGCAAGTTCATGTAATATTTAGGGTCAATATATGCTCTGTGAAACAAAAAATATATAGATTATTTATGTAAATAGATATTTTAGCCCTAGATTGTGGGACGTTTTTAAAAACAGGGCCATATTTGGGGTAGTAAATCTTCGCCCTCAAATGGAGAATGACATTTTTTAAACGGCTTTAAACAGATGTTCTGGTAAGAAACATCTTTGTAGTTATCAGACCAGCTGGTTTCCCAATGCCCCTTATAATGTGGCCCAAATCCTAATTGTGTGCATCCAGATTGAGGTCATGTCCACAAAGCAGTCTGCATGTGAAAGAAGAATCTGAAGTCTTTTGATGCGCAGAAGAAAGATGTTGTATTTCGGGACAAACCAAATAGTCTCAGTCATCACCACACAGCACACGGCATTGTCATAGTGAGGATCAATCAACCAATTAGGGTGGGTGTCATAAACATCAGAGATTGACAGGAACTAGCCATCATATAGGTCACTGGCAGTATAAAGTGATAAAGATTTAGAGAAAAGTCAAGACTGGTGGGTGGGATGCTTATATAAACACAGCACAGATCAGGAATATCAGGACTGGCACCAGGAACCCATGCAGGGGAGGATGTCTAGGACATTGTGTTCAACTGTTAATTAGGATGTCGCATTACAGCAGGATCCCCTCATCTCTACACCAAAAATCTCAGTCAAATATGAAATTGTGATTTATTTTCTTTCCCTGAGATTGTGAATAATAAATCAAATCCATCGAAAACCACGATCCATAATTTTGTCCCACGATGCAGTGTAAATACAGTACATGGGGCATAAAATGACATGTTTCTAAATTACATTTTAATGTTAGAACGTGGCATTACCTGGACACCTCCCTAGATGCTTCACGTCAATCTTCACCTGCTTCAAGCACGAAGCCTCTCTTACGTGACAGGGGGTAATGTAAGATTTTCCGTCTGTTCCACACACCGGGTTGTCATTATGGCCACTGCAGTCAATGTTGCACATACACCTGGGTGTCGCAGAAAACATTTATATAAAAATCTGTTTAATGAACACTGTATTAACACTGCGTTCACTAAAAGTGCTAAACACACATCATCAATCAATTTGAATCGAATGTGACAACCCAGGACCCCAGTATATGGAGAAAATAAGCAAAGATATCTATGAGGGACTAGTGGTCACTAGTCATCTTCCAGATGAAGACGAGTCCTCCTTTCAGAAACTACTGAGAGCACAATAGCTGATGAAGACGAGTCCTCCTTTCAGAAACTACTGAGAGCACAATAGCTGATGAAGACGAGTCCTCCTTTCAGAAACTACTGAGAGCACAATAGCTGATGAAGACGAGTCCTCCTTTCAGAAACTACTGAGAGCACAATAGCTGATGAAGACGAGTCCTCCTTTCAGAAACTACTGAGAGCACAATAGCTGATGAAGACGAGTCCTCCTTTCAGAAACTACTGAGAGCACAATAGCTGATGAAGACGAGTCCTCCTTTCAGAAACTACTGAGAGCACAATAGCTGATGAAGACGAGTCCTCCTTTCAGAAACTACTGAGAGCACAATAGCTGATGAAGACGAGTCCTCCTTTCAGAAACTACTGAGAGCACAATAGCTGATGAAGACGAGTCCTCCTTTCAGAAACTACTGAGAGCACAATAGCTGATGAAGACGAGTCCTCCTTTCAGAAACTACTGAGAGCACAACAGCTGATGAAGACGAGTCCTCCTTTCAGAAACTACTGAGAGCACAACAGCTGATGAAGACGAGTCCTCCTTTCAGAAACTACTGAGAGCACAACAGCTGATGAAGACGAATCCTCAGACTGCTGAGAGCACAATAGCTGATGAAGACGAGTCCTCAGACTACTGAGAGCACAATAGCTGATGAAGACGAGTCCTCAGACTACTGAGAGCACAACAGCTGATGAAGACGAGTACTCAGACTACTGAGAGCACAACAGCTGATGAAGACGAGTTCTCAGACTACTGAGAGCACAACAGCTGATGAAGACGAGTCCTCCTTAGAGACTACAGAGAGCACAATAGCTGCAGTGGAAAGTACTCACAAAATATCTTCAGAGTCCACATCGCATTCTGCTCCAAACTTGCAGTTGACGCATTTTGTGGGCTTTTTCCCTCTGCCTGTGCCTGATCCTTCATCATCTGTAGAAAAGGAGAGTATTTCAAAAATGTTAGCTGTCAACAGAGTTAATACTGTTCTATTAGTGGTTGGATCTGCAAAGCTTTTGTTTAAGCAGGCTATGTTTAACCAGCTTTTACTGTAACATTGTAACATGGGTTGTCAAGTCAAGCTTATTAAAGTGAAGCAAGACCAAGTTACGACACTGTACCTCCGTCGCCTGATCCGGAACTGCCATCTGTGTGTTACAGCATAGAAAATTAGTTAGCGTCAGCTTGGCCTAATATGACTAATAACAAAATGACTAGGGACAGAACCCGAGTGATGAAAATTGTGCTCCATAAAGGTGATTCTGTACTCTCTTGAGTGAAAGTGTGCAGCCTGCGACTTAAGACTCACCTGCATAGCAGGCCACATCAGAGACCTGTGATATGGACTTCTGCTGCTTGCATGCTGCTCTCCTCAAGAAGCACTCGTTCTGATAGGTGTCTCCGTTGGACCCACAAACAGGGATGTACTTCTTAGAGCACTAAGACACAACGGGCAATGAAAGGATGTTACTGAACCATCATAGCCTAGACCAGGGATCATCAAGTAGATTCAGCCACGGGACGATTTTTTTTCTTGAGCGGATAGTCAGGCGGCCAGAACAAAATTACAAATAATTTGTAGACTGCAAATTTACTGCAAGAAGTCTAAACAGATATAATATTTGACTAACACCCTGTTTACATTTGTGTACGATCACATACAGTATATCTCTATATTATGTGTGGGAATATACTATGGAACAAAGTTCTGAAATTAAAATCAATTGGAGCTGATTTGCTTTGGCAAAGCCATTCCTGCTTGCTTTCTTGCTCATGGCAATGGTAATGACAGTCTTACTTGACAACAGAGAACATGATATCCTTTATTCCACTGTGTTACTTACATGGAACTGGCAGACACATTTCAGGTCAGCCCCATTCTCTTGACATGCCCCCCCGTAACGACATGTTGCAGCGTCACACACTCTCAGGTCACTTTTCTTCTCAGACAAATCTGGTAAAAACAAGGTGTTCTTATCAGCAAGGCAGTGAAATAGCATTATTTTAGTGGTCCATTTGTAAAACCATATGGATATCTAGTATAGTCTATGTTATGTACTAGTATTTATGTGACATTGCTTTTCTATCTGGGAAAGACTTTCTAACATGAAGATTGGAGCAAATAGTGTGTGAAAGCGTTCAACTCAAAGCACAATTCTTTCCCAAACTACAGCCTTTGAGAAAAAACTCCTATGGTATAGCCTACTTGGAAACACTTTTCTTTACCTAAAATACAGTTAGCCTTGAATGCAAAAGGATATGCTCTGTTTCATCACAAAACAGAGTAAATCAGTCTGGATTCCAGGCTAAAATACACTATGAACCAAAGCCGTGACAACTTAAGAGTTCACGGCCACTTGAATACATCTTCCAGTAATGACTTTTATCCATCCGACACACCAAAGCCCATAGCTTCCCCTTTAGCCAGAAATACACTGGAACATCTCTCACTCTCTCACACTGGGCGGTATTTATCAGAGGAAGGAGAAGAACAAATCAATGGAAGAGAGGAGTCAATGTAGCGAAGACCCGGGTCATTAGCAACACGTAGCCATCCAACTCCTTTGCCACAAGACATCAATAGTCATCGCCTCATTTCGTCAATGGTTGGACTAATGAGAGATCCGGTACAGAGAGAGCTTAGCTACGCATCGTTTGTACAACTGTATTGAGAGTCAGTGGAATGTGCAATGTACAACAGTGACTGCCCAGCATAACTGGACTGAGAAATGTAGTTGGTCCTGGTTTACACAGTAATGCCTTGGCATTGCATGATCATGGGAAAGCAAAGCCAAGAACCATCAACAGGGACCAGAAAGCTGACTTGAAAAGATTGGAGAAGAGGGTCAAGTCCGATCTGCTAATCTTTGATCAGGAGCTCAAGCACATTATGTGTGAGAGGCATTCCTGATAGGAATGATAGGATTTCAGGTTGCCAAAGTGGGCTTACAAGGCACTTATAGTAAAGTAGGCCATCACAATATTGTTTGAATAAGTTCATCATTAGCCTGGTCATAAGTAGGGAATTACATTGGATAACATCGTCAGGGTCAATGAATTTGGTCAAAACATCTCCTCAGTGCTGCAAGTCTTCAATATTAACTTTAACCAACCAGTAACAGTTAACTATCAAAAACATTACGGCTGAAGTGAAATTACAGAGGATTTTATTTCCCCTGTTGACATTCAGTTGTAGTATAATCTGTTTTTCAATAGCTTTGATAACTACAGTAGGTGTGCAAAATGACTGTTGTGCTACTGTGCTGGAACAACTCAAGGTTCATGGACACCCTGAGGGAGAGTGTTTGAATCTCACAGAGCTCTAATGGAGGAATGACAAGACCATCCCAGCCTTCCAGGCAGGTTTGACAGCAGCCATTTACATCCTCCTGGGGTCAACAGCATTATCACCCAGCACTCCTATCAACTATCAGAACATTGGAAAACCCCTGGTCTGTGAGATTTACAGGGGGGGGGGAGGAGAGAGAAATTAAGACATAAAAGGAGAGGAAGAGATAAAAGAGGGCGCAAAGGAGAGAAAAAGAGGGAGCGAAGGAGAGAGAGGGATGGATGGATGGAGGGAGAGAGAAAAAGAGAGAATAGGAGAGGTAATGGGAATGGAAGAATCCTACCCCACTGAGGTTTGAACTGAAGTTCCCTCCTGCTCTCATCGCCAGTCCCCATGAGGGAAGACATATCTCAACATGCAGTAGGAGCATTATGTTGTCTTATCCCCACTGTTAGAGAAGGTTTAAGAAGAGGAAGCCACTATACAACTAATCCATTGTCTTGAGACAGGTAAGCATGCCACAGGGACTAATAATAACCCAACCTTTCAACAAATGGGAGGCAAAGTAGTTCCAGGCCAAAGATTATAGTCAGCCACTCCTAACAATCCCCTCCTCTTCTAAATAGATCTGTGTTAATCAACCAATGGTCACAGTCTCGATATAAAGGGGCTAGCCCCGATCCCAGTCACCCTGTACTTAAAGGACTATTGACCAAACTGTTCATTTCCTCATTACAGTCACTGTCGCCCTGGGATCCCGAAGCTAGCCCATTAAATACAGGCCATGACCTAAAACTCCTCTGTAATCAATCAATACCACCACTGTATAGGAACACTAGTCTTTAAAACACTGCAGTAGAAGTCATAGTGGGACCAGGGCTTGAATTAAATAAAACCCTAATGAAAATAGCATTGATCCTGACCTGCAGAATAGGCGCATAGGTGCAGTAATTTCTGGCTGTTTTACTGATGTTTGTTCTTTACAGCAGTGCAGGTTAACAACAACCACGCTTCCACTGAATTCAACCCAATCAATGCATGCCTTGAGAAATACAATCTGTGTTTCTCAGTAACAGTGGGGAAACACCACACTTCACTGCATTTAAAAGGGACAGTTCACTCTAAAATTAAAATGTTGTCCTATATTTTCAGAAGTAGTCTAATGTCAGGTCAAGCTTAATCCACATCCCACATTATAATTTGGGTATCCTAGATCCAGCAACATGCCTCAACCTGAAAACCATGGAAAAGAAAAGCCCCGAATAAAGGCAAGAAATGATACAGTGATATTATTTTCCATTCATTTCTGAAATGAATCTTTATATTGTCACGATCGTTGTACGAACTGGAAGCATACTCGGCCCAATGGATCCGACAGCATCGTTGGCGACTCTGACGAAGAACCCGCTCAGCTCGCAGATCCACCAGCTTTGGTGGCGGCTCTGGTGCGGGCCGAAGAACCCGCCCATCCCGCGGATCCAGCCATGGAGCCGGGCTGAACACTGTGCCTGGACTGGACCTCGGTGTCAAGGAAGGCTCCTGCCATGGAGCGGGACTGGACGCCATATCTGGACTGAGCACCGGCGCAGAAGACTCTGGCCATGGAGCGGGACTGGACATCGTGCATGGACTGGACATGGCGCAGAGGAAGGCTCTGGCCTTGGAGCGGGACTGGACGCTTTGCCTGGAAGCGCCGGACCGTTGACCCCCGCTGGAGGCTCCGGAACGTTGACCGTCGCAGGAGGTTCCGGACTGTGGACCGTCGCCGGAAGCTCTGGACTGGGGAACGTCGCCGGAAGCTCTGGACTGGGGACCGTCGCCGGAAGCTCTGGACTGGGGACCGTCGCCGGAAGCTCTGGACTGGGGACCGTCGCCGGAAGCTCTGGACTGGGGACCGTCGCCGAAGGCTCTGGACTGGGGACCGTCGCCGAAGGCTCTGGATTGGGGACCGTCGCCGGAAGCTCTGGACTGGGGACCGTCGCCGAAGGCTCTGGGCTGGGGACCGTCGCCGGAAGCTCTGGACTGGGGACCGTCGCCGAAGGCTCTGGGCTGGGGACCGTCGCCGAAGGCTCTGGACTGGGGACCATCGCCGAAGGCTCTGGAATGGTGACAGGCACTTCAGGGCGAGCAGGCACAGGACGTACCGGACTGGGGAGGCACACTGGAGGCCTGGTGCGTGGAGCTGGCACAGGACGTACTGGGCTGTGGAGACGTACTGGAGACCTAGTGCGTATAGCCGGCATCAATGTTACCGGTTCGATGACACACTTTGCACGGTGAGTGCAAGGAGCTGGCACAGGACGTACTGGGCTGTGAAGGCGCACTGTAGACCTGGTGCGTATAACCAGCATCAATTGTACCGGAACTATGACATACTTCGCACGGTGAGTGCGAGGAGCTGGCACAGGACGTACTGGGCTGTGGATGCGTACTGGAGACCTGATGCGTGGAGCCGGCACAGATTTCACCAGACTAATAGCACGCTCCTCAGGACGAGTACGGGGAGCTGACTCAGGTGGCATTAAACTGATTACACGCTCCTTAGGGCAAATGTTGTGCATCTTCCACCAACTCAACAACTCTCTCTGCTCTTTCTCCTCCAATACCTCCATCCACTCTCTGACAGTCTCTGACTCTCTCCGTTCACTCTCCTCCAGTTTCTCCCTCTTCTCCCAGACTGGCTCTGGTTCACTCCTCGGTTCCGCCGACCACCCCTTGTGCCCCCCCCCCCCCAAAGAAATTGGGCTGTCTTTTGGGCTGTCTTTGTGGCCGCGAACCCCGGCGTCGTCGCTGTCCTCCCTTCTCTCCTTGCGTCTGCTTCAACGGCAGGATTTCATATCTTGCCAAGATTTCCTCCCAAATCCAGGATATTCTCTTCTCGATCTCCTCGTAAGTCCAGGAGGCCATCTCCTCCTGGGCACGCTGTTTGGTCCTGTTGTGGTGGGATCTTCTGTCACGATCGTCGTACGAACTGGAAGCATACTCGGACCAACGTGCAGCATGATCTGGGTTCCACATATTTAAGTGAAACGCATGAAACAACAAAGAATAGACGATACGTGACGCTCAAGCAGTGCTCATAGGCAACTACACAGAAACAAGATCCCCACAAACACAGGTGGGAAAAATAACTTCTTAAATATGATCCCCAATTAGAGACAACGATTACCAGCTGCCTCTAATTGGGAATCATGCAAAACACCAACATAGAAAATGAAACTAGAACACAACATAGCTATACTAGATCGCCCCCTAGTCACACCCTGACCTACTATACCATAGAGAAACAATGGCTCTCTATGGTCAGGGCGTGACATATATCCAGAATACTTACGGTTGCTAAGGTCACATCTGCTATGGGGTTTCCTAAGCGGTTTGGGATCAGCACCCAATTATAGGTTGTTTTTAGGAGCATTGAAGAGCAACCAGGACCATGGGGAAAAGGAATGGCCTGCTTATTGACGGAAGTTAGTCAGGCAAGCAGCAAATGTAAACAAATAGCTTGACAAGAGGAAAACAATTGGCTTTATCAGGACAGCTCACTCTTCGTTATAAATCGGACTGCTTTTAAATAAAAGGGGAAACCGTAGCCTACTGAATGAATACAATACATAGGCCTTCATAACAAACCGTTATTATGGGAACGAGAGGACATCACTCATGGTTTATGGGATTATGGAGAGGGTGGAGCTACATCCAAAACGGGTTTACGTTTCCATTCATCTTAAATATCATCAAACATAGGCCAATCTGTCAAAGTCACACTGAATGTTACCCCTTAGAAAACCACATAGCAGATGTGAACTTATAGCAAGCATATTATATATTCCGGATATAAAGAGTAAAATTAATTTACCCTCAATTTAACCCACGATGACACTGTATACCAGTGGTGTAAAGTACTTGAGTAAAACTACTTTAAAGTAATACTTAAGTCGTTTGGGGGTGGAGGGGTTATCTGTACTTTACTATTTATATTTTTGATTACTTTTACTTCACTACATTCCTAGAGAAAATAATGTACTTTTTACTCCATACATTTTCCCTAACACCCAAAAGTACTCGTTACATTTTGAATGCTAAGCAGGACAGGAAAATGTTCCAATTCACTCACTTATGCAGAGAACATCCCTGGTCATTCCTACTGCCTCTAATCTGGCGGACTCACTGAACACACATGCTTCATTTGTAAATGATGTTGAAGGTTGCCCCTGGCTATCCGTAAATGAAAAAAAACAAAGTGGTGCCGTCTGGTTTGTTTAACATAAGGAATTTGAAATAATTTATACTTTTACTTTTGATACTTAAGTATATTTTAGCAATTACATTTAATTTTGATAATTAAGGATATTTAATACCAAATACTTTTAGACTTTGACTCCAGTAGTATTTTACTAGGTGACTTTAACTTTTACTTGAGTCATTTTCTATTAAGGTATCTTTAATTTGACTCAATTAGGATAGTTGGGTACTTTTCTACAACTGGTGTATATAAACAAAAGTCATTACTCCTAACCAGGAAACTGAGGAATTACTGTTTCCATTTAATAATGAAACCCAAACAAAAACAGCAGGACAATCCAGGGTGGGGTTAAAATATGGAAAATTTTCCCTGCATGCACCTCACCAACAAGAGGGGACAGATCGAGCCACCCCCCAATAAACATAATCCTATGAAATCACATTTCCCAAATGTATACATATATATTTTTAAAAAAACATGCATTGCCTCAAAGTGATTCCTCTTATGAAGCAGTGACACTGCCTGCCTTATGTCTGTCTAATCCAGACCAATTGAGCATGATGTGCTTTGTCTGCTGGTCAAGGAGATTGCCCAATTACCGACCAGCGTTCATTCAGCAAGGACAATAAACACCTCAGGAGCTCCTATGTTGCAAAAACACAGGATGTGTGTCTGATAAACACAAATTATTCCCATAGAAGTGCTTGCTTTGGAAAAGTTAATTGATAAAGAAAATGTATTGATACTCACCCAAGCAGTCCTTGCCTTTTCCTGAGATACATTCGCTGCTCTCAGGGTAAGAGGCTTGTGCTCCAGGCAGTGTGGAGACGGCCAAAAGGCAGAGGAGAGCGAAAAAACGGCCTGCTGAGGGTCCGTGAGATGAGAGGGGATATCCTATGGACATGATGCTTACGATGCTGTGTAGAGTGGACACCGTCTTTTCTCCAAATCACAACATATGCCTTTTTTCATTCAAATGGCAGAAATACATCAACGAATCCACCAGATGTGAATTGATGGACGGAGAACAAAACGCGTTGTTGTTGGCAAACTGTTTCACCCACGGCTAAAAAAAAGGTGTAATCTCCTTTGCAGAAAGGGGATTATCTCCCAGCATAGCCATAGCAAAAAACGGCATTATATCGGACTTTAGCTCACAAATTTCACAACCGAAATGTTGGCTTTGCTCTATTGATCGCTCGTCTGGCCGTCGTACGGGATAGGGTGTGCGATAATGAGCTGTTTTGACTGTCGCATTTACCTTTGACGCGTCTGCCTCTATTTTACCCCAGCGGCAAACAGCTGGTTTAAAATGCCCCTCCGAGAATATCTCTGCATCCTTCCACAACACAATCCCACAAAGGCGAAAATAAATGATTTTGTTGTAGCAATTTACCCAGACAATGTCTGAGTGAGGTTTTGTGAATCACCATCAACAAAGGACTTCGGTGACGCTTGGGTATCACATGACGCGAGACCACCCCCAATCATTGAAGCACGCTTTGCCGTGGAGCGGCAAGATCACACCATAAAATGTGTGGGGAGGGGATTCCGCTTGTAGCCTAGTGGGATACGTTATAAAGCGACATTTGCTAAAACTGTAAAAAGGCTACAGCCTAAGCCTACTAACTATATTTCGTAATCAAGGAGTAAGACAAGTACATTCATTAAAGTATAAAAAAATGCAAGCCATATGTGCTCTTTCACATATAAAAGAATAAGAGGGATAGGCCTATCTGGCAGATAGAAAATACAGATGGACAGTTTACCAATCCATGTTAAATTGATTATTCCCATGTTACTTACCAACTAGTATAAATTACAATTTCACAAATTGTGAATCATGACATGTCTAAATAATAATTATGCTCAAAACACTCAAGCTGATTGTTCTGGCACTGTCAGTAGCAGTTGATCTCATTAGTAGCCTAACTAGAGGCTTATTACATGGTTTATTACACGCTTATACATGTTGGAAAGGGCTCGCAAGCATTTCACTGTAAAATATTTGGTACAATACATTTTGATTGGATAACATGGCTTACATATTACATGACTTATTACATGGCTCATATTGCGTCTCTATGGTTCTCTCAGTCCTTACACTGCAGTGGCGCAGCATGCCATGTTGTGTTGGACACCACAACATCAGTGGTATTATTGATTCTGATAACACAACCACTCTTTCATATTTCATGTTCGGGCTGCTGTTCAAAAGACACATTGATGAGTATTACCACATATAACAATGCAACCACAGTCAAGCCATTGCCAGACACCTGAGGTTTCAGGATCACCGAAGAGATCACCAATCAGGACTAGTTTGACTAAAACATGGATTCCTTTTTTCGGAGTGAAGACATGTGCCTTGTGGGGCTGTTTTCCCAAACTGAGTCAGCTCACAACTGCATCAACGAGTTTGAGCAGCTAGGACTGGTGCAATTTTAAGATGTGAGTAAAACAATCACATTTCCAGTCAAATCAGTGGAAATGTGGTACACTGTGTTAACTGTATCTACCACTTTTTATGTTTCTCATGAATATGTTGAAATATGAATTTAGTTAATATTCTTTTCATATTCAATGAATCAAGTAAAAAACAGATTTTTGTAACGGTCACCCCAGTTTAAATAGGTGTTAAACTGAGCACAATATGGCTAATGGCATGGAGGTTACATCCATTTATCTGCACACCAGTCTATAACGTATTGATTCAACCATGTACTCTGAATGCAATATCACTCTAAAATGTGTATTCGTATTAAAATGTTACTGTAAGTTGAAATCATATAGTCATTGAAGGAAAGAGCTGAAACTATCCAATGTATAATGAATGCATTGTAATGTCAAATAGCATGCGAAACGTGGATGGACTGTATTATACATGGATAGGCCTTTTGATTGCCCTCTCAGGTTAAGATTAATGGATGTTGTCTGTGAAGCCTTCTCCAAAAAACATTCACCATGCAAAACCACTGTAACGCTCGTCGTAAGGAGGAGACCAAGGTGCAGCGTGGTAAGTGCTCATGTTTACTTTTACTCAGAACACTAAACAAAATAACGAAAAGGAAAATGAACATTACGTTCTGCAGGCTTACACAGAGCTGTACAAAAACAAGATCCCACAACTGAAGGTGGGAAAAAGGGCTGCCTAAGTATGATTCCCAATCAGAGACAACGATAGACAGCTGCCTCTGATTAGGAACCATACTCGGCCAAACACAAAGAAATATATGACATAGAATGCCCACCCCATATCACACCCTGACCTAACCAAACAGAGAAAAACGGCTCTCTCAGATCAGGGCATGACAGTACCCCCCCCCCCCCCCCCCCCCCCCAAAAGGTGCGGACTCCCGGCCGCAAACCTGAACCTATAGGGGAGGGTCCGGGTGGGCATCTACCCCTGGTGGCGGCTCCGGTTTGGGGCATAGTCCCCGCTCCGCCCGCTGATCTCTCCGTTTTTGTAACACCGGACCATGGATCATCGCCGGAGGCTCTGGACCGCGGATCATTGCCGGAGGCTCTGGACCGCGGATCATTGCCGGAGGCTCTGGACCGCAGACCGCCGTCAGAGACTCTGGGCCGCAGACCGTCGCCAAAGACTCTGGGCCGCAGACCGTCGCCAAAGACTCTGGGCAGCAGACCGTCGCCGAAGACTGGATTGCAGACCATCGCCGGAGGCTCCGGACTGGGGGACGTCTCAGGAGGTTCCGGACTGTAGGCCGTCTCAGGAGGTTCCGGACTGGGGACCGTCGCTGCAGGCTCCGTGCCATGGATCATCCCTACAGGCTCCGCGCCATGGATCATCACTGGAGGTTTTGTGCCATGGATCATCACTGGAGGCTTCGTGCCATGGATCATCCCTACAGGCTCCGGGCCATGAATCATCCCTACAGGCTTCTTGCCTTGGATTATCACTGGAGGCTCCGGGCCATGGATTATCATTGGAGGCTTCATGCCATGGATCATCACTACAGGCTCCGGGCCATGGATCATCACTGGAGGCTTCGTGCCATGCAGGCTCCGGACTGTGGGCCGTCTCTGCAGGCTCCGGACTGTGGGCCGTCTTTGCAGACTCCGGACTGTAGGACATCGCCGGAAGCACAGGACGGGGAACTGTCGCCGGAAGCTCTAGATGGGGCACTATCGCCAGAAGCTATGGATGGGTAACTGTCGCCGGAAGCTCTGGACAGGGCACTATTGTCGGAAGCTGTAGACGGGGAACTGTCGTCGGAAGCTCTGGACGGGGTACTGTCGTCGGAAGCTCTGGACAGGGACTGCGCACTGCAGGCCTGGTGCGTGGGGCTGGCTTTGGAGGCGCCAGACTGGTAACACGCACCTCAAGGCCAGTGCGAGGAGCAGGAGCAGGACGAACTGGACTGGGCTGACATACTGAAGGCCTAGTGCGTGGGACTGGTAGTGGAGGTACCAGACTGGAGACATGCACCTCAAGGCTAGTGCGAGGAGCAGGAACAGGACGTACTGGACTGGGCTGACGCACTGGAGGCCTGGTGCGTGGTGCTGGCTTTGGAGGCGCCAGACTAGAGACACGCACCTCAGGGCTAGTCAGGGCCATGAACAAGC
The DNA here is from genome assembly GCF_901001165.1 of Salmo trutta. NCBI lineage: Eukaryota > Metazoa > Chordata > Actinopteri > Salmoniformes > Salmonidae > Salmo > Salmo trutta. The sequence goes on from NC_042962.1 coordinate 17,200,210, forward strand.
ACTGGAGATCTGGAGCGCACAGCCTGCACAACCCATCCTGGCTGGGTGGTAACAGTAGCCCTGGCACAGGGCGAACTGGGCTGTGCAGAGGCCTGATGGCTGCCGTGCGTAGAGCAGGCGTAGGGTAGCCTGGGCCTAGGAGACGTACTGGTGGCCAGATGTACCACCGTCATCCCTGTGGCTCAGTTGGTAGAGCATGGTGTGTGCAACGCCAGGGTTGTGGGTTTAATTCCCATGGGGGGCCAGTACAAAAAAAAAGAAAAAAAAAGAAAAAGAAATGAATTGTATGAAATGTATGCATTCACTACTGTAAGTCGCTCTGGATAAGAGCGTCTGCTAAATGACTAAAATGTAAATGTAAAATGTACTGCGCAGGCATACTCCTACCTGGCTGGATGCCCACTCTAGCACAGCACTTGCGAGGGGCTGGAATCGCTCGCACCGGACTGTGCGTGCGCATGGGGGAGATCGTGTGCACTTCCGCATAGACTGGCGCTCTTCTGATCTGCTGCTCCCCATAATAAGCATGGGGAGTTGGCTTAGGGCTCACCCTTGGCCTGGCCAAAGTACCCGTGTGCACCCCCAATTTTTTTCTTGGGGGTGCCTCTCGTGCTGCCGTCGTTGGGCACACTCTTCGTACTTTCACCGTTCCTCCCTCGCTATCTCCACCTGTTTCCATGGCAGGGTCTTGTCCCCTGCCATTACCTCCTCCCATGTCCATGATGTCCTCCACTCCCTTCTCTCCCTGGCCCAGGACCCTTGCTCCTCCTGGGCCCGCTGCTTGGTCCGCTGGTGGTGGATAGTTCTGTCACGATCGTCGTAAAGATGGGACCAAGGCGCAGCGGGAATGTGTGAACTCATCTTCTTTTATTGAAGGAACGTGAACACAAAACAAAATAACAATCAACGATGACGACGAAAACAGTCCTGTCAGGCTAAACGCTAAACATGGAACAACTACCCACAAAAACCCATGAAAAAACACCCCTACTAAATAGGACCTTCAATTAAAGGCAACGAGAAACAGCTGCCTCCAATTGAAGGTCAAACCAATAAACTAAGCATAGAAATAGATAAACTAGACACAGACATAGAAATAGACTAACATAGAACATTGCCCAACAAACCCCGAAACACATTAAACAAACACCCCCTGCCACGTCCTGACCAAACTACAATAACAAATAACCTCTTTACTGGTCAGGACGTGACACCCTTTTGATTGATACTTAGAATATTTCCTCACTAAATCACTTCTACTAGGATTCCTGAAAAAGGAGGTTGTGAAGGCAAACAGCCCCATCCCAGCAGTGAGAGAATACCTTTAGCACAAGATGTTCTGGATTCAGAGGTGAGATCCTTGCTCTCATGGTTGGCTCCTACATAATATCTTTCCCAGCTTGTGTTATCATTAGTTTTAAGTTGAACTTGTTTATGCCAAGTTATGCCAACGACTATCCTTTGAAACAAACTGATTTGAATGGCATCCACATTCCTCTATTTCTGTTACCTCAGTCTATCTTTGATAAACTGGAGTAGGATCTGAAGGAGACCAACTCAAACTGAGACACTCAGGAAGAACTTCACTCAACTAATGGAGATCAACCATCTCCTGCAGATGACTGCTGACTTTTTTGATGAGGTAAATGACCGACTGCATTAGACTTATGCCCTCCTATGACCAATACTGGGATGGCAAGATAAGAAAGACATAAATGTCATAAAGAATAATAACATAAACAGTCCTGTTTTTTTCTCATGTTGTGCCTATTGGCTGAGTCCCAGCTGAGCTTCCTTCTGAGGATTCAATGTACTCGTCCAGGATGACAAGCCAACGCAACAGTTACACCAACACCAACTTGGGTGGCTTTTTAACCTCATGTTACTAGTCAGGCTAACCATGGAAAAAAGCACTAGAGTAGGTCTTACAGTGTGTGTGCCTGCTACCCAATGGGCATGGGAAGTCATTATTACATCCTTTTCAGGTTGTTGTCTGTTTGTTGAGAAGTCAGAGAGCCAGATTACAACCAAGTAACAACATATTTTTGCCCACTGGGAAGCATGATGACTTCCTCATCTTTCCTCTGGCAGGTTTATGGCGGTTTTGACTGTTTTCTGCTCATAGGAGGATCTAGTTAAGAAGGATGTTTTTGTTGTATTTGTCCAAGGAGACCAGGTCAGAGGAAAGATCAGAAAGCTATGTGATGGGTGAGTGAAATTATCCCTTGAGTATGTCAAAAGCCTTAATAGAAGTAAAATAATAAGAAAATAAAACTCCTCTCAAAGATTAACATTATGTTCTACTCTCAACAATGCGTATGCACAAAAGGAGATGAGAACAAATGTCAACACGCGCATTGAAGAACTTTGAATGGTAAATGGTCTGTTCTATAACCCTTTCACGATGTATGTAACTGAGGGATTGAACATGATGGGTCAAGACTATTGCTATACTGTCAATCGCTATGTATTTTCACGGTTGCACAGATCACCGGTTTCAGAATTGGAAGTGTACAAGAAGATCTCATCAAATTAATAGACTTTTTTGTTACTTTGTTTCTTTTTTTCCCCCTCCCCCCCTCCCTCCCTCCCTTTCTTCCACTTCTCCTTGCTTCTATCAGGTCATGAAGAGGACAGATACTGATGAATGAAATCACTACAACAATAAGACCAGAATTAAACTACAGTTTTATGATGTTTCCAGACGTTATGTTTTTATGTCTTATCTATCCTTTACCGGGTTCAATTCCAAAACAAGTTCTACAAAGAATCTGGGTACAAGTTCACACCACTTTACTTCGACAGGACGCTCAACATGCAGTGATTTCAGATAGAGAAACATGCTATTGCTATTGCTAAAAGTCCGTTCTCATATGCATTTATTGTAGATATGTGGTGTGTTAGTCATTGATCACATAAAGTTGAGCTCGATATGTGTATCCTATATGTAATCTATCACTGTCGTCATTGCATAAAAAAAGATGTGCAAGCAAGGTGTATTATTTGCCACAAGATGGCAGCACACAATCCTCAGTCAGTCATGATCCTAAAAGTAAATTCAGCAACAAGAATGATCAAAAGCACAGTCAATACAGAGAGATGTAGATGAGCATTCTACTCACTAAAAGATGTGTACACGTTGTATTAAAAAAAATATATATATATATGAAAATAAAAAGTTACTTTCAACAAATCTGTGAAATGTCTTGGGATAGAATATAGAAAGATAAGTTATTCTGTTGTGATTGCCTGTAGGGATTCTTCTTATGCGTGCTTAGTGCATTGAAAGTAAAATCCCAAACCAATCAGTGTATCTGTTGTCTTGCAATAGGATTCATATCTAATGCTAAATAGTCTAATGCTAAATAAATACTTATATAAACTAATTGGTCCTAATTGGCAAAATATTAAATTTGAGAGAAAAGCTTGATCTGTAGATTTGGGGGACAGATTAGTTATTTGTGGATGTGATACACTCTGTCGTCCTCTCGAGGAAAGAAAAGTGCATCCTTACCTAAACATCGACAATAGAATGCTCCATTGAAGAAACCACCAAGGAATGTAGGCTATATCTGCAGAGTTATTTAGGCCATTTGTTGTTCAAATCTAAAAACTGTCTAAAAAGCATTGTAAAAAAAGAACTAAAAAGGGTTACAGTTTTGGCTCACCTAACTTAATTTGCTTTCAACCGCTTGAGGAAAGGGGATTCCCCCAGTTACTTTCAAGCATAACAGTTGGCCTACATGACCATTCAGATTGACAATAACAATTATCAGCTACAAAAAAAATTATTGTAGCATGTTCATATGCATAGCTCAATTCCATAAGGATGGTCACAACCCTCTGAAGACTGACCAAGTGCATTCAGATTTGAAAATGACCACGTCTATAACACAGCTGTGAAACCATACTGGTCACAGTGGGTATGCTGGCGCTAGTCCATCCTTATGTCTGCCACAGTTTATTCTAATCATTGCAGTATATGTCTCTGTTCCTTTGTCTTTGTAAAAAAAGAGGCAGGTTGGGACTTGACTATGATGGTAATCCCGGGGATTAACTGCACAAGTGCTTCGGCCATTATTAGAGATGGCATAGGTACATTTTTGTCTTATTTCATTACTATGTGACAAGGTGCATCTTGTGTGCCAAGACCTCGGAGTTCTGTCAACACACAACTCCTCCAAATGACTATAACACACAGCTCAGAAGACTTATTAATGCACAACATTCAAGTGTTGAGGTCAGTTCCATCTACTTACAAATATTCAATTTAATACTAATATATGTCAAATATGTCTACAACTTTGTTCTATCTCTATGGCATATGCAATGGCCTGCCAGTTATGGGCGTTTACTTGTCAAAACTGGAAAAAAGGATGACTGGTGGCTTTGCCTAAATCAGTTTTCTTAATTCTGGAGATTTGGTTAAATCATAAATCTTTGCTAGCGAGAGGGGGAGGGCAATCAGTGCCTGAAGCTGAACTGTGCTTTTGCAGTAAGTGCAAGCTGCGAGAGGCAGGTGAAAGCAGGTTAATTGAATTGGGCTTTAAAAAAAGTGGATTGAATATGAGAGCAAGTGTGTGGTCACCTCTTTGCCCTCATTCCTTATTCTCCTCTGAGGGCACTTTTCCCACTTGCTGAGCAGAATGTGCTTCATGCATGATCGAATCTCACTGAGGGGTCTCAACATAAATGTTTTCTGCACAGGTTTCATTCTGTGTGTGTGTGTGTGGGGGGGGGGGCTAAAATCCCCAAAAGTCCCCACAAGGATAGTAAAACAATGAAAATTCTCCCTGGTGGGGACATTTCCCACGTCCCCATGAGAACAAAGACTATTTTAGCTTAGGGGTTAGGATTAGGGTTACAATTAGAGTTAGGGTTAAAATTAGGGTTAGGGTAAGGGTTTAGTGGGTAGGTTTAGGGTTACGGGTTATGGTTAGGGTTATGGTATGGATTACGGTTACGGATAGGTTTAGGGTTTAGGGAAAATAAGATTTTAGGTCCAAACAAGGATAGAAGAACATAACGTGTGTGTGCATGTGTGTGTGTGTGCATGTAAAGGTTATTAATTATATTATAAAACTGAAACAATAACTAATGATGAAAAAAACAATCATTTAATTATTTAGTCAACTGAAATAAAATTATTAACAAACCCATTTGAAAAAACGAAAACTATACTGAAACTATTTGGCTCCAAAATGAACTAAAATAAAATAAAACAATCACAAATTATGTTCGGGCAAAAACCTAATGGGGTTTTCAAGCTACTGAATCTGGTGGGTAAATGCTACCAGGAGAAGCTGATGGTTCAAATAGACCTAGCTTGAGCATCACTATTCTTAGCTATCGCTAGCTGACAGGGGGGAAAATTCCTGCTAGGTAGCTAACTTGATTCTTCTAACATGTACTACTAAAGCACTGGATTGGTGTAAACATGGGCACGAGAGAGTTTCTTTCCTCCATATTTTTTTTGCACCAATCTTGACGATATTCCTTTTAAATTCAAGTCACATTGAGATTTACTTTATATCTTAAACCTAACCTTAGCTATAGGTTTCTCATTTGAACAACTGACCACGGCAAGGCCGATGTGTACAACTTTTCCGACGGTCTGTTTAACCGTGAATAATCACTGCATGCAATACGGTTTTGTAAACCTCCGAAATTCTAAGCTTAATTGTTCTCAGAAGGTCATACCATGGACCATTTAGCTATTTGGTTTAGAATTTTAGGACCCCTTTATGTATATCAATTTTTTTTATTTAAAAAATGTTTGATAAAATATTGAATTTGGCCTTTACTACTATAGCCCATAGTGACGCATTGAATATCACATTCATAAATGGCAAAAAAAAGACAGTAAAAAAATATATCATAAGGAATAAGGTTTTGAAATAAATAAGCTCTGGAAATAACTACATATTTTTTACATTTTTAACCCCTTTTTTGTGAGCATAAAAAACTACCTCCATACTTCCATTAATTTGTGTGGGTTACCTATAGATGAGTCCATCGTGTTCCTGAGAGTCTCCCCTTTCTATAGAGTAGTCACATTATTTTGTAGGCCAAACCGTTCGGATGCTAGAGGTTTTCGGGATGTTTCCTGGTCTGACAAATAGCGATGGAGCTCTGCCACTTCCCACCGCAGAGACGGAAGGGCGACATAGGTGGATGTGGTGGATTGAGACACAACCCATACAAAAAAACAGATCTCTACAGTCGTGGCCAAAAGTTTGGAGAATGACACAAATATTAATTTCCACAAAGTTTGCTGCTTCAGTGTCTTTAGATATTTTTGTCAGATGTTACTATGGAATACTGAAGTATAATTACAAGCATTTCATAAGTGTCAAAGGCTTTTATTGACAATTACATGAAGTTGATGCAAAGAGTCAATATTTGCAGTGTTGACCCTTCTTTTTCAAGACCTCGGCAATCCGCCCTGGCATGCTGTCAATTAACTTCTGGGCCACATCCTGACAGATGGAAGCCCATTCTTGCATAATCAATGCTTGGAGTTTGTCAGAATTTGTGGGTTTTTGTTTGTCCACCCGCCTCTTGAGGATTGACCAAAAGTTCTCAATGGGATTAAGGCCTGGGGAGTTTCCTGGCCATGGACCCAAAATATCTATGTTTTGGTCCCCGAGCCACTTAGTTATCACTTTTGCCTTATGGCAAGGTGCTCCATCATGCTGGAAAAGGCATTGTTCGTCACCAAACTGTTCCTGGATGGTTGGGAGAAGTTGTTCTCGGAGGATGTGTTGGTACCATTCTTTATTCATGGCTGTGTTCTTAGGCAAAACTTTGAATGAGCCCTCTCCCTTGGCTGAGAAGCAACCACACACATGAATGGTCTCAGGATTTATTGTTGGTATGACACAGGACTGATGGTAGCGCTCACCTTGTCTTCTCCGGACAAGCTTTTTTTCCGGATGCCCCAAACAATCGGAAAGGGGATTCATCAGAGAAATGGACTTTAACCCAGTCCTCACGAGTCCAATCCCTGTACCTTTTGCAGAATATCAGTCTGTCCCTGATGTTTTTCCTGGAGTGAAGTGGCTTCTTTGCTGCCCTTCGTGACACCAGGCCATCTCCAAAAGTCTTCGCCTCACTGTGCGTGCAGATGCACTCACACCTACCTACTGCCATTCCTGAGCAAGCTCTGTACTGGTGTTGCCCCGATCCCGCAGCTGAATCAACTTTAGGAGACGGTCCTGGCACTTGCTGGACTTTCTTGGGCGCACTGAAGCCTTCTTCACAACAATTGAACCGCTCTCCTTGAAGTTCTTGATGATCCGATACATGGTTGATTTAGGTGCAATCTTACTGGCAGCAATATCCTTGCCTGTGAAGGCCTTTTTGTGCAAAGCAATGATAACGGCACGTGTTTCCTTGCAGGTAACCATGGTTGACAGAGGAAGAACAATGATTCCAAGCTTCCAGTCTGTTATTTCGAACTCAATCAGCATGACGGAGTGATCTCCAGCCTTGTCCTCGTCAACACTCACACCTGTGTTAACGAGAGAATCACTGACATGATATCAGCTGGTCCTTTTGTGGCAGGGCTGAAATGCAGTGGAAATGTTTTTGGGGGATTTAGTTCATTTGAATGGCATAGAGGGACTTTGCAATTAATTGCAATTCATCTGATCACTCTTCATAACATTCTGGAGTATATGCAAATTGTCATCATACAAACTGAGGCAGCAGACTTTGTGAAAATGAATATTTGTGTAATTCTCAAAACTTATGGCCACAACTGTATTTTAAACTGAAGGATTTTTTTTAATTTGAATTTTTTATGTTACTTAGATTAACGCACCTGGGCGTCAATAGACTCTAGGGGTTTAAACTAAATAAAAAACGACCAAATCAGGTCTGAAAACTAACTGAAAGTAAGCTGAATTAAAAATAAAAAAACTCATAGAAATAAATATAAACACAAATCTATAATAACTTTGTTGCACATGTGCCAATGCCAGTGTGTCAGAATCCCTGCATGGGAATCTCCTTATTATTGTAAAAAGAAAGAGTATGTACTCAGCCATATACATTTAGGTGTGGATACACAGGGTTGGGTAGGTTACTTTCTAATTGTAATCCGTTACAGTTACTAGTTACCTGTCCGAAATTGTAATCAGTAACGTAACTTTTGGATTACCCAAACTCAGTAACGTAGTCTGATTACATTACATTACTTTTAGATTACTTTCCCCTTAAGAGGCATTAGAAGAAGTCAAAAGGGTATGTTACCAATTGAATGACATCTATTGCAGGATAAATCAATGTTAAAGTTTACATAGCTGGCCATATATGGATGTTACATTTGACTTTATGGGTTGGTTATGTAGGCTTCTTCTAACTGATCACTTTCTACTACATATAATAATACGGTTAAATTATATCTTTACATTAAAAACCAAAGTCCAGTCATTCCAATAAATGTTATACCCTTTGATCTTCAAGAAGAGGACTTGGGAATATGGAAGTATAAATTAGCCAAATTGTTTTACCTGAGCATGACCCCAAAACGAAGGACTTATTAGCCTGCCCTACTCTGTTGTTTATGGATTTGTTGTCATGGAGGACTGATTGAGCTCATTGATTCGATTTGAAAAATAAATGCTGTGCTCATGGAATGGCATGCTTGAGCACTATTGAAAAGTGATATTTACATGTTAAAAATGAATGCCATATGCTGCATTTGCTATAGGCCTATTGTTTACCTTTTTGTTGGTGACACTTTGATGTCTTGATAATATGCAGCTGTTCAAAGGGCAAATCCACAGATAAAACAATAACAAGACGGACACCCTGCCTCTATTTTGGTAAAAAGCTGAGGGATAGGCCTGGAAAAATGTAACCACTCTCAGATTAATAGACAGAGCTATGGAAGCAAGGACTGACCATCCATGATATAAAAAATATTGTTTTAACCATGTTATGAGGCTATACAGTGTTTGTTTACATTTACAATCTTTACAAACATTGGATCAAAACAAGCTTATATTTTGGGTTATCATGAAATGTGACAGTTGAACTAAGCTCATGAGGGATTTATAAGTTATATTCTTCAAGAATCAATGGATAAATATATTGAGTCCCACTCAAAAGTTTGGACACACCTACTCATTCAAGGTTTTTTCTTTATTTTTTTACTATTTTCTACATTGTAGAATAATAGTGAAGACATCAAAACTATGAAATAACATATAGGGAATAATGTAGTTGTCATAGGTGTCGATGAAGGGGGACCAAAACACAGCGGCTAAAGTGCTCATCTTCTTTTATTATTTAAATAAAGAGAACACTTAAACAAAAATAACAAACCGACAATAAACAGTTCCGTAAGGCACATAGGCTATACCGAAAACAACCACCCACAAAGACACAGGAAAAACAGGCTGCCTAAGTATGGCTTCCAATCAGAGACAACGAAAGACACCTGCCTCTGACTGGAAGCCAGAACCGAAAACCCCTAGAACCAGAACCGAAAACGCCTAGAACCAAAAAAAAACAAAACACACAAAACAAACAACCCCCTGCCACGCCCTGACTAACTACAATTACAAATGACCCCTTTACTGGTCAGGACGTGACAGTAGTAACCAACAGTGTTAATTAACCTCTATGGGACCCCTTCCCGTTCTCATCTCGTTAACGGGATTGAGTTTGACAACAGCCAGTGGAAAATCAGAGAGCCAAATTTAAAACAGCTAAAATCTCATAATTCCATTTTCTCAAACAATCAACTATTTTACACCATTTTAAAGATAAACTTCTCGTTAATCTAACCACATTGTCCGATTTCAAAAAGGCTTTACGGGGAAAGCATAAAATTAGATTATGTTAGGACATAAACTTCACAAGAAACACCACACAGCCATTTTCCAAGCAACTAGATGCATCATAAAAACCCAAAACACAGCTAAATGAAGCACTAACCTTTGACGATCTTCATCAGATGACACTCCTAGGACATTATGTTACACAATACATGTATGTTTTGCTCGATAATGTTCATATTTATATCCAAAAACATTGGCGTGTCATTTACATTGGCGTGTCATTTTTTAAAATGTTTTCCCTCCAAACCTTCCGGTGAATCAGCACAATGAGCACACATAGTACGTAAATTCTCATCGTAAACATTGATCAATATAGAAGTGTTATGCACAGAATTATAGATACACTTCTCCTAAATTTAATCGCTTTGTCCGATTTCAAAAAAGGTTCACGGCGAAAGCACAATTTGCAATAATCTGAGTACAGCCCAGATGACACTAACAACTAGCAAACAGAAACCCGCCATCTTGGAGTCAATAAAACTAAGAAATTACATTATAAATATTCACTTACCTTTGATTATCTTCATCAGAAGGCACTCCCAGGATTCCCAGCTCCACAATAAATGTTCGATAAAGTTCATATTTATTTCCAAATAATCCATTTTGTTCTCGCGTTAGGTTCACTATCCAAATCCACTACGCGCGTGCTTACTTAGTCCAGACGAAAAGTCCAAAAAGTTATACTACAGTTTGTAGAAACATGTCAATCGATGTATAGAATCAATCTTTAGGTTGTTTTTATCATATACCTTGAATAAAATTCCAACCGGACCTATCCGTTCTCTTTAGGAGTGAATATGAACTCAGCTCACTCCCAACTCATTGCGCGTGACTTGAGCCCATGCCTTATAATGGGACACCAGTTTACCACAGCTGGTATTCCCTTCAAATTCACCATAGAGTCTTCAAACACCGTTCTAAAGACTGCTGACATCTAGTGGAAGCTTTAGGAAGTGCAAAATGAACCCTAAGTCACTGTATACAGTCAAGGCAATCACTTGAAAGGACTACAAGCACCAGACTTCCCACTTCCTGCTTGGATTTTTCTCAGGTTTTTGCCTGCCATATGAGTTCTGTTATACTCACAGACACCATTCAAACAGTTTTAGAAACTTCCGAGTGTTTCCTATCCAAATCTACTAATAATATGCATATTATAGTTTCTGGGACAGAGTAGTAACCTGTTTAAATTGGGTATGTTTTTCATACGGCCGTGAAAATACTGCCCATTAGCCCTTAGAGGTTTTAAACAAATCAAAATATATTTTATATTTGAGATTCTTCAATGTAGCCACCCTTTGCCTTGATGACAGCTTTGCACACTCTTGGCATTCTCACAACCAGCTTCATGAGGTAGTCACCTGGAATGCATTAACAGGTGTGCTTTGTTAAAAGTTAATATGTGGAATTTCTTTCCTTCTCATTGCGTTTGAGCCAATCGGTTGTGTTGTGATAAGTAAGGGTTGGTATACAGAAGATAGCCCTATTTGGTAAAAGACCAAGTCCATATTATGGCAAGAACAGCTCAAATAAGCAAAGACAAACGACAGTCCATCATTACTTTAAGACATGAAGGTCAGTCAATATGGAAAATTTCAAGAACTTTGAAAGTTTCTTTGAGTGCAGTCGCAAAAACCATCAAGCGCTATGATGAAACTGGCTCTCATGAGGACCACCACAGGTAAGGAAGACCCAGAATTACCTCTGCTGCAGAAGATAAATTAATTAGAGTTAACTGCACCTCAGATTGCAGCCCAAATAAATGCTTCAGAGTTCAAGTAACAGATACATCTCAACATCAACTGTTCAGAGGAGACTGTGAATCAGTCCTTCAAGATTGAATTGCTGCAAAGAAACCACTACTAAAGGACACCAACAAGAAGAAGAGACTTGCTTGGGCCAAGAAACATGAGCAATGCACATTAGACCGGTGGAAAGCTGTCCTTTGGTCTGAGTCCAAATTTGAGATTTTTAGTTCTAACCGCCGTGTCTTTGTGAGACGCAGTGTAGGTGAACTGATGATCTCCGCATGTGTGGTTCCCACTGTGAAGCTTGGAGAAGGAGGTGTGATGGTGTGGGGGTGCTTTGCGGTAACACTGTCTGTGATTCATTTAGAATTCAAGACACACTTAACCAGCATGGCTACCACAGCATTCTGAGCAATACGCCATCCCATCTGGTTTGCACTTAGTGGGACTATCATTTGTTTTTCAACAGGACAATGACCCAACACACCTCCAGGCTGTATAAGGGCTATTTGACCAAGAAGGAGAGTGATGAAGTGCTGTATCAGATGACCTGGCCTCCACAATCACCCGACCTCAACCCAATTGAGCTGGTTTGGGATGAGTTGGACCACAGAGTGAAGGAAAAGCAGCACACAAGTGCTCAGCATATGTGGGAACTCCTTCAAGACTGTTGGAAAAGCATGCCAGTTGAAGCTGGTTGAGAAAATGCCAAGAGTGTGCAAAAATGTCATCAAGGCAAAGGGGTGGCTACTTTGAAGAATCTCAAAAATAATTTGTTTAACACTTTTTTTGCATACTACATGATACCATATGTGTTATTTCATAGTTTTGATGTCTTCGCTATTATTCTACAATGTAGAAAATACCAAAAATTAAGAAAAACCCTGGAATGAGAAGGTGTGTCTGTCACGACTTCTGCCGAAGTTGGTTCCTCTCCTTGTTCGGGTGGCGGTCGACGTCGCCGGTCTTCTAGCCATCGCCAATCCACTTTTCATTTTACACTGGTTTTGTCTTTGTTTCCCACACACCTGGTTTTCATTTCCCAATTACTGGTCATGTATTTAACCCTCTGTTTCCCTTATGTCTTTGTTTGTGATTGTTTATTGTTCAGGTCGGTACGTTTCCAGCTGTTTTTTTCTGGGTGCTGTGTTCACCCGTGTTTTGTGGCAACTGTTATTGTTCGCACATTGGTATGTTTACTGTGTGCTATTTCTTAAGTAAAGTGCGTTGTTCACTCATCTCTGCTCTCCTGCGCCTGACTTCATGCACCAGCTACACCCACCGCCTGACAGTGTCCAAACTTTTGACTGGTACTGTATATTTAAAGACATGTTTTGCATTGTCCACAAGAAGAACAACTTCTAAGATGTATGGTGTTGAAGCAGATCGCATACTGCAACACGTTTCAAACTTCACATCCTCAGTCAGACTTAACATGGGGTCTTTTCCCACTGAACTTTTCTCACCTTATCATACACTGCAGGTTCTGCTTTTAAGAAAACAATTGCATGAAAACATTCCGACAGAGTAATTCATTAATGTTGCTCATACAGCATTCATCCCACTGGATGCTCACACTGGTTAAGACATATGGTGAACCTGTTAGTGTTATGATCCAGGTGACCTTGGTTGGACTGTTTCTGTTATTTAGCAATGTGGGATTATGTTTCCTTTACTGTAGTCTTTTCCCAGCAACTATAAGATAAGTAAACAAAATGGAAGACAGAGATATTAAAATTAGTTATCCACACATTTCTTGGATAAATGCCGTTGTAATTGTGTTAAAAGTGAACATTTCAGTCAAGATTTTTGTTCTGCGGGTCTTGACTTTTTGCTTCCGCTCAGTGGGTAAGAATGCACTTCTAAATTAATTTATTTCACTGTCACCTAATGTACTAAAAGAAAAAAGGTAACCCATTTGCCTTAAAGCTTTGTGTACTCAGAAATGCGTTGTTCGCAATGTGATTCATTGTGCATGTTGAAAGCCTTTTTAAACTTGAAAAGGTATAATCGAAACAGTTTAATAATTCATTTTGCATTGAAGGTCCAGTGAGTGCCTCTCATGTTTAGTCCTAATCAACACAGTAGACCTCAAACTGCATTTGATGTAAAGTGATTTATTAATAGTTTTAGTGATAACAAATTGAGTGGTTCCTACATTAAATTATGTTTCTCCCCACTGCATGGATGAAGATAGAAACTGTGTACGGGAAATATGAGTAAAAAAACAAAAATATAAAATTATATCATGCCCTGGTAGGATGATGTATATTGCCACAATGTACTTGTTTTTTTTATTTAGTAGTGTTGTATTGAATGTTTTGATTCACTGTTCTGCATTAAGGGCGGTGTACATACTTGTTCCGTGATTGCGCCATCAGCCTGCCATTACCTGAATCTTAAACATATTGTTCAGACTTGTGGTGTGGTATTTTTCTTTCTTTCCAAAGAACTAGAGGATGTTGACTATTCGTCAGATGCATACATTTGTTTGTGCCATCCTAATCAAGTGACCACTTGTTTGAGGTCGTTTTTTCATGGAGACTGGTTCTGTGTGGGTTGATATCAAGACTACCATCAGAATAATAGATAGCAAATAGAATACAGATGGGTAAAGGCAGCCTACAGTAGTTGAGCGGAGCATTGAACTAATCCTGCCTGCCTTGGGGTAGGAGGGTTACACAAGCACTTGTGGTTTGACATTTACATGCTCAGAGGAAATACAGGGGTGCATTAACCTGCTCAACAACAGACCCGTCAACCTAGAAGGGCATGTTGTGATAGACGTGATATGCATCGTATGCATGACTCAGGCTATCACATTGTAGCCGTTGCATCTACAAATGGTAGTAAAATGTGTCTCTTATCACTCCACTGTGTCTGCATTGAAACCAGATTTATTGGTGCCTCCCTGTATGCAGCTTATTTACCAGATATTCTTTCAAAATAATATTTATTTTAAGACAATTATTGATGCCATAAGTCAATTGTGCTACCTGTCAATGATGTTAGAGGCTGATATAATGATGATTTAAATGGTTTGACCATAGAGATTTGTTTACGCTTGATTGATATCGAGGTACAATGGGTCCCTGACTACCTCCGGAGGTGGTCAGGAAGATCTGATCACAATCAGATCACAATGTGCCTTTAACCGTCTATACCTGTCTAAAAATTGGGGCATAATCAGAAGGTGGACAAGATCTGGACAAAAGGCGTATGCTAGAACCTGGTATAAACAAGTCTTTTATGGAATCAGACAGTGTTTACTGACATTCCATTGCAGTGAGTGAGCTGAAATGCCTTAAGAAACCTAAGGCAACAAACAAAGTGTTGTCTTAGACCAGCGGTCTTCAACTTTTTCTTACTCAGGGAAACCGGCAACCCAGGGACCTCAATCATTTTGTAATGACCTGGCTAGATCATAAAAGAGCAATTGTCCAGACAGAGGACTGAGTTTACGAATTCACGGTTTATCAACCCAACTCCACACAGGCTACTGTTTGGTCGTAGCTCACACCAAATAAATGAAAGATATCTGTATAAAACAACCGTGACCTTCTCTTGTGAAAACCAGATGTAAGAGAGAGAACAATGGCTAAACATGGTCTTAACTGTGATGGCTGTTGAAGGGAGTAGACCAAGGCGCAGCGTGGTTAGTGCTCATCTTGTATTTATTAAACTGAGAACACTATAAACAGAGAAACAAAAATGACAGCCCACAGTTCTGTCAGGTTAGACAACTAAACAGAAATTAACAACCCACAAACACAATGAAAAAAAACCCTACTTAAATATGGTTGCTAATCAGAGGCAACGAGTTCAGCTGCCTCCAATTAGAGCCAACCCCAAACAATTCCAACATAGAAATAGATACCCTAGAATAAACATAGAAATAGAAGAACATAACCCAAAAACACAGACAAGCACCCCCTGCCACGCCCTGACCAAACAACAATAACAAATAACCCCTTTTACTGGTCAGGACGTGACAGTACCCCCCCTAAAGGTGCAGACCCCAAAATGCACCTCAAACAAAAAAAAACACAAAAACAACCCCAAACTTAAAGGGAGGGAAGGGAGGGTGGCCACCGTCAACGACGGTTCTTGTGCTACACCCCCCTTCCCAATCCTCCCCCCTACGGAAGTGGCTCAGGAGCGGGATGCAGACCCCGCTCCACCACTGGCTCACCCCACTTTGGTGGCTCATCTAGAGCGGGGTCCCTCGCCGCCGACGCCGGGCAACTCTGGCTGCGCCGGACAGGCGGGCGGCTCTGGCGGCGCCGGACAGGTGGGCGGCTCTGGCGGCGCTGGACTGGAGGGACTTTAAGTAGGCCTGGCTCTGGGTGCAGGCACATGAGTCACCAGGCTGGGGAGACATGCAGGAGGCCTGGCTCTGAGAGCAGGCACAGGACTCACCAGGCTGGGGAGACTTGCAGGAGGCCTGGCTCTGGGCGCAGGCACAGGACTCACCAGGCTGGGGAGACATGCAGGAGGCCTGGCTCTGGGAGCAGGAACAGGATAGACCGGGTCTTGAAGACACACTGGAGGTCTGGAGCGCACGGCCTGCACAACCCGTCCTGGCTGAGTTGTTAGAGTAGCCCGGCACGGGCGGAGTGCTGGCACAGGGCGAACTGGGCTGTGCTGAGGACTGATGGCTGCCGTGCGTAGAGCAGGCGCAGGGTAGCCTGGGCCTAGGAGACGCACTGGTGGCCAGATGTGTTGAGCAGGCATACTCCTTCCTGGCTGGATGCCCACTCTAGCATGGCACTTGCGGGGGGCTGGAATCGACCGCACCGGACTGTGCGTGCGGATGGGCGAGACCGTGCGCACTTCCGCATAGCACGGTGCTCTCCACGCCAAACGCTCCCCATAATAAGCACGAGGAGTTGGCTCAGGTATATTGCCTGACTAACCCCAACTCCCCGTGTGCCCCCCCCCAAAAAAAAATTCTGGGGCTGCCTCTCAGGCTCCCGTAGCTGACCTGCCTGTTCCTCCCAGTATCGCTGTTTCGCTTTGGCTGCCTCGATCTCTCACTGCGGACGGCAATACTCCCCAGGCGTTGTCCAGGGTCCTGCCCCATCCAGGATCATCTCCCAAGTCCAGGAGTCCATAACCCGCTGTCCCTCCATACCACGCTGCTTGGTCTTCTTGTGGTGGGTGGTTCTGTGATGGCTGTTGAAGGGAGTAGACCAAGGCGCAGAATGGTTAGTGCTCATCTTGTATTTAATAAACTGAGAACACTATAAACAAAGAAACAAAAATGACAGCCCACAGTTCTGTCAGGTTAGACAACTAAACAGAAATTAACCACCCACAAACACAATGAAAAAAAACCTTACTTAAATATGATCTCTAATCAGAGGCAATGAGATTCAGCTGCCTCCAATTAGAGACCAACCCCAAACAATTCCAACATAGAAATAGATACCCTAGAATAAACATAGAAATAGAAGAACATAGAACATAACCCAAAACCCCCAAAACACACAGACAAACACCCCCTGCCACGCCCTGACCAAACTACAATAACAAATAACCCCTTTTACTGGTCAGGACGTGACATTAACTTGCAATGCTCCCCCCCATGCATTTTGCATTGAAGGTCCAGTGAGTGCCTCTCATGTTTACTCCTAATCAACACAGTAGACCTCAAACTGCATTTGATGTAAAGTGAATTATTAACAGTTTTAGTGATAACAAATTGAGTGGTTCCTACATTAAATTATGTTTCTCCCCACTGCATAGATGAAGATAGAAATTGTGTACGGGAAATATGAGTAAAAAAAAGAAAGATTAAATTATTTCATGCCCTGGAAGGATGATGTATGTGGCCACAATGTACTTGTTTTTTGATTCAGTGGCGTTGTATTGAATGTTTTGATTCACTGTTCTGCATTAAGGGCGGTGTACAGACTTGTTCCGTGGTTGCGCCATCAGCCTGCCATTACCTGAATGTTAAACAAATTGTTCAGACTTGTGGTATGGTATTTTTCTTTCTTTCCAAAGAACATTTACATTTACATTACATTTACATCATTTAGCAGACGCTCTTATCCAGAGCGACTTACAAATTGGTGCATTCACCTTATGATATCCAGTGGAACAACCACTTTACAATAGTACATCTATATATTTTTTTGTTGGGAGGGTAGGGGGGCGAGGGTTAGAAGGATTACTTAATCCTATCCCAGGTATTCCTTAAAGAGGTGGGGTTTCAGGTGTCTCCGGAAGGTGGTGATTGACTCCGCTGTCCTGGCGTCGTGAGGGAGCTTGTTCCACCATTGGGGTGCCAGAGCAGCGAACAGTTTTGACTGGGCTGAGCGGGAACTGTGCTTCCGCAGAGGTAGGGAGGCGAGCAGGCCAGAGGTGGATGAACGCAGTGCCCTTCTTTGGGTGTAGGGACTGATCAGAGCCTGAAGGTACGGAGGTGCCGTTCCCCTCACAGCTCCGTAGGCAAGCACCATGGTCTTGTAGCAGATGCGAGCTTCAACTGGAAGCCAGTGGAGTGTGCGGAGGAGCGGGGTGACGTGAGAGAACTTGGGAAGATTGAACACCAGATGGGCTGCAGCGTTCTGGATGAGTTGTAGGGGTTTAATGGCACAGGCAGGGAGCCCCGCCAGCAGCGAGTTGCAGTAATCCAGACGGGAGATCAAGTGCCTGGATGAGGACCTGCGCCGCTTCCTGTGTGAGGCAGGGTCGTACTCTGCGAATGTTGTAGAGCATGAACCTACAGGATCGGGTTACCGCCTTGATGTTAGTGGAGAACGACAGGGTGTTGTCCAGGGTCACGCCAAGGCTCTTAGCACTCTGGGAGGAGGACACAATGGAGTTGTCAACCGTGATGGCGAGATCATGGAACAGGCAGTCCTTCCCCGGGAGGAAGAGCAGCTCCGTCTTGCCGAGGTTCAGCTTGAAGTGGTGATCCGTCATCCACACTGATATGCCAGACATGCAGAGATGCGATTCGCCACCTGGTTATCAGAAGGGGGAAAGGAGAAGATTAATTGTGTGTCGTCTGCGTAGCAATGATAGGAGAGACCATGTGAGGATATGACAGAGCCAAGTGACTTGGTGTATAGCGAGAATAGGAGAGGGCCTAGAACTGAGCCCTGGGGGACACCAGTGGTGAGAGCACGTGGTGCAGAGACGGATTCTCGCCACGCCACCTGGTAGGAGCGACCTGTCAGGTAGGACGCAATCCAAGAGTGAGCCGCGCCAGAGATGCCCAACTCGGAGAGGGTGGAGAGGTGGATCTGATGGTTCACAGTATCAAAGGCAGCAGATAGGTCTAGAAGGATGAGAGCAGAGGAGAGAGAGTTAGCTTTAGCAGTGCGGAGAGCCTCCGTGACACAGAGAAGAGCAGTCTCAGTTGAATGACCAGTCTTGAAACCTGACTGATTTGGATCAAGAAGGTAATTCTGAGAGAGATAGCAAGAGAGCTGGCCAAGGACGGCACGCTCAAGAGTTTTGGAGAGAAAATAAAGAAGGGATACTGGTCTGTAGTTGTTGACATCGGAGGGATCGAGTGTATAGGTTTTTTGAGAAGGGGTGCAACTCTCGCTCTCTTGAAGACGGAAGGGACGTAGCCAGCGGTCAAGGATGAGTTGATGAGCGAGGTGAGGTAAGGGAGAAGGTCTCCGGAAATGGTCTGGAGAAGAGAGGGGATAGGGTCAAGCGGGCAGGATGTTGGGCGGCCGGCCATCACAAGTCGCAAGATTTCATCTGGAGAGAGAGGGGAAAAAGAGGTCAAAGTATAGGGTAGGGCAATGTGAGCGGGACCAACGGTATCGTTTGACTTAACAAACGAGGATCGGATGCCGTCAACCTTCTTTTCAAAATGGTTGACAAAGTCATCCGCAGAGAGGGAGGAGGAGGGGGAGGAGGATTCAGGAGGGAGGAGAAGGTGGCAAAGAGCTTCCTAGGGTTAGAGGCAGATGCTTGGAATTTAGAGTGGTAGAAAGTGGCTTTAGCAGCAGAAACAAAGGAAATAAATGTGGAGAGGAGGGAGTGAAAAGATGCCAGGTCCGCAGGGAGGTTAGTTTTCCTCCATTTCCGCTCGGCTGCCCGGAGCCCTGTTCTGTGAGCTCGCAATGAGTCGTCAAGCCACGGAGCAGGAGGGGAGGACCGAGCCGGCCGGGAGGATAGGGGACATAGAGAGTCAAAGGATGCAGAAAGGGAGGAGAGGAGGGTTGAGGAGGCAGAATCAGGAGATTGGTTGGAGAAGGATTGAGCAGAGGGAAGAGATGATCGAACAAGAGGATATTGACTATTTCCGTGATTGGCAGATCACAGGGTCCGATATGCCAATCAAACTGCTAACACAGGGTACTGGTAAGCATAACACAACACAAAACACACAGATGTCTGTGTGGGTCACTAGAATATGTTTGTAAAAAAAATAGTTTTCACATGTCTTGTACATCAGGTGAATAATAAAGACAAGGAAAAGTTATCAACATTTTAAAATGAATAGATTTGGTAAATAGTTGTTCATTATTTTGACCTCATCCCCACGTTATAATTGGAAGTTGAAGTGTAAACTCTAACATAGCCTATTAGCTAGAAAGGTAACTCCAAACACATTTCCGCTAATAACAGCTGTTAAACAAAGGTTAGCCATGTGTTGGCAAAAATGTATGTCCAAATCAAAATCAAATCAAATGTATTTATGTAGCCCTTCTTACATCAGCTGATATATCAAAGTACTGTACAGAAACCCAGCCTAAAACCCCAAACAGCAAGCGATGCAGGTGTAGAAGCACGGTGGCTAGGAAAAACTCCCTAGAAAGGCCAAAACCTAGGAAGAAACCTAGAGAGGAACCAGGCTATGAGGGGTGGCCAGTCCTCTTCTGGCTGTGCCGGGTGGAGATTATAACAGAACATGGCCAAGATGTTCAAATGTTCATAAGTGACCAGCATGGTCAAATAATAATAATCACAGTAGTTGTCGAGGGTGCAACAAGTCAGCACCTCAGGAGTAAATGTCAGTTGGCTTTTCATAGCCGATCATTGAGAGTATCTCTACCGCTCCTGCTGTCTCTAGAAAGTTGAAAACAGCAGGTCTGGGACAGGTAGCACGTCCAGTGAACAGGTCAGGGTTCCATAGCCGCAGGCAGAACAGTTGAAACTGGAGCAGCAGCACGGCCAGGTGGACTGGGGACAGCAAGGAGTCATCATGCCAGGTAGTCCTGAGGCATGGTCCTAGGGCTCAGGTCCTCCGAGAGAGAGAAAGAAAGAAAGAGAGAATTAGAGAGAGCATACTTAAGTTCACACAGGACACAGGATAAAACAAGAGAAATACTCCAGATATAACCGACTGACCCTAGCCCCCCGACACATAAACTACTGCAGCATAAATACTGGAGGCTGAAACAGGAGGGGTCAGGAGACACTGTGGCCCCATCCGATGATACTCCCGGACAGGGCCAAACAGGCAGGATATAACCCCACCCACTTTGCCAAAGCACAGCCCCCACACCACTAGAGGGATATCTTCAACCACCAACTTACCATCCTAAGACAAGGCCGAGTATAGCCCACAAAGATCTCCGCCACGGTACAACCCAAGGGGGGGCGCCAACCCAGACAGGAAGACCACGTCAGCGACTCAACCCACTCAAGTGACGCACCCCTCCTAGGGACGGCATGGAAGAGCACCACTAAGCCAGTGACTCAGCCCCTGTAATAGGGTTAGAGGCAGAGAATCCCAGTGGAGGGAGGGGGACCAGCCAGGCAGAGACAGCAAGGGCGGTTCGTAGCTCCAGAGACTTTCCGTTCACCTTCGCACTCCTGGGCCAGACTACACTCAATCATATGACCTACTGAAGAGATGAGTCTTCAGTAAAGACTTAAAGGTTGAGACCGAGTCTGCGTCTCTCACATGGGTAGGCAGACCATTCCATAAAAATAGAGCTATATAGGAGAAAGCCCTGCCTCCAGCTGTTTGCTTAGAAATTCTAGCGACAATTAGGAGGCCTGCGTCTTGTGACCATAGCGTACGTGTAGGTATGTACGGCAGGACCAAATCGGAAAGATAGGTAGGAGCTAGCCCATGTAATGCTTTGTAGGTTAGCAGTAAAACCTTGAAATCAGCCCTTGCCTTAACAGGAAGCCAGTGTAGGGAGGCAAGCACTGGAGTAATATGATCACATTTGTTGGTTCTAGTCAGGAGCAGTATTTAGCACTAACTGAAGTTTATTTAGTGCTTTATCCGGGTAGCCGGAAAGTAGAGCATTGCAGTAGTCTAACCTAGAAGTAACAATAGAATGGATTAATTTTTCTGCATAATTTTTGGACAGACAGTTTCTGATTTTTGCAATGTTACGTAGATGGAAAAAAGCTGTCCTTGAAACAGTCTTGATATGTTAGTCAAAAGAGAGATCAGGGTCCAGAGTAACGCCGAGGTCCTTCACAATTTTATTTGTGACGACTGTACAACCGTCAAGATTAATTGTCAGATTCAACAGAAGATCGCTTTGTTTCTTGGGACCTAGAACAAGCATCTCTGCCATCCACTTCCTTATGTCTGAAACACAGGCTTCTAGCGAGGGCAATTTTGGGGCTTCACCATGTCCAAGTCAAGAAAGCTTACCAGCAGCCAGTGGCACTTGCGTCAACTGGTACTTACAGTTGCTTTTTCAAAGCCTATTTCAGTAGTTGCCAACCTGTGGTCCGCGGATATATGATATTATAAGCAATTTTACATTACTTTCACAATGCAAATTGTTTAACAAACATCTATCTGTAATATGTCTTAAAGGTAGAAAATGTCACTCTCACACCCGGCATCTATCTACACATGTGTATGGGTTCGCTTCACGTTCTTACAGCGTGGGATCCACGACACCAAAACAGTGGAGAAGTTGAGCCTCATGCTTCAACGCTCTTAGTTGTTGCGGAAATTGACCCACTGTGCTGTTTACTTTCTGCATCTACGTCATATTGCTGAGTCTACCTTTAACTCTGTTACATTCACTGATAAAATGTACTCTAAATTTGACTGCTGATATTTTATGTTAAATGCCCAGTGTAATCAGAAACGTGACTGTTTTATCATTTTTGTCACACTATGAGATTGTAATCATACTGTGAAATTGTGAAAATTAAGGTAATGTGCTTTTAGTGCAAGAGCTGTTTGAAAAGTTAAAGACAGATGAGTCTACGTTTGTAATAGTCGTAAAGTTGTCTATCGACTGTAAAATGTGAGCGCAAACAGAGGCGTCATGCCCATGCCCAGATTTGTCCTCTTAAAAATACAAATATTCTGTATTTAGTTTCAGATGCACTACATGACCAAACGTGTGTGTGGGCACTTGCTCGTTGAACATCTAATTCCAAAATCACGGCCATTAATATGGAGTTGGTCCCCCCTTTGCTGCTATAACAGCCTTAACTCTTCTGGGAAGGCTTTCCACTAGATGTTGGAACATTGCTGCAGGGAATTGCTTCCATTCAGCCACAAAATAATTAGTGAGGTTGGGCACTGATGTTGGCCGATTAGGCCTGGACGCAGTCGGCGTTCCAATTCATCCCAAAGCTGTTCGATGGGGTTGAGGTCAGGGCTCTGTGCAGGCCAGTCAAGTTCTTCTCGACAAACCATTTCTGTATGGACCTCGCTTTGTGCACGGGGGAATTTTCATGCTGAAACAGGAAAGGGTCTTGCCCAAACGGTTGCCACAAAGCTGGAAGCACAGAATCGTCTAGAATGTCATTGTATGCTGTAGTGTTAAGATTTCCCTTCAATTGGAACTAAGGGTCCTAGCCTGAACCATGAAAAACAGCCCCAGACCATTAATCCCCCTCCAACAAACGTTACAGTTGGCACTATGCATTCGATCAGGTAGTGTTCTCCTGGTATCCGCCAAATCCAGATTAGTCCATCGGACTGCCAGATGGTGAAGCGTGATTCATCCCTCCAAAGACACTCCAAGTTTCCACTGCTCCAGAGTCCAATGGCGGCAAGCTTTACACCACTCCAGCCGATGCTTGCCATTGCGCATGGTGATCTTAGGCTTGTGTGCGGCTGCTTGGCCATGGAAACCCATTTCATTTTTACATTTACATTTAAGTCATTTAGCAGACGCTCTTATCCAGAGCAACTTATGAAGCTCCCGACTAACAGCTGACATTGCTTCTAGAGGCAGTTCGGAACTCGGTAGTGAGTGTTGCAACCGAGGACAGACAATTTTTACGTGCTAAGCGCTTCAGCTCTCGGCAGTCCCGTTCTGTGAGCTTGTGTGGACTACCACTTCGCCGCTGAGCTGTTGTTGTGGCCTACCACTTCGCCGCTGAGCCGTTATTGCTCCTAGACGTTTCCACTTCACAATAACAGAACTTACAGGGGCAGACCGGGGCAGCTTTAGCAAGGCAGACATCTGACTTGTTGGAATGGTGGTATCCTTGACGATGCCACGTTGAAAGTTACTAAGCTCTTCAGTAAGGCCATTCTACTGCCAATGTTTGTCTATGGAGATTGAATGGCTGTGTGCTCTATTTTATACACCTGTCAGCAACGAGTGTGGCTAAAATAGCTGAATCCACTAATTTGAATGGGTGTCCACATACTTTTGTATATATAGTGTAGGTTATGAGTAGGCCTGTTGTAAAATAAATAACATTAGCCTATTGCTGTCATTTGTTGGGTACGGTAGGCACTAGCCTTTGTTGGTAATTCATGCAATATAGCCTGTTCAAAACATTTGGGAAGGTTTAAACCAGTTCATAAGGGTTTTGTTTAATTCTATTTAGCCACTTTCTTTGGCCAAATTCAGTTCCAACTGTGATGCTGTTTCCCTCAGTATAACAGCCTTCTCATATTTCTCTAATGAACAATGGCTTGACTTACATTTGATACTACCCTAATAAAGTTTAGAATGGTTTGGTGTGGTGTGGTGTGGATATTATTCAGATTTAGCTACTGCAGGACTATGAAGGCTGTGCTCATGTAACAGCCATTTCACATCGGTTACACTCACCGGTGATCCAACTGACAGATGAACTTGAGGTGAGAAAGAATGTTTCAGGCCTACCTGTCACGTCCTGGCCAGTATAAGGGTTAATTAGTATTATAGTTTGGTCAGGACGTGGCAGAGGGTATTTGTTTTATGTGGTTCAGGGTGGTGTGTTAGTTAGGAGGGCGTTTGATTTATTATTTCAGGGTTTTGAGTTGTGGTCTATGTTTATGTATTTCTATGTGTAGTCTAGTGAGTGTGTTTCTATGTTGGGTTAATTGGGGTGGACTTCCAATTGAAGGCAGCTGTTTGGTGTTGCCTTTGATTGGAAGTCCTATATTAGTTGGGTGTGTTTGTCTGTACATTTGTGGGAGATTGTTTCTTGTTTTTGTAGGGGTTGATTCCTTTTTCATAAGGGAAAATAAAGTCTGTAATTTCAAAGTGGCCACAGTGGCCACATATCATCTGGTAGGTCCATGTTGAAATGTTTCTTACGATAGCCTACTTCCAAACCAAATGTTACATAGACACAAAGGTAGAATGGGGTGTTTGTTACATGATCTTTTAAACAAGAAATGAATGGAACGAATTTGGAGCAGCAGTTGATTTTTTTCTATGAGCACTCAAGCGATTTTTAGTGGAGTGGGGAAAGGTGGTTGAGCACTGGAGCGGTGCGCAAAGACGTGGAGCGATGAGTGGGAGCTCACATACCCTGCTCCAGTGAGTGTAATTATCTCTAATGGCTGCAATTTTCGCAATATTAGGAGTTTGAAAAATAAAGTTGACAATAGAAAGAAGATATTATCCTCTTTTCTACTGTAGCCTATGTAATTCAAAATGTGTTTATTCTGTTGTTGCTGGCAATATTCATAAAAACAGTTAAATAATGTATTTATTTGGTACTTATTTTTTCTTCAACATTTTTTGTTGTTGGGGGGGCAGACCCCCTGCAATACCTCCGCGCACCCTAGGTTTGAATACACCCCTGTTTAGACAATAGCTTGCAATAAGAAGCCTAGGCATGTAGCCTACTTGCAATATGAACATATCAACCTAATAAAATGTTATTCCAGCCAGGGATAGGCCTATTTGAGATAAACGTATGCAATGGCCTATGCTTGTGAAAGACCATGCTTGATATAACTTTGCACTTGACTGCTTTGCTTTCGAACGATACTCCTTCCAAATGACGTCAAAACAATTGAAAGTTGCTCTGACTGCAGTACTAGAGACGGAAGAGGACCAATCACCGGGAAAAGAGAGAGTGCCAGTTCAACGAAGTCCCACCCAAATAGACTACACCTTTTACCTCCCCTGGACGTAAAGCGGGGGTAGATACATCACATAAAGGGGTTCGCCCAAGACTATGGATGAGTTTCTCCTCTAATTTCATTGAATATAACACATTTTGGAAACAATGCGACCTGTAACTGGAATAGTTATTGCTGCCTTGTTCTGCATGGGCTGCTGCGTGACACTGACAGCGCACAAGAAAGGTAGGCGTGAGACCGACTTTGCTTGTGGGGAATTTGGTAAAATATGGGAATTAGTACTAGGTTAGCCTAGGCTACTTACTTAAACGAAATGATTGACACGGAAACGGAATTATAAATGACAATGCTTCTTCTATTGGATATTACACAGAAACCTGTTTGTTGTTCAGGGGAAAAGTCTGCCAAACATTGTTTTTGTAAAGGAGACATACACATCATGTAGCCTAATTCCGAAGACGTGTCACATGATTTCAATAGTATTTATCTCTATGGATCAGTAGACAAAGGCAGTAGGCTAATAAACTTATATAAACTTTAAACTTTAAAACTGCAAATTAGTAGTCTACCATTGAGAGTTATTTAGCCTACTTTTCTGAACACCTGCTTAAGGGCTTCATATACATAGAGCTCTGCAATGTTTGTTCCTGTCTCAGCGTTACTGTTTTAAGGCTATTTCTAACCAAAATAATACATTTCATTTTCTGAATAGAAACACTATGACTATAGGCCTAAACTAAAGCTGCATCATCACTCCTTACACATTAAACATTAGACATCAAACTTCAAATGAAATGCAATAGTCTATAGTTTATTTGTACCTAATTAACCCAGAAGGAGTTCCAGGACTGCTCTGAGACTGTCCTTTGCCTGTTCCATGTCTAAACTGTCTTGGCACATTAGCCACCACTGGGAAAGAGGAGACCAAATCTGGTCCTGTGTTGTGCCAAAGTGGGTCTCCAGTCCAGATGGTGGTGATGACAGACGGGGTCCCCCATGGAGCAGGGACTGCCCCTTGTCCCCCTAGCTCCTCTGTGGACAACCACCTGCAGTAGGAGACCCTCTGATCAGGCCAGAGTGCTAGCTGTCTGGGACTCCCGCTAGTTTCAAAACACACCAGATTGTTAGCAGATTGTGGAAGTGTCTGATCTGGTTAGGCGTTTGACTGGGGTTGTTGGGCAAAAGCCAAGTACACATTTCCATTCTAACCAAAATGGATGGACAATTCTGGTATCTATTTTATTCTGCTCTACATTTCTCGATTTATTGTGCAGTCAGACAGTGTCTCTGGTTAAAAAATGATAATACTAGACATATTTAGCAGTCGTTTCCTTCATAAACTGTGATATAGAGGAAAGAACATATTCTGCTTGCCATATGAATTCAGTCGTATTAGATGTAGGTGAATTGGAATTGGTGGTTATAATGTGTATTCCCTTTTTTTCATTCACTACCTTCTACAGTGAGCCACTATAAAGTCTGACATTTTTTATCATTTACGATGAAGAATGATTTTTTTCTTTTTGGGTAGCCTACTAAAATGGATGGAAATTCAACTATAAAATGCTGACATGATTTTCTTATATTTTGTTTCTGTAATTAACAGACGTCATCATTAGAGACAATAATTGAGTTATTGTTCATCTTTGAGTAAGAATAGCTGAATGTTCCTTTTCTTTGACTGGCCTCACACAACAGCTTGAACAAAAGGAACCTCCTGGAAGGACCCTTGCTTAAGGCTCACACCCCAATTATCCTGGTTTGTGTCTATGGCAATTAGTGTTCTTCTTCAGTACATTGTTTGAATTGATTGTTTGAATTGAATTCATTTGTCATAATTGACTTCTTAGACATGTTCCCTCTGTTTCCACTATAACACAGACTTCTAAAAATACATACGGAATTAGCACTGCAAATAACAAGTATCATTGGTTTATCAGTATAATTGTGATCCTCAATGTCTTAAAGAATTCAATAACTGAGTGTTAATAACAACGTAACAAGGTTCTTGATAACATGAATGCAATTATTTAATGCAAGTAAATAGCTAATTTGATTGGAAGACCCATCTTAAATTGGTGAATGTAATGACCTCATATGACAGTGGTTCAGTGATGTTTGCTGCTGTTTTGATTCAATGGATGCTATTGTTCTCTAAAGCTCTTGCCAGGTTCTCAATTGCAGCCGTCTGCATTTCAGGGTAATTTTATTGTGTCAAGGGTCCATCATGGGTTTTGTTTTGTTGTGCAGCTGTTACATATTATTTCAATGCATTTGAGGAGAAAGCTTTTTCGGCTCCCATTTGTCGGAAGCATGTTATTCCTGGTTTGACATACTTAGCTGAAGAGATGCCAATGCATTATTATTATTGTTCATGGATAGTAATAGACCTTACCAGATAGCCGTAGCATTGAGATGATACTCTCAGTGAATGGTGTCCTCTATCAATGCAAAGAAAAGCAAAAGAGGGAAATAAAACAGATTTGTTGTCCTGAAAAGTAGCTCTGCCCTTCACTCCACTAGGCACTTATAGGACTAGTTAGGTGTGCACGATAAGTCCATCAAACTCAATTTGTGGCATCAGTCTAATGACCAGCCCTGTGTTTTAGCCTCTGACAAGTTTTCCTCTTTGAGAGTCTGTTGACAGAGGACAACTAAAGCATTTGCCACTCTGAACCCTGTGAATTTACCTAGTAATACCCTGCCTGTGGCCTCTAACAGACTGCATGTGTTGTAAAAACAGTCAAACCAGCCAGCCACACAAGGCTCATCTGGCCTATACACATTAAGAGTGTCTGCTAAATGATGGCTCACTAAAAGGTCTCACTTGGTGTAGTGGGAAAGAACAACAACAGCAAACCAGACAGGTATAGGGCACACACATGACTGAAGGATTTTATAGTAGAAGCACCATAGAGTACCAGGTGCATGAAGAAATACTTTTTTTGTATCAACTCAAAGAAGGTACGGTGGAACTCAGAATAAATTATCATAAGGTCTTCAAGTGGAAATCTTCTACATATTCTGTCTGTATGTCCTTTCTTTGTGTCTGGTTTATGCGGTATCTCAATTTGAATTGCAATACCGAAACGGTAAACTCTTGGCTCGTGCTGCCTTTGCGTATTAAGAAGCAAAGAGAACAACACAAAGGTAACACACATTTTTTTAACGGAAGCAATCTATTTGAGAAATGGAAATATTTCTTTCTTTCTAGAAACATGTGGAGTCAAGTTCTGGGTGGAATTTCCCTAGGCTCCATTTATGAGTGTTTTACCCATCAACCTGTGCACTCTAACCCTACCTGGAATGCTTTTAACACCTCTGTTTCAAATGTTAAAAGTAAGTATCAATGTACGTTGAAAAGAAGTTGGTAAAATGTCAAACAACTCCCCGTTACTTGGAAGAAAGGAACTGATTGAATATTTTGAATATTTTGTTTTGATATCACAATTATTCTGATTTTGGAAACGTGTTCAGTTGGTTGGATGACCAGACCATGCCTTTACTACCTTTTTAGTTGTTCAATCTTTTATATGTTCTTTAGACCCCTGTCTAAAGAACACAGTGTCCGTTTGACTAGTGGAACCTTAAACCACCTGCCATCAGGCGTTACAACAAGAAGTTCCAGATATATGACACTAAAGTGAGCAGCATCCAAGCTGGTAAACAACTAACTTTGAGATTTGTTTTTCTTCTATCATGACTGGGATTTTATTGACTTAGTGTTGTTCCGCATATATTTTACTAATCTGCCTAAATAGCTCCGTGGCTGTGTCTACGGCATTAGTTCTAATCAGCTATGTCTATGGTACGACAAGGACACTGTCCAGCCTTGGCATTTGGCTCCAGACTCTGTCAAAATGCTGGCCTCTCAAGCATATATCGGCTATTCCCCGAATTATATGTCCTCTCCAACCAAGGAGGGCAGCTTTCTCATTGCTGTTTTCAAAATACCGTTTTCACTAGGCTAATCGAACCTTTCGAGAATTAACCATAAATCAGTATTTGCTAGAGATGAATTAGAAATCAATTTGAACACTTTAACATTTGACACGTGATGCCACATATGATTCAAGAACAATGTCAATACAGCACTTGTTAGCCATTTAGGCATCATCTGTTATTGAGTGTGTGGAGAGTAAATAATGCTCCATTGATTTTAGGCCTGAATATCCCATTATATCACCCAGGGGGAGGTCACTTGTGTCCACTCTGTAACACTTATCGGTGTTAGTCCAATAACATCATATCTCACAAATCACAGCTGCTCTGTTGGCTGAATTGTAATGGACTTATTTAGCTTGAAAAATTCTGGCAAGCAACATTTTTGGCAAGTATATGAGGGAATACTTTTTTTTAATGAACATAAAGATAAAACAAGGGTGAAAGAAGGTTTAATGCAAGGTCAAGTTTAAATTAAGAGTTTTATGATTTAGCTTTTTTCTTTTAATCCCAATTTAACAAAAACAAGTGCAAACTTTGCAGCTGGTGCAAACACTTCTAGATACTGTAGGTATAGGTAAACTGGCAATTCCAAGGTAATGGAATCTCACTTAAAATGTATGCCAAACAAAAACCATTGATTTCAAAGTTTAGCAAACCATACTACTCTATACACAAGGACTACTTTTAACAATTTACACATTTTGTTTTACAAAAACACATTTACTGGAAGAAATGTGAAGATGCAAAGTTTAGTAAAAAAAAAAATCCTCCGTTTTTTTATGTGCCCAAGTTTTCCAAAAACAATGTTAAATATCTGCTCTGAATTAAGATTCAATGAAGTCTGCAGAAACAATGGTGTCAGCTATGACATGACACATTGCCTTTACAATACAGTAGAGAACAGTAGAGTTCAGTATAGTACAGTCGAGTATAACTAATTGATAGGTCTACCTTTACTTGTTACATCTGTGAACTTTCATTATCGTCCCTCATTAGGTAAAAGAATTTCAAGGCACAATGCAATGTTTCTGAAAAACTTACAGAAGGCAGAAAAAAATATCAAAAAGTAAATGATGAAATTAGTTGGCAGGGATTTTGCAACAGTATTGTGTTTTGATGTGTTTCTAATACCTTTTAAGACCCCTTTTCCATATGTTTGACCAGAAATCAAAGCCTTTGCTTATTCCTAATTTTTGTGATGGGAAATGGTTGAAAATATAAATATGCCTTAATTAAAAAATATATATATTGACACTTTCATTTGACACCCATTTTTACATGATCCTGTGAACTTCACATGTTAGTGCTCATGGGTCCTTTTACATGGAAATGACCAAATCTTTAGTATCTATTTTTACATGAGCAGACTTACAGATTTGTGTTTCCCCCTGGGCTTAATCCCCTTATTTTCATTTAGCAAATCATAAAAGTAATTTATGGGACAGACCAGGCTGGATTAGCTTTGGCTGGAAAAAATACCACCAAATCCCAGGAGAAATAGCTGTAAATAAACTGTTAAAAGAGACCATGGTCAGGCTTAGGTTCACTTTTTTTTCATGTTGTCCTTATGTCCAGAAATAACTACAGCAATTGGTGTGTTGAAGTTGAACAGTAGTGGTCAACCCTCCTCCTGGAGAGCTGCTGGGTGTGCAGGCTTTTGTTCCAGACCTGCCCTACACTCCTGATTTTTACTAATCAGCTGCTCTTTAGGTCTCGATAAAGAGCTGATACTGGTGTGTTAGGGCAGGGCTGGATCAATAACCTGCCAATCCAGTAGCTCTCCAGGAAGTGTTGGCCACCCCTGGAGAAGAGATTCTCTCTTGTCTTGAGTTTCAAGTATACCATCTCAAACCTGGTGCTAGACAGTTGTTCTCTTCAAGTTGTCTGAGTCCTATCAGTGTCAAAACAGGTTTAACTAAGATATACGCCAACACACTTTCAATATATGGCCCTTTTTTAGATGTAATATAAGTCATATGAATTTTAAGCAATGACCGCAGCGTTTACTCTCCAATAACCCCTAGAAAACACACTGACAAACAAACCATTATGCTATTTTATTTAATCTGAGGCACTTAAGTGTTTCTATAGATACTACACATGTGCCACCTCCTTGTTAACTGCACTATCTAATTTAAAGCAGCCTTAATGTAATTTGCTCAAATTCAATATAAAGCTGCTGTTACACATTTCTGTCTTTCTTGGCAACATTCTTGGACTTAAAGGGGGACGGCTCAGTGAATAATATTATTGTCTCTCGCTACATACGCTGTGAGAGACAGGGAGACTTTATCTGAAATTCTCCAGTCCAAAGGGTTGCGAAATTCCGGATTGGGGGCTGAAAAAACAACTTCCTGTCACTGGGTTGATTCTTCTTATGTGGTGTTCTTTTCATATGTAAAGTTTTCAGACCAGTCAGTCATGGTGATGAAATGCGAGACATTCACCTGGGAGAGAAGAAGAATTTTCGTGATCCTATTGAGATAAGAAGCAAAAAAGCCCTTCTCCTTTTCTTTCAGAGTGACAACTCCTCCTGTTGTTTCAGCTCAGGTGTCAGATTGCAGATGGCAGTTTTTTTTTGTGTGAAAGATTCCACCTAGACCCAATGCTTCGAATTAATCCGGATCTAAGATTGTTATCACGTAGTGTACCACTCCTTCTCATTCACAAAAGACAGGAAATACATCCAAAATAGAGTCAAAAGAATGACAGGATGAAATATATGACAATGAATCTGTGACAGAGTGAATCCAGTTGTGAGACTTACTGGACGTGTGACATGACTATATGTTGCGTCTCTAATATGTCTCTAACGTCTCTACCCACTGGGCACACACTGGTTGAATCAACGTTGTTTCCACGTCATTTCGTTGAACCAATGTGGAATAGACGTTGAATTGACATCTGTGCCAAGTGGGTAATATGTTTGAAGATCTAAACAATTATGTTGATTTTTCTTTCCTCCAATTTGAATCTTCCTCCCTGCTTTGACAAACAAGGCTTGTTTTTTTTTAAATCCTCATTTCCATGACATGTTGAAACATCAGGGTCACCTGCCTCTGGCTCAGTTCAGTATTAAGTTTTGATGGATTTCACCTTTGAACGAGGGTCCGGTTTTCAGTGAGGTCTAGCGTAATTTACAGCAAATCCCAACTCAAACATCTTTGATCTGCCATAGCGCACATCCTAATGTTGGAATACCAGGCATCTGTTAAACAAGACATAGTGTACATAACAAGTGATAGATGGGTCACTTGACTCGTGCTTGTTGTGGGAGGACGGGACAAACACTTTTGAACGGCTGCTCTACATCAGAATCGATAATGCACTTGCGACACTAAGTGGTGGGCGTCAATGTTAATAATCTCCTGTAAATCTCATTGATTCGTCCCTAGCAAATCCATCGATTTCCCACCCAAAAAGGTTTGTTTGACCGACATATGTCGGACTTCCATGAATGCACACAAAGTGATGTTCTGCATTCTAAAGTGATATGCCAAGTTGCTAATGTACATGTGTTATCCATCGTAGGGTCTGACTGTAGAGATTTAGAGCATAGACACCA
Source organism: Salmo trutta (assembly GCF_901001165.1). Classification (NCBI taxonomy): domain Eukaryota; kingdom Metazoa; phylum Chordata; class Actinopteri; order Salmoniformes; family Salmonidae; genus Salmo; species Salmo trutta. Next base: position 17,233,543 of record NC_042962.1, read on the forward strand.
ATACTGATGCTTTGTTATTTTACACTTATTGATTGTGAATGATGACCCACACTTGAGGTGAGGGATGTGCAAACAAGTGCCAAGTTGCCTCCTCTTGCAGGAAAGGACCAACGTTCATGTGTGTTCATGCATGCCAAGGTAAGAGAATGACTAGTTAGCTAAAGCCAAAACAGACTGGCACCCAAGCTAGTCAAGCAAAACCCTACAATTCTACAGACGGTAAAACTCTAGAAAGAGATTCAGAATTGGTAACACCCTCTATTTTTGACGATACCATGTTCCCACAGTAGACACAATAATGAGAGAAAAGCGTCGACTGGGGGGGGGGGGGGGGGGGGGGTAGATAGAGAAAGTAGAGTCAAAAGAATGATAGGATGAAATATGACTTACTGGATGTGTGTGGTGGGGGGGACTGGAAAAAGAGCTGAGTGAGTGATACAGATGAAGAAGTTAAGGAGAAAGAGAGAGAGAGGGACAGAGAGAGAGACGAGAGTGCTTAGGGTTAAACGGCAAAGCACAGAGAACAGGGTCGCCGGTCATTTGGAAAAGGGTAAACAACAGAAAGTCCAAGTTCTCTGGCCTTGAGAGGGGAACACTGGGGATAAATATGTTGGCCAATTATCTGAACCATGTGCTTCTGCTGCTCCAAATGCATCCTCCTGCCTACCGCTGAGATTTTCACGCTTTTCATTAGCTAGAATCAAGGGGGATACGGGTTGAGTTATCAGCCCACAGCATATTTACAGTATATTAGTGCTTCAATGTGATTGTTTTATGCTAAAACACTTATCCCTACAACAACCTTCCTACACTGTGCACACTGCATCAGAAAGACTTGTCTTTCAAATACTTAAGCTGTGATTGACAGTGTTTCCCCTTTACTTTATTGTACCAGAGACATACAAGCTATCTGCCCTTTTCAGCTTAGAATACCCACCGATTAAACTTCAGTAAGATTAGCACTTGTGAACTGATTAAATTGGTGTCAGCTGACCGGTCACAGTATGTAATACCCTAAGGATCAGGAAACCCTGTTATAGTAGGAGAATGTTGTAGAGATGGAATGCACATTAACTCTATTATTGAGTTAATGAGGGGTGGCTAATGGCTATCATGCGCTTTCCTCGTAATAAGTGTCTACCACCAATGGAATAGGCTCGCTTTAATACATACAGATGTAGGATCTTAATTTGATCACCCTGTTGCAGAAGGACTTTCATGCAATGCAGGAAATGTAAAACTTGTAGTTTATATTTGAGGTTTAAAAAGGCTTCTGAAGTTTGTAATTTCCACCGACTTGATTTCTCTTACAAAATTTTTTATTAACCCCTACAAAAATCTCCATTAATTATAATTCACATAATAATTCACATTTCCTGTTGCTGCATGATTATTTTCCTGCTCTAGCAAACTGGCTCAAATTAAGATCCTACACACATACTACATATAGTTAGTGTCTTCAGAAAGTATTCATACCCCTTGACTTATTCCACATTTTGTTGTGTTACAGGCTGAATTCAAAATTTATGAAATATATTTTTTTTTACACACAATACCCCATAATGACAATGTCAAAACATGTTTGTAGAAGTTTTTCCAAATTTATTGAAAATTATTTATTGAAATACAGAAATATCTCATTTAAATATGTATTCACAACCCTGAGTGGATACTTTGGCAGTGGTTACAGCTGTGAGTCATTCTGGGTAAGTCTCTAAGAGCTTTCCATACCTGGATTGTGCAACATTTGCACATTATTCTTTGAAAGATTATTCAAGCTCTGTCACATTGTGTCACGTCCTGACCAGTATAAGGGTTATTTGTTATTGTAGTTTGGTCAGGACGTGGCAGAGGGTATTTGTTTTATGTGGTTCGGGGTGGTGGTTTATTTAGTAGGGCGTTTGATTTATTATTTCCGGGTTTTTGGGTAATGTTCTATGTGGTCTCTGGTCTTTTGTATTTCTATGTCTGGTTTATTGGGGTTGGACTCTCAATTGGAGGCAGGTGTTTTCTCGTTGCCTCTGATTGTGAGTCCTATATATGGGTATGTGTTTGGTTTAGTGTTTGTGGGAGATTGTCTCTTGTTTTGCGTGTCGATGCCTGACAAGACTATTTTCGTCGTTCATCATTTTTTGTTATTTTTGTATACGTGTTTGTTTGGTTTTCCTTCTTTCGCCTATTAAAAGAAGATGAGTATACAACCCGCTGCGTTTTGGTCCTCCTTTCCAGACGACAACCGTTACACATTGGTTGTTGATCATTGCTAGACAATCATTTTCAGGTCTTGCCATAGATTTTCAAGTAGATTTAAGTCAAAACTGTAACTCGGCCACTCAGGAACATTCACTGTCTTCTTGGTAAGCAACTCCAGTGTAGATTTGGCCTTGTGGTTTAAGTTATTGTCCTGGTGAAAGGTGAATTAATCTCCCAGTGTCTAGTGGAAAGAAGACTGAACCAGGTTTTCCTCTAGGATTTTGCCTGTGCTTAGCTCTTTTTTATCCTGAAAAACTCCCCAGTTCTTAACAATTACAACCATACCCATAACATGATGCAGCTACCACTATGCTTGAAAATATGAAGAGATTTGCCAGAAACATAACACTTTGTATTCAGGACAAAAAGTGAATTGCTTTGGCACATTTTTTGCAGTATTACTTTAGTGCCTTGTTGCAAACAGGATGTATACTTGGGAAAGAAATGTATTCTGTACAGGCTTTCCATCTTTTCACTCTGTCAATTAGAGTAGTATTGTGGAGTATTTACAATGTTGTTAATCCATCCTCAGTTTTCTCCTATCACAGCCATTAAAGTCTGTAACTGTTCTAAAGTCACTATTGGCCTCATGGTGAAATCCCTGAGCGTTCCTTCCTCTCTGGCAACTGAGTTAGGAAGGATGTCTGTATCTTTGCAGTGACTGGGTGTATTGATACACCAGCCAAAGTGTAATTAATAACTTCAGCATGCTCAAAGGGATCTTCAATGTATGCTTTTTTATGTTTACCCAATAGGTGCCCTTTGCGAGGCATTGGAAAACCTCCCTAGTCTTTGTGGTTTAAACTGTGTTTGAAATGTACTGCTTGACTGAGGGACCTTACAGATATCAAATCAAACTTTATTTGTCACATGCGCCAAATGCAATAATTTGATTTGAGATAATTGTATGTGTGGGGTACAGAGATGAGATAGTCATTCAAAAATGATGTTAAACGCTATTACAGCACACAGAGTCCATGCAACTGATTTATTTGGCTTGTTAAGCGCATTTTTACTCCTGAACTTATTTAGGCTTGCCATAACAAAGGGGTTGAATACTTTACATTTTTTATTAATTTGTAAAAATGTCTAAAAAGATACCTCTTAATGTCAAAGTCGAGTTATCATGTGTAGGTCAGTGACAAACAAATCTAAATGTAATCATTTTTATATTCAGGCTGTAACACAACAAAATGTGGAAAAAGTCAAGGGGTGTGAATACTTTCTGAAGGCACTGTCCATTTGCATCAGCAATTGCTCCATAACCTGTCATCCAGGTTCACAATGCAAATGATAAAGTGTCATTTAAATCTCTCTGTAACCAACATTGGGAAGGTAAAGGCTAATTATTGTGTGTACATAATGTATCTGCCACATTTCTAATAGAGGTCGACCGATTAATCGGAATGGCTGTTTAATTAGGGCCGATTTCAAGTTTTCATAACAATCGGAAATCGGTATTTTTGGACACCAATTTGGCCGATTTAAAAAAAAAAATATATATCTTTTTTTACACACCTTTATTTAACTAGGCAAGTCAGTTAAGAACACATTCTTATTTTCAATGACGGCCTAGGAACGGTGGGTTAACTGCCTTGTTCAGGGGCAGAACGACAGATTTTTACCTTGTCAGCTCGGGGATTCAATCTTGCAACCTTACGGTTAACTAGTCCAACGCTCTAACCACCTGCTTTACATTGCACTCCACGAGGAGCCTGCCTGTTACGCAAATGCAGTAAGAAGCCAAGGTAAGTTGCTAGCTAGCATTAAACTTATCTTATAAAAAACAATCAATTATAATCACTAGTTAACTACACATGGTTGATGATATTACTAGTTTATCTAGCCTGTCCTGCGTTGCATATAATCGCTTAGGTACACGTTGCGCCAACGTGTACCTAACCATAAACATTAATGCCTTTCTTAAAATCAATACACAAGTATATATTTTTAAACCTGCATATTTAGTTAATATCGCCTGCTAACATGAATTTCTTTTAACTAGGGAAAATGTGTCACTTCTCTTGCAACAGAGTCAGGGTATATGCAGCAGTTTGGGCAGCCTGGCTCGTTGCGAACTGTGTGAAGACTATTTCTTCCTAACAAAGACAGCCGACTTCGCCAAACGGGGGATGATTTAACAAAAGCGCATTTGCGAAAAAAGCACAATCGTTGCACGAATGTATCTAACCATAAACATCAATGCCTTTCTTAAAATCAATACACAGAAGTATATATTTTTAAACCTGTATATTTAGCTAAAAGAAATCCAGGTTAGCAGGCAATATTAACCAGGTGAAATTGTGTCACTTCTCTTGCGTTCATTGCATGCAGAGTCAGGGTATATGCAACAGTTTGGGGCGCCTGGCTCGTTGCGAACTAATTTGCCAGAATTTTACATAATTATGACATAACATTGAAGGTTGTGCAATGTAACAGGAATATTTTGACTTATGGATGCCACCCGTTAGATAAAATACGGAACGGTTCCGTATTTCACTGAAAGAATAAACGTGATAGTTTCCGGATTCGACCATATTAATGACCTAAGGCTCGTATTTCTGTGTGTTATTATGTTATAATTAAGTCTATGATTTGATAGAGCAGTCTGACTGAGCGATGGTAGGCACCAGCAGGCTCGTAAGCATTCATTCAAACAGCACTTTCGTGCGTTTTGCCAGCAGCTCTTCGCAATGCTTCAAGCATTGCGCTGTTTATGACTTCAAGCCTATCAACTCCCGAGATTAGGCTGGTGTAACCCATGTGAAATGGCTAGCTAGTTAGCGGGGTGCGCGCTAATAGCGTTTCAAACGTCACTCACTCTGAGACTTGGAGTAGTTGTTTCCCTTCCTCTACATGGGTAACGCTGCTTCGAGGGTGGCTGTTGTCGATGTGTTCCTGTTTCGAGCCCAGGTAGGAGCGAGGAGAGGGACGGAAGCTATACTGTTACACTGGCAAAACTAAAGTGCCTATAAGAACATCCAATAGTCAAAGGTATATGAAATACAAATCGTATAGAGAGAAATAGTCCTATAATTCCTATAATAACTACAACCTAAACCTTCTTACCTGGGAATATTGAAGACTCATGTTAAAAGGAACCACCAGCTTTCATATGTTCTCATGTTCTGAGCAAGGAACTTAAACGTTAGCTTTCTTACATGGCACATATTGCACTTTTACTTTCTTCTCCAACACTTTGTTTTTGCATTATTTAAACCAAATTGAACATGTTTCATTATTTATTTGAGGCTAAATTTATTTTATTGATGTATTATATTAAGTTAAAATAAGTGTTCATTCAGTATTGTTGTAATTGCATTATTACAAATAAATAAATAAAAAAATTGGCCGATTACTCGGTATCGGCTTTTTTTGGTCCTCCAATAATCGGCATTGGTGTTGGCGCTGAAAAATCATAATCGGTCGACCTCTAATTTCTAATGCCTGTTAAGTCAACATACTGTATCATTCGTTTACTCAGATAGGCCGACACATACTGAAGAAACGGTCTGCATAATGTGAAATTATGCAATATCTAGTCATTTTTCAATGGATGTGAAGAATGCGTGGAAAACTGCAGGCCAATTTCCCATGGTAGTGTTTTTCCAGAAGCGGCTTGTTCATTCAGATCCCCAGGTACTCTTTTCTCAGACTGTCAGATAGAGGAAAATGTGTGCACTTAGGTCAGGGTGGAGCAGGCCATACATTTTTAATGAATTTTTTTAACAGTCACACTGCTGATTCAACAAATTCAGTTTCTTGAAGACTGTTTTTAGCGGATTTGTTGAATCAGGTGCTTAGATTGGAGCGAATGCCTGTATTGATACCGGTCCTCTGTGGAGAAGAGTTCTGGGACTATTCCATTGGTTCCATTGAGCCAGACAAGCTCAGTCAAGCACAGCTAAAGGAATTTAAAAATGTATATTTTAACGTAGCGTAGTATTTGAACCCACGTCTGAATTCAATTCAGTCGACACGGATTAGGCCATTAGTGCTTATGTCATTCGCCGGGTGCTGATTAGACCTTCAGTAGTGCTGTAAGTCAGTAGGTGCAAATTTTAGACCCTTAATGTAATTCTTGAGGCAGGCCGTCTCAGCAGAGCATTTGAGGCTATTTCTGTTGGATTATTTTAGGAGATATTGTGGCTGGGGTCAAGCATTCCCTATTATTGAATGAGACAGTTCGGTGCAGGAAGGCAGCCCCTGTCAACTGGAGGTGAAAATAGACTTAACACCATGTCGTACACTATGCCCATTGTTCATGGTACAACACAACAATAAATCATTATTGTTATCATCAATATCCTACTAGTCACACTGTCATTCTCTTAGGGCCTGATTCAAAGTTGCGATAAGCATGTGCAACTCAGACCCAAGTATGAAAAATGACTGTAGCTGGTACGTAGATAAAGTTTGATCAGAAAGTTACTGGTCCCTGCCCCTCGTGTCAAACACTTGGATTCAGGAGGCAGCCATTACCAAGGATTTACTTCCAGCATTATTCAACGTCACATAAATAGCCTGCAGAGTTCTGTCTTACTATCCAGGTCTGTACCCAAACAATTCAAGCTTCTACTTTTAAAAATCCACCTTTCCAGACACAAGTCTCTCACCGTTACCGCTTGCTATAGACCACCCTCTGCCCCCAGCTGTGCTCTGGACACCATATGTGAACTGATTGCCCCCCATCTATCTTCAGAGCTCGTGCTGCTAGGTGACCTAAACTGGGACATGCTTAACACTCCGGCCATCCTACAATCTAAGCTTGATGCCCTCAATCTCACACAAATTATCAATGAACCTACCAGGTACAACCCCAAAGCTGTAAACACGGGCATCCTCATAGATATCATCCTAACCAACTTGCCCTCCAAATACACCTCTGCTGTTTTCAACCAAGATCTCAGCGATCACTGCCTCATTGCCTGCATCCGTAATGGGTCTGCGGTCAAACGACCACCCATCATCACTGTCAAACGCTCTCTAAAACACTTCAGCGAGCAGGCCTTTCTAATCAACCTGGCCCGGGTATCCTGGAAGGATACTGACCTCATCCCGTCAGTAGAGAATGCCTGGTTATTCTTCAGAAGTGCCTTCCTCACCATCTTAAATAAGCATGCCCCATTCAAAAAATGTAGAACCAGGAACAGATATAGCCCTTGGGTCTCTCCAGACCTGACTGCCCTTGACCAGCACAAAAACACCCTGTGGCGTTCTGCATTAGCATCGAATATCCCCCGTGATATGTAACTTTTCAGGGAAGTTAGGAACCAGTATACACAAGCAGTTAGGAAAGCTAAGGCTAGCTTTTTCAAGCAGAAATTTGCATCCTGTAGCACAAACTCAAAAAAGTTCTGGGACACTGTAGTCCATGGAGAATAAGAGCACCTCCTCCCAGCTGCCCACTGCACTGAGGCTAGGAAACAGTCACCACCAATAAATCCACTAAAATTGAGAATTTCAATAAACATTTTTCTACAGCTGGCCATGCTTTCCACCTGGCTACCCCTACCCCGGTCAACAGCTCTGCACCCCCCACAGCAACTCGCCCAAGCCTTCCCCATTTCTCCTTCACCCAAATCCAGATAGCTGATGTTCTGAAAGAGCTGCAAAATCTGGACCCCTACAAATCAGCCAGGCTAGACAATCTGGACCCTCTCTTTCTAAAATTATCTGCCAAAATTGTTGCAACCCCTATTACTAGCCTGTTCAACCTCTCTTTCGTATCGTCTGAGATTCCCAAAGATTGGAAAGCAGCCGCGGTCATCCCCCTCTTCAAAGGGGGAGACACTCTAGACCCAAACTGCTACAAACCTATATCTATCCTACCCTGCCTTTCTAAGGTCTTCGAAAGCCAAGTTAACAAACAGATTACCGACCATTTCGAATCCCACCGTACCTTCTCCGCTATGCAATCTGGTTTCAGAGCTGGTCATGGGTGCACCTCAGCCACGCTCTAGGTCCTAAACGATATCATAATCGCCATCGATAAGAGACAATACTGTGCAGCCGTATTCATCGACCTGACCAAGGCTTTCGACTCTGTCAATCACCACATTCTTATTGGCAGACTCAACAGCCTTTATTTCTCAAATGATTGCCTCGCCTGGTTCACCAACTACTTGTCTGATAGAGTTCAGTGTGTCAAATCGGAGGGCCTGTTGTCCGGACCTCTGGCAGTCTCTATGGGGTTGCCAGGGTGTTCAATTCTCGGGCCGACTCTCTTCTCTGTATACATCAATGATGTCGCTCTTGCTGCTGGTGATTCTCTGATCCACCTCTACGCAGATGACAACATTCTGTATACTTCTGGCCCTTCTTTGGACACTGTGTTAACTAACCTCCAGACGAGCTTCAATGCCATACAACTCTCCTTCCGTGGCCTCCAACTGTTCTTAAATGCAATGAAAACTAAATGCATGCTCTTCAACCGATCGCTGCCCGCACCTGCCCGCCTGTCCAGCATCACTACTCTGGACGGTTCTGACTTAGAATATGTGGACAACTACAAATACATAGGTGTCTGGTTAGACTGTAAACTCTCCTTCCAGACTCACATTAAACATCTCCAATCCAAAATTAAATCTAGAATCGGCTTCCTATTTCGCAACAAAGCATCCTTCACTCATGCTGCCAAACATACCCTCGTAAAACTGACCATCCTACCGATCCTCGACTTCGGCGATGTCATTTACAAAATAGCCTCCAACACTCTACTCAACAAATTGGATGCAGTCTATCACAGTCTCCTCTGTTTTGTCACCAAAGCCCCATATACTACCCACCACTGTGACCTGTACGCTCTCGTTGGCTGGCCCTCGCTTCATACTCGTCGCCAAACCACTGGCTCCAGGTCATTTACAAGTCTCTGCTAGGTCAAGCCCCGCCTTATCTTAGCTCACAGGTCACCATAGCAGCATCCACCCGTAGCACGCGCTCCAGCAGGTATATCTCACTGGTCACCCCCAAAGCCAAGTCCTCTTTTGGCCGCCTTTCCTTCCAGTTCTCTGCTGCCAATGACTGGAATGAACTGCAAAAATCACTGAAGCTGGAGACACATATCTCCCTCACTAGCTTTAAGCACCAGCTGTCAGAGCAGCTCACAGATCACTGCACCTGTACATAGCCCATCTGAAAATAGACCATCCAACTATCTCATCCCCATATTGTTATTTATTTATCTTGCTCCTTTACACCCCAGTATCTCTACTTGCACATTCATCTTCTGCACATCTACCATTCCAGTGTTTAATTGCTATATTGTAATTAATTTGCCACCATGGCCTATTTATTGCCTTACCTCCCTTATCTTACCTCATTTGCACACAATGTATATATACTTTTTTTTCTACTATATTATTGACTGTATGTTTGTTTATTCCTGTCACGTCCTGACCATAGTAAGTTGTTATTTTCTATGGTAGAGTGGTCAGGGCGTGACGGGGTGTTTATCTGTTTTTGTATGTCTATGTTCAGTTCTAGTTTTTGTATTTCTATGATGGTCGTTGTTTGGCATGACCTCCAATTAGAGGCAGCTGGTTGTCGTTGTCTCTAATTGGAGGCCATATTTAAGTTGATGTTTGTCCCACATGTCCTTGTGGGTGATTATATTTTGAGTAGTGTGTTTTTTCCCCCCCTTTGCGTCACGGTTTGTTGCTTTTGCAATTCAAGTTAATTTATGTATGGCATTTAGTTTCACGGTCAATAAAAATGTGGAACTACGAAAACGCTGCATCTTGGTCCGCTCCTTATAACAGCCGTGACAGAATCACCCACCACTGAAGGACCAAGCAGCGTGGAAGGGAGCAGCAGGAGGATTGGATTAAGCAGTGTGCCCGGGAGGAGATGGCATCCTGGTCGCTGGAGGAGTTGGAGGAAAGGATAGACTGGACTTGGGAACAGGTATTGGAGCGATACAACAGCCTGCCGGGGAAGCAGGTGGAGGCACGATACCAATGGACAGGCAAGTGCGAGACGCAGCCCCAAAAAATGTTTTGGGGGGGGCACACGGGAGTGTTGCTAAGTCAGGTTGGAGACCTGAACCATCTCCCCGTGCTTACTGTGGGGAGCGAGTGATCGAGCAAGAACCATATTATGCTAAGATACGCACTGTGTCGCCAGTGCGTATCTACAGCCCGGTGCGCTCGGTGCAAGCTCCTCACAGGTGCCGTGCTAGAGTTGGCATTCAGGCAAGACGGGTTGTGCCAGCCATAAGCTCTAGACCTCCAGTGCACCTGCCCAGCCCAGTACGTCCTGTTCCTGCTCCCCGCACTCGCCCTGAGGTGCGTGTTACTAGTCTGGCGCCTCCAAAGCCAGCCCCACGCATCAGGCCTCTAGTGCGCCTGCCCAGCCCAGTACGTCCTGTTTCTGCTCCCCGAACTCGCCCTGAGGTGTGTGTTACTAGTCTGGCGCCTCCAAAGCCAGCCCCACGCATCAGGCCTCCAGTGCGCCTGCCCAGTCCAGTACGTCCTGTTCCTGCTCCCCGCACTCGCCTTCCAGTGCGCCTCCATAACCCGGTACAGCCAGTGCCTGCTGTGAGCACTCGGCCTTCAGCGGCGGTCTGCAGCCCAGAGCCTTCAGCGGCGGTCTGCGGCCTTCAGCGGCGGTCTGCAGCCCAGAGCCTTCAGCGGCGGTCTGCAGCCTTCAGCGGCGGTCTGCAGCCCAGAGCCTTCAGCGGCGGTCTGCAGCCCAGAGCCTTCAGCGGCGGTCTGCAGCCCAGAGCCTTCAGCGGCGGTTGGCGGTACGAAGCCTCTGGCGATGATCCATGGTCTGGTTCCTCCGGACATACAGAAGCGGGGGGATCAGCGGGCGGTGGGGGTACTACGCCCGGAACCAGAGCCGCCGCCATAGACGTTATTCACCCACCCTACCCTCCCTTTGTGTTTAGTGTTTTTTTGGGGGGAGGGGGGGTTGTATGTTTGGTCGGAGTCCGCACCTTTTGGGGGGGGGTACTGTCACGTCCTGACCATAATAAGTTGTTATTTTCTATGGTAGTGGTCAAGGGGTGTTTATCTGTTTTTGTATGTCTATGTTCAGTTCTAGTTTTTGTATTTCTATGTTGGTTGTTTGGCATGACCTCCAATTAGAGGCAGCTGGTTGTCATTATCTCTAATTGGAGGCCATATTTAAGTTGTTGTTTGTCCCACATGTCTTTGTGGGTGATTATATTTTGAGAAGTGTGTTTTTTTCCCTCTCTGCGTCACGGTTTGTTGCTTTTGTAATTCAAGTTAATTTATGTATGGCATTTAGTTTCACGGTCAATAAAAATGTGGAACTACGAAAACACTGCATCTTGGTCCGCTCCTTATAACAGCCGTGACAATTCCATGTGTAACTCTGTGTGTCAAACTGCTTTGCTTTATCTTGGCCAGTTCGCAGTTGTAAATGAGAACTTGTTCTCAACTAGCCTACCTGGTTAAATAAAGGCGAATTAAATACAATTAAAATAAAGCCAGAAATGTAGTACAGCAATGGTAACATCTTATTGTAAGTCATTTAAATATACCGCCTTAACTGTCACCACATGCACCTATGCCTTGCTTTGGCTTTGTTTACAAACCTTAAACCAGCTACAGTAGCTCAAGTAGAACATACGACCAAAGATACTGGTAGCCTTTCATCTGTGGCGTGACAGTTACATTTTAGTCATTTAGCAGACGCTCTTATCCAGAGCGACTTACAGTAGTGAATGCACACATTTCATACTTTTTTTTTTTTTTCCTGTGCTGGCCCCCCGTGGGAATCGAACCCACAACACCATGCTCTACCAACTGAGCTACAGGGAAGGCTGTTAGCAAGCTACTTACCAGAACGCCGGCAAAAGCACACTGTCTTGTGACTGCATGCCATAATGTAAAAATTAACTATACACTATTTTCCTAAGAATAAAGACATCTGACAGCAGTGGCTGCTTTTCATTTCAGGTGGACAGGCTGCACCGAAATTACGATCATGTCACGCATGAGCAGTGCACATTTCGAGTGAAGTTGCTTTATCAAATTGGGGAGAACATTCGATGAGTCTTGCCAGGAAGCTAATCCTGAAGAAGGCTGCTCAACCATAATTGACAGTGGATCTAGCAAGCGCTGACCATAATGTATCAGTTTGATGAGTCTGACACGGTAGACAACATTTGAGGGGTTGTGGGGCTGTTAACTCAACTGTGGCTGCTTTGACTTGTGAACGGTATATTTTCTGTAACACACCTGATAGTCACTATATGGTTGTTCTTCCAGCCCTTAGCCCCCTACATCGAGTCTGAGAACTAGCCAGCACACAGCTGGCACAAAGGAACGTTGTCCACAAAAGGAGTTGCGGTGTGTGTAGTATTTGTAATTTACTCTTGCAAATTCTATTTTGCCATTCTAATGTATGGGTTGTTGTCTTACAGTGGATGTAGCTTGTGTCATGACGAGTAGGAGGAGGATGGTATTATTATTTTCCATCTCCTTTTGTCTTTCCACTACTCTGTCTGCACAGCTTCCCAGGCAACCGCCACAGCAGGAATGCTGTGATACATAATCAGCTTTCCCAAGGCACAGGGGGGATATGCTGTGTAGCCTGGCAAGACAGACCCAGCATAGTCACAGTTATTCATTTAAAATCTGCATCAATTGAGCATTTCAGGCACAAAAAAATACAAATACAAAACAAGAAGAAAAAAAAGGTGCACGACCAAATATTGCATATTTCAAAGGCTACAGTACGTAGATGGGCTCCTGGATCTTGTTTTAATGAAGTCACCCTTGATCCAGCGCCATAGGTGGGGAAGCTGTGCGAGCTGTCCATCCCAGGACCCCTGTCTGTCCAGTGTGAGAGGTCTGGCAAGGAGGCCATAGCTGGATTGGTCTCCCACTTCAATCTTGGGGGCGACTGAAGCCAAGTGGGTGACAGAAGCCTGCATGATTGAAGCGGGGTACATGGATCCTCCTCTCCTCCCCATCAATGTCTGTAGTTGGTTGCATTTCCTAAAGCCTAAGTAAATCACTTTTATGTGATATGATATCAGATTTTGTTACTTTGTATATATTGGGTGGCCAGACGCCTGTATTAGGTCTATGGCTCTTTTCTTTCTGTCAAATGATGTCTCACCATTATTTCTCATATGTTCATGTAGATCAATATTTCAGCTATGCTGGCCTACTGCAAATGCTAAAATAAATGTCTGATCGATACATACAATTCTGAACATATTGTCATCTATAATGCTAATACAGAGGCCCTAATACAGAGGCACCAATACATTGTCCAGTACACGTATTGTATCCTGTGTTCATGTACATTCTCTTACGTCTAAGCTTCTAAGGTGACTCAGGCTTTACTAATTATTGTGAAGTGTATTAGTGAACTGTATTCTGTAGTTAGTTACAAATGCAATTGTGTATTTCTGTTGTTTGTCTATCCAAACAGTCCATGATCAGCACTGTTGACATTTTGCAGAGGTGTGTTGAGGCATACTATTTAGGCTGAGAATGACATGTGGCCCATTGTTTATCTCGTCATTAATGACATGGCCTATTGTTTACCTTGTTACCTGGCAACGACCACAAGAGTGTTTCAAAGAGCTGCCAGTCAAGCTCCCTGCCCAATCAGGCTGTTCTTTCAGGCTTTCTGATAGTTAGAGATGAGAGAAGGTACAATTTCTTCAATTCTGAGCATTTTAATATAAAAAAAAATATTATCGGTGATGTTTTGGTCATTCAAAGGCTATTATTACTTGGGAAATAGGATGCCTGTGTGGGACCTTATAAGACAGCAGGATTGAGGGGCATTCAGCACAACGGGCATTTTTAGCAGGAACAATGAATGAAACGAAAAGGCCCTTTCCTCTCATTTTTTCTTCTCCCTTGTTCAGCCAGCAGTCTGAGAGACTGTTTAAAGAGACAGCGGAGGTGAGTGGGAAGGCCGCAGTTAGTCCACTCATCCCATTTCCTATGCGAATGAATGACTGGGACCAGGTGTGTTTCTGTAATATAGAGAAAGTGTGAGTGTGTGCATGTCCGCGTGTGTTTGTGTGCGTGCGTGTTGGCGTAGACTGTACAAACCCTCTGTGACTGTGAAGCTCCTCTTATCTCAACAACCAGTGTCCACTCACTCTTCCATCTCTCCCTTCCTCCCCTCCCTCCAACCCTTTCTAGCACTGCCCAAAGGATACATGGCACAGACTCAGGGAATTCCACACTTCTCTGTGAGGAGGGAGGGGAGAGGCAGGCACACAGGGGTGGACAGAGGAGAACTCTGGGGGAGGAGATAGGTCATCTGTGGACCGTTACACATGGAAACTATGACAGCTAAGACAAATTCCTTTCAATGCCTCTTACAGAAAACATTGGATGTAATGCAAACACACAATTGGCATCATCAGTAGTTGCAATGTCAGCAAAATTGAGTCATACAGTAGGTGTAAATAAAAATGTAATTTGAAATTTTAAAAAAAAAGTGAGATTGCAAAATCTCTCTCATATAGACCCACACAGTGCAACACACACAGGAACTTCTTCCTGTGAAGTCTGGCATGGCCTTGTAGTCGAGGAATTCCAAGTTAAACAATCAGCTGAAACCTGTTTTTTTCACAAACAAAGCAGGAGGAACATAGAGCTCTAAACCAATAGAGAGTGATTCCTCAGAAAAAAATACCATGATTTAGGGGATTTTTACAAAATGTCTTCCATAGAATAGTCATTTGAAGGAAGGATTGTTGACATATTTGACATTTGTATCCAAAAGCATAATTGAGAAATAATTTATCAAAGTTGGCATATTTCTGACACTTTGGCCTTACCCAGGCCTCCTTTAAGACTCCATAGGGTTTCTGAAGGTGCTATGAGGCATTGGTGTCATATGAAGTTTTACCGCTTGCTCTGTAATATGAGTAGTATCACACACACACGCACAAAAGTTTGGGGTCACTTAGAAATTCTTGTTTTTGAAAGAAAAGCAAATTTTTTTTGTCCATTAAAATAACATCAGTTGCTAATTGATCAGAAATACAGTGTAGACATTGTTAATGTTGTAAATGACTATTGTAGCTGGAAACGGCAGATTTTTTATGGAATATCTACATAGGCGTACAGAGGCCCATTATCAGCAACCATCACTCCTGTGTTCCAATGGCACGTTGTGTTAGCTAATCCAAGTTTATCATTTTAAAAGGCTAATTGATCATTAGAAAACCCTTTTGCAATTATGTCAGCACAGCTGAAAACTGTTGTCCTGATTTAAAGAAGCAATACAACTGGCCTCCTTTAGACTAGTTGAGTATCTAGAGCATCAGCATTTGTGGGTATGATTACAGGCTCAAAATGGCCAGAAACAAAGAACTTTCTTCTGAAACTCGTCAGTCTATTCTTGTTCTGAGAAATGAAGGCTATTCCATGCGAGAAATTGCCAAGAAACTGAAGATCTCGTACAACGCTGTGTACTACTCCCTTCACAGAACAGTGCAAACTGGCTCTAACCAGAATAGAAAGAGGATTGGGAGGCCCCGGTGCACAACTGAGCAAGAGGACAAGTACATTAGTGTCTAGTTCGAGAAACAAACGCCTCACAAGTCCTCAACTGGCAGTTTCATTAAATAGTACCCGCAAATGTTATTGTTGTTATTATTGTTGAACATAATATACTCTAGAGGCATATCAAAGTTTCAGAGTGGGATCTCTGCTAGTTTTATAGTTATGATCTGATTTGTTAGCATTACCAAAGGAGTGAATGTGAAAATTGATTCAAAATGGTCGCCCTGTGCTGGTGATTTGCAGGATGTGATTGGTTACATTGCATACAATGCAAATGTATCTGTATAAAATGGGCCATCACAGCTCTGAGACAGGATTGTGTCGAGGCACAGATCTGGGGAAGGGTACCAAAAAAATGTGTGTAGCATTGAAGGTCCCCAAGAGCAGTGGCCTCCATCATTCTTAAATGGAAGAAGTTTGGAACCACCCAGACTCTTCTAGAGCTGGCCACCAGGCCAAACGGAGTAATTGGAGGAGAAGGGACTTAGTTAGGGAGTTGACCAAGAACCCGATAGTCACTCTGACAGAGCTCCAGAGTTCCTCTGTGGAGATGGGAGAACATTCCAGATGGACAACCTTCTCTGTAGCGCTCCACCGATCAGGCCTTTATGATAGAGTGGCCAGACGGAAGCCACTCCTCAGTAAAAAATGCACATGACAGTCCGCTTGGAGTTTGCCAAAAGGCACCTAAAGGACTCTCAGACCATGAGAAACAAGATTCTCTGGTCTGATGAAAGCAAGATTGAACTCTTTGGCCTGAATGCCAAGCGTCACGTCTGGAGGAAACCTGGCACCATCTCTACGGTGAAGCATGATGGTGGCAGCATCATACAGAGAGATCCTTGATGATAACCTGCTCCAGAGTGCTCAGGACCTCAGACTGGGGCGAAGGTTCACCTTCCAACAGGACCACAACCTTAAGCACACAGC
Organism: Salmo trutta; assembly: GCF_901001165.1. Lineage (NCBI taxonomy): Eukaryota > Metazoa > Chordata > Actinopteri > Salmoniformes > Salmonidae > Salmo > Salmo trutta. The sequence goes on from NC_042962.1 coordinate 17,250,240, forward strand.
CAAGATACTGCAAGAGTGGCTTCGGGACAAGTCTCTGAATGTCCTTGAGTGGCCCAGCCAGAGCCTAGATTTAAACATCTCTGGAGAGACCTAAAAATATCTGTGATGCAACGCTCCCCATCCAACCTGACAGAGCTTGAGAGGATCTGCAGAGAATAATGGGAGACACTTCTGCAAATACAGGTGTGCCAAGCTTGTAGTGTCATACCCAAGAAGACTCAAGACTGTAATCGCTGCCAAAGGTACTTCAACAAAGTACTGAGTAAAGGGTCTGAATACTTATGTAAAATGTAATATTTCCTTTATTTATTTTTTGCTAAAATGTCTAAAAACCTGTTTTTGCTTTGTCATTATGGGGTATTGTATGAGGGGGAAAAAACCCGATTTAATCCATTTTAGAAAAAAGGCTGTAACGTAACAAAATGTGGAAAAAGGGGTCTGAATCCTTCCCCAAATGCACTGTATAGTAAATGTATAAGTCCAAAAAGGGATGTAACAACTGCTGATTGCCCCTTTAAACAATACAGTACATTAAAACAGAAATCTGGAAACACTGGGCAGTAACTAGAACTCCCCCGACCCCAAAATAAAAAAGGATCAAGTTTAATTATTTGTGGAGCATCTGAGATCATTTCATTCACTTTCTTTTCATTCGATTAAAAACGAACACCACCAACATCTGTCCACCCCCATCATTCTCTCCAGAGTAGAGCCACATGTAGAAGTGATTGAGCTCCAGGAGGAGTACGACCCACCCCTCCGGCCCTCATCCCCCTCTTTTCCTTTGGGAATGTGTCTGTGGGAGGAGGAAGAAGAGTGGGAAGAGAGGATGACAAGGTTTGAGTGAGGGGTATGAGGCCGGATGACCGCAGATGATGATAGAATTAGGAAACAAGCTTGATCCTATTACAGGAAGTGTGTGGAGAAAGGGTTAAGGGTCAAGTCCTTCAGGGAGTGGAGTATCCAGAGGTAGGGGAGCTCTACAGTAGTGCAGGCTACAGCAGTGCAGAGAGAGTCTGCAGATCGGACTCAGATATGCAGTTATGCACACATACACAGGCAAGCGTACACAGGCACGCACACTTAGGAACTAAGGGCGAGGATGTGCTTCCAGATGTCAGATTGCCCCAGAATGACATTGACCTGAACACTGAAGCAGCGTGGGGGGAAGAGATACAAAACCTGGGAGAGAGGGTGCAGCTGTGTTTACCTTAGTGACATCACTGAGTGAGGCCTGCTTAGAAGCACACACACGGAGCTCAATGTACACTAATACTGTATGCATGTGAACTGCAGTTACATTTAAGTACAGTTAGAGTAAAGTTCCATCCAGAACATTCTATTTAGAGTTTTATCTTCTATTTTGATGTAAATAAAAAGCCACCTATCAATACAATCTATGATAACAAAGGTGATCCTGCCAGAACATGAAATGCGATGGTTGTGTAATCAACCCAAGGGTCAAATGTTATTACACGTTACAATGCACATGCATTATGATGGCAGTTGTTAGGGTGACGGAGCCATACCTACACACTAATATTTTGACTTAGTCAGAAGTGATTATGGCCTATGATTTTACTTATAATGTAGTTATAACGATTGTTCTAGACCTAGGAGCTTGCAACTTGTTAAGTTAAAAGCGGTTTCTTGAAGAATGACTTTCCTGCCTGCCTTATTAACCACAGCACGACTCTCTGAAAAGCTCTGGCGAGCTAAACTACTATGAACCACAAGTATATCAGACTTATTAAATGATTTGTTTGGCTACATCCTCGTGCTCATGCTGTGAGCCCTGTTGTCTGGTCTCAAGATAAATTACACAGGGACTTTGTCTATTCCCTTACCAGCTGCTTCCATCTTCTCCCTCACCTCCCACTGACTACAGCATCTGTCTCTAAAACTGTGAGTGTGCGCGTTCAACTCAAGATACCCTAGCACAGGCGGCGCGCAGCTCTCCACACCATCCACAACTCCTCCCCGAAATACACCCTTTAACAGTTCTCCTTGGAAGAACAGGTACATTCAAATAAGCATGTGTTAACTAACTATAGGTGTCCCCCCCCAAAAAAAAAATCTGAGCGACCTATGCCGGTCGAGTCACAATGATGTTAAGAGATTCAGAGGGCAGCAAAGTGCATGTCTGGGAGAGCTTTCTTTCTCTCCTTCCTGATGATGGAGTGGTGAAAATCCCTCCTTGGTTGGTGTGTAGTCTGCAGCAGTGTAGATGTTAAAGATCAACCTCTCATCTCCTCAGAACCTGTCCGACCTGCTGCGGAGACTCTCTGTAATGGCATATCACTTTATGTCAGGACTGACAGTCATTATGTCACTATTACGTGCACCTCAATACCACTAAGCGGAACTGTGCCCACAGTAGGTTAGGTTTCATGGTGATGTTCAGTAGAAATTTGATTGGAAATGTAGTTTCCACTAAATGATGTCTCTCATCCAAAAGTGGAACTCTGTTGGAATCATTATGTAAATGACTCCTACAGTTAACATGAAAGCCAAAGTTTTGATGTATACAATTAGCAACTAAACTTCCATAGTGACACTTTTCCTCTCCGTCTTCTGGTTTCAGTGTGTCAGGGGATCAGCAACAGGCTGACGCTGCTGGCGACTGTAGACGACCACTACAACAACCTGGTGAAGATGTACAGCAACTGTACCGTGGTCCTGGAGAACCTAGAGCTCACCTACATCCAGGACTACCACGACCTCTCCTTCCTCAAGGTGAGGAGATGGAGGGTTCGATTCCTATACCTTGTTTGCAGTGGCAACCTACCTATCCACCTTTCCTATGTCCTATAGTTCCTCGCCCTCTCTCTGATCTAAAACGACCTGAGAGAAAATAGTGTTGCAGCCATTTCATTACTTTTCTTGCCGTGGCTTCTAGCTCCTAGTTGAATGCACTGGCTGTAAGTAACTCTGGATAGGAGTCTGCTAAATGACTCAACGTCAATGTGAGTGTAATAGTCAGAATAAAGCTTTTCTATCCTTTATGACTTCACTACCACCAACTGAACAATGATTGTATTGCAAGGTTAACGTAGTCCAGAGTAGGTTGCATGACCACCAGACCAAACTCTGGCATGTTCCGTACTTCTATCCATTTCTATGTTCTCCCTCCAGTCCATTCAGGAGGTTGGAGGATACGTTCTGATCGCCCTCAATAAGGCAGCCAGCATCCCTCTGGAGAACCTGCGTCTTATCCGAGGACACTCCCTCTTCCTTGACAAGTATGCCCTGACTGTAACGTCCAACTACGAGAAGAATCACTCCTCTGTGACCCTCAACTACACCCGGGGCCTGAGGGAGCTGAAGCTGAGTGGACTGACAGGTTAGTGGGTGACTGGGAGGTCCATTTCAGTGACTGTATCCTGGATTCTGTCCACACCTGAGTGGGTCAAATACATGATGTAATGTTATTTAAAGTACTTTGAAGTATTTGAGGTGCGCTTGATTTAGCTTGGGAGTTAGAATGTTTGGGTCTATGCCATTGGTTCCATTACACAGGCCAGACAACATATCTATGTGTCCTTCTATTTTGCACAGAGATTCTCAAGGGAGGTGTGAAAATTGCCCACAATCCATTGCTGTGTAATGTGGAAACCATCCAGTGGTGGGACATGGTAAATAAGGCCATAAACCATAGTATGCACTTCAAACTGGAGAGCTATGGCCGTTACTGTAAGTATGCTAGCTTCATTAACACTTAGTATAGTAATGAATCCTTCTCTGCTTTGTGTTCAGTGGAATCATTTTGGGGTCGTTGTTTTTCATTTGATGTTGCACAACTATTATGATTATTCCATATGATACAGCTTTCGGTTTGTGATTTACAACCAAACTTGCATGGCCAGGATTAACCATGTGTAATACCAGTATTCTATGAATAACATCATTCAGATGTTAAGCAGGGTTTTTCCTCACCTTACAGGTGACAAGTGTGACCCGGGATGCTACAATGGATCGTGCTGGACCTCAGGACTAGAGAACTGTCAAACCTGTAAGGAGCCATTCTTCTCTCCCTGAAATTAGTAGTGATACAAAAACATCACGTGCTATTTGTCTTTCATGATATTGGTAGAAACTTTTGTTCGTGTTCAAAGTATTTTGTTGGTTGCTCGTTTTCTCACACAGACCCTTGCACTCAGTGATGGTTGTGTTTTGCTGACTGGTCCTCTCTCTCCAACTCCCATCTCTCCTCAGTTACCAAGCTGACGTGTGCAGAGCAGTGCTCTGGAAGGTGTAGGGGTCCTAAACCCAGTGACTGCTGTAACGAACACTGTGCTGCAGGCTGCACCGGCCCTAGGCCTACAGAGTGTCTGGTGAGAGACTCTTCTGACTTCAATGAATTCATAACTTACAAAAGTTATAATCACATAGGAAACACATTTAAAAAGACAACAGGCAGACCCACTCCTGGGCTGCTCCAGATATCGTTGGCGATATTGCACACTCATCGTAGTCTTTCGTTCTTGTATTCAAAGGCTTGTAGAGACTTCCAGGATGACGGCACATGTAAGGATGCCTGCCCCCCTACCATGCTCTACAATCCCAACACCCACCAGTTGGCTTCCAACCCTAACGCCAAGTACACGTTCGGGGCCACTTGTGTGAAGGACTGCCCACGTAAGGCCATCTACATGATCAAAGGGTTAATAAAGATGGGGTCTGCTCATAACGTTAATGAATGGCCAGACAAACATCTGTTCTACACCATACATGTCTGTCTGGTAGAATTGGGAATTGTGCTCTATTTGTTACTTTCATACAACTGAAGTCAGAAATTTACATACACTTAGGTTGGAGTCATTAAAACTCGTTTTTCAACAACTCTGTCACGTCCTGACCATAGAGAGTTCAAATGTTCTATGGTAGAGTAGGTCAGGATGTGACTGGGGGGAAAGGGGGGTTATCTAGTTTATTAGTTCGATGTTGTTTTGGTTCTAGTTTCTTTTTTCTATGTTGGGATTTTTGTATGATCCCCAATTAGAGGCAGCTGGTCATCGTTGTCTCTAATTGGGGATCATATTTAAGTAGTTGTTTTTCCCACCTGTGTTTGTGAGAGATTATTTTGAGTTAGTGCATTTTGCACTTCTTTCGTTACGGTTTGTGTTTTGTTTGTAGTTTGTTTGTTTTGCAAAGTTTCACATTAAAATACAAGATGTGGAACGATACCCACGCAGCGCGTTGGTCTCCTTCCTACGACGAACGTGACAGAATCTCCCACCACCAGAGGACCAAGCAGCGTGGCCAGGAGTGGACATGGGAGGAGATCCTGGACGGCAAGGGGCCCTGGACGCAGATTGGGGAATATTGCTGTCCAAGGGAAGAGATAGAGGCAGCAAAAGAGGAATGGCGACGATACGAGGAATTAGCACGGCAACGACGGAAACCCGAGAGGCAGCTCAAAAAAAAAAATGGGGGGGGGGGGCACACGGGGAGATTGGCGGAGTCAGGGTTTAGACCTGAGCCAACTCCCCGTGCTTACTGAGGGGAGAGTGTGACAGTCAGGCACCGTGTTATGCGGTGATGCGCACTGTATCTCCAGTGCGCATTCATAGCCCGGTGCGCACTGTGCCTGTGCCCCACATTTGCCGGGCTAAAGTGAGCATTCAGCCAGGACGGGTTGTGCCGGCTCAGCGCTCCTGGTCTCCAGTACGCCTCCTCGGTCCAGGATATCCTGCGCCAGCTCTACGCACTGTGTCGCCAGTGCTCATTCACAGCCCAGTTCGTCCTGTGCCAGCGCCCCGCACTTGCCGGGCTAAAGTGAGCGTTCAGCCAGGACGGGTTGTGCAAGCTCTATGCTCCAGACCTCCAGTGCGCCTCCACGGTCCAGTATATCCTGCACCGGTTCTACGCACCAGGTTTCCAGTGTGCCTCCACAGCCCAGTACGTCCTGTGCCTCCTCCTCGCACTCTCCCTGAAGCGCGTGTCCTCAGTCCAGTACGTCCTGTGCCTGCTCCTCGCACTCGCCCTGAAGTGCGTGTCACCAGTCTGGTGCCACCTGTCCCGGCTCCACGCACTAGGCCTCCAGTGCGCCTGCCCAGTCCGGTGCGTCCTGTGCCCGCTCTCTGCACTCGCCCTGAGGTGCGTGTTACCAGTCTGGCGCCACCTGTTCCGGCCCCACGCATCAGGCCTCCAGTGCGCCTTCCCGTTCCAGAGCTTCCGGCGACAGTTCCCAGTCCAGAGCTTCCAGCGACAGTTCCCAGCCCGGAGCCTCCTGAGACGGCCCACAGCCCGGAACCTCCAGAGACGGTACTGTCACGTCCTGACCATAGAGTTCTTATTTTCTATGGTAGAGTAGGTCAGGACGTGACTGGGGGGGGTTTATCTAGTTTATTAGTTCTATGCTGTTTTGGTTCTAGTTTATTTTTTCTATGTTGGGATTTTTGTATGATCCCCAATTAGAGGCAGCTGGTAATCGTTGTCTCGAATTGGGGATCATATTTAAAGTAGTTGTTTTTCCCACCTGTGTTTGTGGGAGATTATTTTGAGTTAGTGCATTTTTGCACCTCTTTTGTTACGGTTTGTGTTTTGTTTGTAGTTAATTATATAGAACATTTGTGGGCAGAACTGAAAAAGTGTGTGCGAGCAAGGAGGCCTACAAACCTGACTCAGTTACACCAGCTCTGTCAGGAGGAATGGGTCAAAATTCACCCAACTTATTGTGGGAAGCTTGTGGAAGGCTACCCAAAACGTTTGACCCAAGTTAAACAATTTAAAAGCAATGCAACCAAATACTAGTTGAGTGTATGTAAACTTCTGACCCACTGGGAATGTGATGAAAGAAATAAAAGCTGAAATAAATCACTCTCAAGTATTATTCTGACATTTCACATTCTTAAAATAAAGTGGTGATCCTAACTGACCTAAGACAGGGAATTTTTACTAGGATTAATTGTCAGGAATTGTGAAAAACTGAGTTTAAATGTATTTGGCTAAGGTGCATGTAAACTTCCAACTTCAACCTTATCTATTGTTTCTTTCAGAGCGTTTCACCTCCGCTGTACTTACATGGTGAAGAGACTTTTGCCAATAATTGTCTGGGTTGGTGAACCCCTGACCTGTGATTGGTTGTTTATTATAGATAACTATGTGGTGACGGACCACGGGGCGTGTGTCAGAACGTGCAGCGGCAACACACACGAGGTAGAGGAGAATGGTGTCAGGAGGTGCAAGAAGTGTGACGGAATCTGTCCGAAAGGTAAAATATTGTAAATGTAACTCTTTGTCTGTGGTAAGCTGGGCAACATAAATGTACTTTATTTTCAAATTTGCTAGCTGTGTCATTTCTTAACCTCATAATGCTGCATTGGATCGTCAATGGTTTGAATGTTTTTGTGTTATTCTCATCTAGTTTGCGATGGACTTGGAATGGGGCTGCTTACTAAAGTGTTGTCAATCAACGCGTCTAACATTGATTCTTTCAAAAACTGCACCAAAATCAATGGAGCTGTTTCAATTATGCAGACATCTTTGGATGGGTAAGGATTAACAATCGCATTGTACAGTGTCCATGGGCTGTCCTAATATGTACACCCTAACAGTGAAATACAATGCAATTTGCTCTGTGTTCATTGAAATTATTTTGAATAAACTTAAATGACTGTGTTTTGAACTACTCCCTCTAATATACAGTACCAGTCAAAAGTTGACACACCACCTCATTCCAGGGTTTTTCTTTATTTGTACTATTTTCTACATTGTAGAATAATAGTAAAGACATCAAAACTATGAAATAACATATGGGATGATGTGTTAAACAAATCAAAATATATTTTTGATTCTTCAAAGTAGCCACCCTTTGCCTTGACAGCTTTGCACACTCTTGGCATTCTCTCAACCAACTTCATGAGGTAGTCACCTGGAATGCATTTAAATTAACAAGTGTGCCTTCTTAAATTCATTTCTGGAATGTATTTCCTTAATGCGTTTGAGCCAATCAGTTGTGTTGTGACAAGGTAAGGGTGGTATACAGAAGATAGCCCTGTTTGATAAAAGACCAAGTCCATATTATGTCAAGAACAGTTCAAATAAGCAAAGAGAAAGAACAGTCCTTTACTTTAAGACATGAAGGTCAGTCAATCCAGAACATTTCAAGAAGTTTCTTCCAGTGCAGTCGCAAAAACCATCAAGCGCTGTTGAAACTGGCTCTCATAAGGACCGCCACAGGAAAGGAAGACCCCGAGTTACCTCTGCTGCAGAGGATGAGTTCATTAGAGTTACCAGACTCAAATTGCTGCCCAAATAAATGTTTCACAGAGTTTAAGGAGCAGACACATCTCAACATCAACTGTTCCTAGGAGACTGCATGAATCAGGCCTTCATGGTCAAATTGCTGCAAAGAAACCACTACTAAAGGATGCCAATAAGAAGAAGAGACTTGCTTGGGCCAAGAAACACAAGTAATGGACATTAGACCGGTGGAAATCTGTCCTTTGGTCTGATGAGTCCAAATTAGAGATTTTTGGTTCCAACCACCGTGTCTTTGTGAGACGCAGAGTAGGTGAATGGATGATCTCTGCATGTGTGGTTCCCACCATGAAGCATGGAGGAGGAGGTGTGATGGTGTGGGGGTGCTCTGCTGGTGACACTGTCAGTGATTTATTTAGAATTCAAGGCACACTTAACCAGCATGGCTACCACAGCATTCTGCAGCAATACGCCATCCCATCTGGTTTGCGCTTAGTGGAACTAAGCCCATCTGTGTAAGGGCTATTTGACTAAGAAGGAGAGTTATGGAGTGCTGCATCAGATGACCTGGCCTCCACAATCACCCAACCTCAACCCAATTGAGATGGTTTGGGATGAGTTGGACCGCAGAGTGAAGGAAAAGCAGCCAACAAGTGCTCAGCATATGTGGGAACTCCTTCCAGACTGTAGGAAAAGCATTCCATGTGAAGCTGGTTGCGAGAATGCCAAGAGTGTGCAAAGCTGTCAAGGCAAAGGGTGACTACTTAAAATCATTTTTTGGTTACTACATGATTCCATGTGTGTTATTTCATAGTTTTGATGTGTTCACTATTATTCTACAACTTAGAAAATAGTAAAAATAAAGATAAACCCTTGAATGAGTAGGTGTTTCCAAACTTTTGACTGGTACTGTATGTACAGTGCATTTGTAAAGTATTCAGACCCCTTCCCTTTTTCACATAAGTATTCAGACCCTTTGCTATGAGACTCAAAATTGAGCTCAGGTGCATCTTGTTTCCATTGATCATCCTTGAGATGTTTCTACAACTTGATTGGAGTCCACCTGTGGTAAATTAAATTGATTGGACATGATTTGGAAAGGCACACGTGTCTATATAAAGGTCCCACAGTTGACAGTGCATGTCACAGCAAAAACCAAGCCATGAGGTCGAAGAAATTGTCCGTAGAGCATCGAGACAGTATTGTGTTGAGGAACAGATCTGGGGAAAGGTACCAAAAAAAAATGTCTGCAGCATTTAAGGTCCACAAGAAAACATTGGCCTTCAATATTCTTAAATGGAAGAAGTTTGGAACCACCAAGACTCTTCCTAGAGCTGGCTGCCTGGCCAAACTGAGCAATCCGGGGAGTAGGGCCTTGACCAAGAACCCAATTGTCACTGACAGAGCTCCAGTGTTCCTCTGTGGAGATGGTTGTCCTTCTGGAAGGTTCTCCCATCTCTGCAGCACTCCACCAATCAGGACTTCATGGTAAAGTGGCCAGACGGAAGCCACTTCTCAGTAAAAGGCACATGACAGCCCGCTTGGTCTGATGAAACCAAGATTGAAGTCTTTGGCCTGAATGCCAAGCGTCACGTCTGGAGGAAACCTGGCACCATCTCTACGGTGAAGCATGGTGGTGGCAGCATCTGTGGGGATGCTTTTCAGTGGCAGGGACTGGGGGACTAGTCATGATCGAGGGAAAGATGAAAGCAAAGTACTGAGAGATCCTTGATGATAACCTGGTCCAGAGTGCTCAGGACCTCAGACTGGGGTGATGGTGCACCTTCCAACAGGACAACAACTAAGCACACAGCTAAGACAATGCAGGAGTGGCTTTGGGACAAGTCTCTGAATGTCCTTACGTGGCCCAGCCAGAGCCCGAACATCTCTGGAGAGACCTGAAAATAGCTGTGCAGCGATGCTCCCCATCCAACCTGACAGAGCTCTTCAGGCTAGGGGCTGATTCCGGAATTTCCAGATGGCTGACGTGCCCAAAGTAAACTACCTGTTACTCAGGCCCAGAAGCTAGGATACGAATATACATTGATAGCATTAGATAGAAAACACTCTGAAGTTTCTAAAACTGTTAAAATAATGTCTGAGTATAACAGAACTGATATGGCAGGCGAAAACCAGAAGAAAATCCAACCGGAAATTGTTTTTTGAGGTCACAGGCCTTTTCAATACTAGCCTATGGGATATACAAAAAAAGGTGTCAGTCTTTAGAAAGGGTTTCAGGCTTGTTTCTTGAAAAATGAACAAGTAGTTGTAGTTTATCCAAGGTGTTCTCATCAGGACAGGGAGGCTTTTGGCGCGCGTGAACGAGGGCGTGCTCTTCGTTATTTTCCTTTTCTATTGAACACCGTTCTTTCTGACTGAAATATTATTGTTTATTTACATATTAGGGTACCTGAGGATTGATTACAAACATTGTTTGACTTGTTTTGGATAAAGTTTACCGGTAGCTTTTTGGATTCCTTTGTATGCATGTTGAAGGAGTGGATTACTGAAATCAATGGCGCGAACTAAACAGACTTTTTGGATATAAAGAATGACTTTATCGAACAAAACGAACATTCATTGTGTAGCTGGGACCCTTGGGATTGCAAACGGAGGAAGATCTTCAAAGGTAAGTGATTTATTTTATCACTTTGTGATTTTTGTCTAGCCGGTGCTGGTTGAAAAAGTATTTTGATATGGGGCGCTGTCCTCAGATAATCGCATGGTATGCTTTCGCCGTAAAGCCTTTTTGAAATCTGACAACGCGGTTGGATTAACAAGAAGTTAAGCTTTTAAATGATGTAAGAAGTATGTTCATGAATGTTTAATGTTACAATTTTGTAATTTGAATTTGGCGCACTCCAGCTTCACCGGATGTTGTCCCTAAGAGGTTTTTAAGTGGATCTGCAGCGAAGAATGGGAGAAACTCCACAAATACAGGTGTGCCAAGATTATAGTGTCATAACCAAGAAGACTTGAGGCTGTAATCGCTGCTTAAGGTGCTTCAACAAAGTACTGAAAAAAAGGGTAGGAATACTTATGTAAACGCAATATTTCCGGACATTATTTTATACATTTGCAAAAAAATCTAAACCTGTTTTTTGCTTCGACATTATAGGGTATTTTGTGTAGATGGAAATTATTATTATAACTATTTTAGAATAAGGCTGTAACATAAAATGTGGAAAAGGTCAAGGGGGTCTGAATACACTGTATATACGTGTGTATAATATGCACTAGTGTTCGAAAGTTTGCGGTCACTTAAATGTCCTTGTTTTTGAAAAACATTTTTTTTGTCCATTAAAATAACAAATTGATCAGAAATACAGTGTAGACATTGTTAACGTTGTAAAATGACTATTGCAGCTGGAAACTTACAAAAAAAATGGAATATCTACATAGGCGTACAGAATCCCTTTATCAGCAACCATCACTCCTGTGTTCCAATTGCACATTGTGTTAGCTAATCCAAGTTAGGCAGAGTTCCTGTGTCCAGTGTCTGTTCTTTTGCCCATCTTAATCTTTTCCTTTTATTATCCAATCTGAGATATGGCTTTTTCTTTGCAACTCTGCCTAGAAGGCCAGCATCCCGGAGTCGCCTCTTCACTGTTGAATTTGACTGGTGTTTTGCAGGTACTACTTAATGAAGCTGCCAGTTGAGGACTTGAGGTGTCTGGTTCTCAAACTAGACACTAATGTACTTGTCCTCTTGCTCAATTGTGCACCGGGGCCTCCCACTCCTTTCTATTCTGGTTAGAGCCAGTTTGCGATGTTCTGTGAAGGGAGTAGTACAGTGTTGTATGAGATCTTCAGTTTCTTGCCAATTTCTCGCATGAAATAGACTTAATTTCTCAGAACAAGAATAGACTGACAAGTTTTGTTTCTGGACATTTTGGACCTGTAATCAAACCCACAAATGCTGATGCTCCAGATACTCAACCAGTCTAAAGGCCAGTTTTATTGCTTCTTTAAATCAGCACAACAGTTTTCAGCTGTGCTAACAATTGCAAACGGGTTTTCTAATGATCAATTAACCTTTTAAAATAAACTTGGATTAGCTAACACCATGCCATTGGAACACAGGAGTGATGGTTGCTGAAAATGTGCCTCTGTACGCCTATGCAGATATTCCATAAAATAAAAAGCAGTTTCCAGCTACAATAGTCATTTACAACATTAACAATGTCTACACTATATTTCTGATCAATTTGATGTTATTTTAATGGACAAAAAAAAAAGCTTTTCTTTCAAAAACAAGGACATTTCTAAGTGACCCCATACTTTTAACGGGAGTATGTGCCTTTGTAATTGCTTCTCTCAGTGATAGGTACACATCAACACCAAAAATGGACCCCGCCAAACTGGAATATTTCAAGACTGTGAAGGAAATTTCAGGTAGAACAGCTATTTAACTTATGTTCAATTGCTTTGTAATTCATCCAAGGCTAACAAAAGCAAAGACGATGCTTGATTACATTTATATTTGTTATTTTCCTAAAGGGTTTTTGCTGATACAAGCTTGGCCCGAGCACCTCGACTCTCTCAGTCCATTTGAAAACCTAGAGATTATCAGAGGAAGGACCAAACAGTTGTAAGTGTATCTCTGTCCTACACTGCGGTGATGTTAAATATGTCTGCTTCAGAAGGTGCTGTATGATACCTCTGCTATTTGTCATAACTATGAAACTAGGTTTTTGAAAATTGTTTCAAATGGGTTTTCGGTTCATGATTGATAGCAAAAACTCAGTAACCTAGAAGATAAAACGTGAGCTTGCTTGAGAGGTTCCCTGCTGTATATTTCATTGTTTAATGATATGTTTGGGCAAGCTAGAGTAGCAGTAAGCTAACCTAGTAAACTAACATGACCTTTTCTTTTCCCGTAGTGGTAGGGTGAGTTTCGCTGCCCTCAACTTGGCCCATCTGAAGTATCTTGGCCTCCGCTCCCTGCGAGAGATCAGCGATGGCAATGTTGTGGTGAAGAACAACCCCCAGCTCTGCTACACCAACGGAGACCACTGGAAGAGCCTGTTCAGATTGGGCAAACAGTCCTCAACGGTGGGCAACAACGTCAACATCAGCACCTGTGGTAAGCAAGGACAAGGATAAAGAATGAATTCTGATCAATGCCTTTATACAAACACTGGTTTTCGAGAAATGGTTACAATGGCCAAATGCTAATTCATCCCAGTTAGTGCCTGTGATATTCAAAAACAGCCCTATACCCATTGGACACTGGTACTTGTTGTTAGTTAACTAAGCTAACATTGCCATGATTGGATCCAAGCGATGAGGCAGTGACTCCAACTCCCCCCTCTGGGTTCGATCGATTTTTAGCGCTATTGCGTACACCTTCGTTGTTTCTGGATGGGGCCTATAGTCTTCCTCTCTCTTCTCTACAGCCAAGCTAAACAGTACCTGTGATGAGATGTGCACTGACGAGGGCTGCTGGGGGCCTGGCCCCACCATGTGTTTTACATGCCTGTATTACACCCGTAGGGGGCGCTGTGTAGGGGCCTGTCACCTACTGGAGGGGTGAGCTAGCCCAATGACACCAGGGGCAAACTATTGATACTTCTCTTATGTCAAATATATCTACTGTAGGCTTGTGCTGTGTTAATGTTTTCCCTTGCCTTTTCAGGGTGCCACGAGAGTATGTACTGAATAACAGGTGTCTAGAATGTGACCCAGAATGTCTGGTGAATGGACCACAAAGCTGCTTTGGACCAGTACGCTACTTTCACTTCAAATCCATCTCATCTAAAATGATCTTGACATTCTCACGTGATATTGAGTTCCATGACAAATTCAGAGAATTAGACGAGTTCTGTGTGACTTGGGAAATGTGGCATAAATGATTATTTCAGTGAAGATCAACAATTCTAGAAACCTCTGACCCTCCTCTCTCGCCCTCTGAAGGGCCCTGACAAATGTTTGGCGTGCGCTCACGTCAAAGATGGCCCCCACTGTGTATATCAGTGCCCACACGGCGTTCTTGGGGACGGGGATAGGCACATCTGGAAATACACCGACAAGAAGCGAGAGTGTCAGCTCTGCCATGAGAACTGCACCCAGGGGTAAGGCATAGGCTACCCATCTATTTCTAACTCTGTTGTAAAGCCAATGTCAGCCTATTTTGAATGAATGTCTGTTGATAGACCATGAACATTTTACCATGGCCAAGACTGTGTGAAGTAGTCTCCTGACCATAGTATCCCCTCCTTCCTGTCTGCAGATGCTCTGGACCTGGACTGAGTGGCTGCAGCACCAGAGGGTGAGTGAGGATCATCCTGGTTCCAGATCTGTTTGTGCTGTTTAACATGACAATGACTATAGTAGTTGTTTAACTAGGCAAGTCAGTTAACAACAAATTCTTATTTACAATGACGGCCACCAAAAGGCAAAAGCCCTCCTGCAGAGACAGGGGCTGGGATATATGACAACACACACCACGACAAGAGACAACACTACATAAAGACCTAAGACAACATAGCAAGGCAACAACACAACATGGTAGCAGCACAAAACATGGTACAAACATTAATGGGCACAGACAACAGCACAAAGGGCAAGAAGGTACTGTAGAGACAATACATCGCGCAAAGCAGCCACATCTGTCAGTAAGAGTGTCCATGAGTCTATGAAGTGAAGAGATTGAGATAAAACTGTCCAGTTTGAGTGTTTGTTGCAGCTCATTCCAGTCACTAGCTGCAGCGAACTGAAAAGATGAGCAACCCAGGGATGTGTGTGCTTTGGGGACTTTAACAGAATGTGACTGGCAGAACGGGTGGAGGATGAGGGCTGCAGTAGATACAGTTGAAGTTGGAAGTTTACATACACCTTAGCCAAATACATTTAAACTCAGTTTCACAATTCCTGACATTTAATCCTAGTAAAATCCCCTGTCTTAGGTCAGTTAGGATCACCACTTTATTTTAAGAATGTGAAATGTCAGAATAATAGGAGTGATTTATTTCAGCTTTTATTTCTTTCATCACATTCCCAGTGGGTCAGAAGTTTACATGCACTCAATTAGTATTTGGTAGCATTGCTTTTAAATTGTTTAACTTGGGTCAAATGTTTTGGTTAGCCTTCCACAAGATTCCCACAATAAGTTGGGTGAATTTTGACCCATTCCTCCTGACAGAGCTGGTGTAACTGAGTCAGGTTTGTAGGCCTCCTTGCTCGCACACGCTTTTTCAGATCTGCCCACAATTTTTCTATAGGATTGAGGTCAGGGCTTTGTGATGGCCACTCCAATACCTTGACTTTGTTGTCCTTAAGCCATTTTGCCACAACTTTGGAAGTATGCTTGTGGTCATTGTCTATTTGGAAGACCCATTTGTGACCAAGCTTTAACTTTCTGACTGATGTCTTGAGATGTTGCTACAATATATCCACATAATTTTCCTTCTCATAATGCCATCTATTTTGTGAAGTGCACCAGTCCCTCCTGCAGCAAAGCACCCCCACAACATGATGCTGCCACCCCTGTGCTTCACGGTTGGGATGGTGTTCTTCGGCTGGCAAGCCTCCCCCTTTTTCCTACAAAACATAACGATGGTCATTATGGCCAAACAGTTCTGTTTCCTCAGACCTGAGGACATTTCTCCAAAAAGTACGATCTTTTTCCTAATGTGCAGTTGCAAACCGTAGTCTGGCTTTTTTATGGCGGTTTTGGAGCAGTGGCTTCTTCCTTGCTGAGCGGCCATTCAGGTTATGTCGATATAGGATACGTTTTACTGTGGATATAGATACTTTTGTACCCGTTTCCTCCAGCATCTTCACAAGCTCCTTTGCTGTTGTTCTGGGATTGATTTGCACTTTTCGCACCAAACTACGTTCATCTCTAGGAGACAGAACGCGTTTCCTTCCTGAGCGGTATGACGGCTGCCTGGTCCCATGGTGTTTATACTTGCATACTATTGTCTGTAGAGGTGAACGTGGTACAAGGCGTTTGGAAATTGCTCCCAGGATGAACCAGACTTGTGGAGATCTACACTTTTTTTCTGAGGTCTTGGCTGATTTCAAGCAAAGAGGCACTGAGTTTGAAGGTAGGCCTGGAAATACATCCACAGGTACACCTCCAATTGACTCAAATGATGTCAATTAGCCTATCAGAAGCTTCTAAAGCCATGACGTCTTTTTATGGAATTTTCCAAGCTGTTTAAAGGCACAGTCAACTTAGTGTATTTAAACTTCTGATCCACTGGAATTGTGATACAGTGAATTATAAGTGAAATAATCTGTCTGTAAACAATTGTTGGAAAAATTACTTCTGTCATGCACAAAGTAGATGTCCTAACCGACTTGCCAAAACTATAGTTAGTTAACAAGAAATTTGTGGAGTGGTTGAAAAACGACTTTTAATGACTCCAACCTAAGTGTATGTAAACTTCCGACTTCAGCTGTATCTCAGGGAGGGGGGAGTGAGGCCTAAGAGGGTTTTATATAAATAAGTATCAACCAGTGGGTCTTGTGACGGGTATACAGAGATGACCATTTTACAGAGGAGTATAGAGTGCAGTGATGTGTCCTATAAGGAGCATTGGTGGCAAATCTGATGGCTGAATGGTAAAGAACATCTAGCCGCTCCAGAGCACCCTTACCTGCCGATCTATAAATGATGTCTCCGTAATCTAGCATGGTCATCTGAATCAGGGTTAGTTTGGCAGCTGGGGTGAAAGAGGAGCGATTACGATCGAGGGATTTAACTTGAGCCTGCAGCTTTGATATGTGCGGAGGGAAGGACAGTGTACCTTCTAGCCATACTCCCAAGTACTTGTATGAGGTGAATACCTCAAGCTCTAAACCCTCAGAGGTAGTAATCACACCTGTGGGGAGAGGGGCTTTCTTAGCAAGACCACACAAATGGATCTGGCATTAGGCTAACATGAAACTGTATCATGGTGAAAGTAGCACTGATCAAGTAAATTAAGAGAAGTTATCTTGGGTGAGTTTCCCCCCAAAAATGATATAGTTTACAGTATATAACCATTTAGTCCGGTATAGGCAATAGATGAAAGATCAAATGTATTTAAAGCCCTTTTTACATTAGCAGTTGTTAGATTCTTAATACTAGTGTTAGATTACAAAGTGTTAGAACAGTTACAAAGTGTTTGATCTTAGATTATCTTAGTAGTATTAAGAATCTATCAGGAAACTCACCCCTGTGTTGTTGCTACTCTCCCAGTGGTCACGTTGCGTCGGTGGTGGTGGCCAGAGTGGTGGGAGGCCTCCTGGTGTTTGTGGTCCTCGCCCTGGGTGTTTTCGTGCTGCTCCGCAGACGCCACGTCGTCAGGAAGAGGACACTGCGCCGTCTGCTGCAGGAGAGAGAGGTAACAGACACAGGAAGGACACAAACTGTATACTTGGACATGCATTAGACATGCGCATATAGGCTGCGTTCACAGTCACACATGCAGCTCATTTAGGATTTTTTTCCCCGCTAATTGTTTTTTTGACCAATCACATCAGAGCTTTTTCAGAGCAGTATTTGATTGGTCAAAAAGACCAATTACTGACAAAAAGATCAGAATTGGGATGTCTGTGTCACCATACCCTAGCTCAAGACCAAAAATGTAAAAGTAGGCTACAAAAGATACGAAAATAATTCCAATCCCGATTAAAATGCAACAGCGGTTTAGTGTATTGAACAGCTGGCTTTAGGACCATGCAGCGCATCGCTCAGAGAGCAGAGACGGTGCCAGACAGTTTGCTTTGCCGGTCAGCGGTTTAGGCAGTGCGCGGATTGCTTTGAGTTTTATGTCGGCATTTGAACACGGCCTTGTAAGCCTCGCAGCCAGCTGTTCTATGCACCAGTCACTTTCACATTGATGTCGGCATAGACGGCACGTTCAATAGGCTAGGGGAAGTAAATTGAATTTGCCAAAATTAGCTATATAACTACTCGTGCCGATACAGAAATAAAATCATTCAAAATACTACACCAGAGATGGTGATTTAAATCAAATCAAATGTATTTCTAAAGCACTTGTATTTCTAAAGCAAGTGCTGTACAGAAACCCAGCCTAAAACCCCAAACAGCAAGCAATGCAGGTGTAGAAGCACGGTGGCTAGGAAAAACTCCCTAGAAAGGCCAGAACCTAGGAAGAAACCTAGAGGAACCAGGCTATGAGAGGTGGCTAGTCCTCTTCTGGCTGTGCCGGGTGGAGATTATAACAGAACATGGCCAAGATGTTCAAATGTTCATAGATGACCAGCAGGGTCAAATAATAATAATCACAGTGGTTGTCGAGGGTGCAACAGGTCAGCACCTCAGGAGTAAATGTCAGTTGGCTTTTCATAGCCGATCATTGAGAGTATCTCTAACGCTCCTGCTGTCTCTAGAGAGTTGAAAACAGCAGGTCTGGGACAGGTAGCACGTCCGGTGAACAGGTCAGGGTTCCATAGCCGCAGGCAGAACAGTTGAAACTGGAGCAGCAGCACGGCCAGGTGGACTGGGGACCGCAAGGAGTCATCAGGCCAGGTAGTTCAGAGGCATGGTCCTAGTGCTCAGGTCCTCAGAGAGATTTAGCTTCTTTTAAAAATGAGCTGTGGTTTGTTTTAAGTGCGCAGTTTGGTCAGCGCGCACTGACTACGCAATCTACTCATCATATTAGGAATAGTAGCCTATTTTACATTAGTCTACAGATGCATGCAATCCTTTATTATAAAGGTGCAATTTTATGGTATATCGCTTCCCAAAACTTGAAACTCTGCGCTGCAGATGGATGTCGGCATTAGATATCGGCCTTGTGACTCGATAGTCTGTATTATGCATTTATTTCACGTTGCACTGCAAGTACATTTGAGGTTGAGTAGAGGTTGACTTTGTATATGCCGTTCCACAGAACTTTAAACTTAATATTGAGGTGATAATTCATGGCTGGGGTCATTTTTGTTTTTACTGTAATCCAAATAGCATTTTAGAGTTTTTAAATTGTGTAGAAAGGCAGTAAATTAGCTTCAATTTACCCACTTTCCCATACCCTAGGTTTAACTGAACTGATGCCACTGGTGTAAACGCAGCCATACAAACTCAATCACAGACATGACACGCTCATGTACAACATTCAATCACAGGGGCCAACATGTTAACAACACTTTTACAGGGATGAATGACATACTGGAGGTAGATAAGACACTTTGCTTTGTTGTTGCTCCCATAGTTGGTTGAACCCCTGACCCCAAGTGGAGAGGCACCCAACCAGGCCCTGCTCCGCATTCTGAAGGAGACTGAGTTTAAGAAGATCAAAGTGTTGGGATCAGGGGCTTTTGGAACTGTCTTTAAGGTAAGCAAAGTGATCAGTGCTTTTTTTAATGGAGGTGGTTCAGACAGTGAATGAGTAACCTTCCATGAGACCTGAGAAACAGTCTTGTGGCAGGACACCGAGGTCTGAATCCAGTCGATCACACTCTACACAAATCACTAGTGATCAAACTGATTTTATAAAACGTGTTCCTCGTCCAGGGATAGAGTTATGTGTCCATTAGTTTGTAAAAGGTGACATAAACGTGTTCTCTCCCCAGGGCATGTGGATTCCTGAGGGAGAAAACGTGAAGATCCCTGTTGCCATTAAGGTGTTGAGAGAGGCCACTTCACCAAAAGCCAACAAGGAGATTCTAGACGTGAGTAAACTGTTTGTATAGATGTTTCTAAATGCAGCCCAGGCGTTCCCGGTTGGCCTTCTTTTTTTCTTGCAGTCGCTGCGCTTCTCAGCATGTTTTTACATTTACGTAATTTATCAGATGCTCTTATCCACAGCGACTTACAAGAGCAATTAGGGTTAAGTGCCTTGCTCAAGGACAGATTGCCATATCCTTTTCATGTGTTTTCTGAGATGTTAGACACTTCTCCAGGCATTGTGAGATCTGAAACGATGACCTGGAACATCCTCCATCTTTTCTGTCTGCAGGAGGCCTATGTGATGGCTAGCGTGGAGCACCCCCATGTGTGTCGTCTACTGGGCATCTGCCTGACGTCCACGGTGCAGCTCATCACCCAGATCATGCCTTACGGCTGTCTGCTGGACTATGTCAAGGAGAACAAGGACAACATCGGCTCCCAGTGCCTGCTTAACTGGTGTGTGCAAATTGCCAAGGTGAGCAAACAGGAAATGACTTTGCTGTGTTACATTGGTGCTTTGTCTTATTTTGTAAATAAGTATGCCATACTCATGACTTTGGGGAAAACAGTCCCTCCCAACGAATCACCAGCAAGCCTGTCAAAGAAGTACTTTGTCAGTCAATCTCGATCTGACTAAAGTGGCAAGTCTCAAATAGAACCATGCCAGCTGCTATCACACCTGGATAACCAGATACGTCTGCAATATGTAGACGAACGGCGGGTAGCGTGATTGATTATTACAAACGGGAGCAAACTTTTCTTTCTTCAACACTCACTCTGCTCTCGCAGAATTTCAGGCGTGATTAGGAATGGGTCTTTGACGGACTGATGTATTCACTTAACTTCTTTGTTACCCCTTTAAACCCCTGGCCTGAGTGGAGCTCTCTTCCCAGCCTTGGTTGTGACCTTGCCTCTGGTTATTCTTAAGTCTATTTGTACAGTAAGCCTGCTGAGGGCTAATTATTGAATACACAGAGGTCTATCTGTTCACGGCTTGACTTGCTGTCTCAAAGAGCAACATTGTCTCATTGATTCTATGGAGATATGGATCAAAGCAGGGAGGGGCTGTAGCTATAAAGATACTAATAATGATGTGTTTTATACAGAAGGGTGAATTAGGCGTCTGAAGCGGTTAAGTCCCACTCAAAGTAGCCCTCTATGGAAGGTTAAGTATTGGGAGGTTACTTTAAAGTGCCTGGTGAAAGGGACCTTGTTCGTGTCAACATTAGTACAAATGCTTACCTCTGGATAAACCAATGTCAAATTGTAGTGATAGACTCTTTTTCTCATTATAAAGAGCTTTACATTGCATGTGGATCCTCATCTCATCCACTACCAATTTGTATGTACAGTGTCCGTATCAGGACAGCCTCTGAGTCACAAGGAGTTGGTGTCTGACGTCCATATGTCTTTTGGATGTTGTCTGCAGGGTATGAACTACCTGGAGGAGCATCACCTGGTGCACCGTGACCTGGCGGCCAGGAACGTACTGGTGAAGACGCCTCACCACCTCAAGATCACCGATTTTGGACTGGCCAAGCTGCTCACCGCAGACGAGAAGGAGTACCACGCAGATGGGGGCAAGGTTGGAGCAACTAACATCACTGCCGTAGTCACATTTAGTGTTTTTATACAAACAGTCATGCAAATCCTAGAAAATGTGGGATTTTTTGTCAAAATGAATGAACCCTGAACACAATTAACTTCCAATAAAGAATTGTTACAGGATGGGTAATGGACTTGGCTGACCAATAATCCTCCGTCCTACTGTAGGTGCCCATAAAGTGGATGGCACTGGAGTCCATCCTTCACTGGACCTATACACATCAGAGTGACGTGTGGAGCTACGGTAAGTCCAACTGGACAAATCAAATCAAATCAAATTTATTTATATAGCCCTTCGTACATCAGCTGAAATCTCAAAGTGCTGTACAGAAACCCAGCCTAAAACCCCAAACAGCAAGCAATGCATGTGAAAGAAGCACGGTGGCTGGGAAAAACTCCCTAGGAAAAACTCCTAGGGAGTACAACAAATATTTGTGGAAATAGTCAAACTGAAATTCGGAAACAACTACAGCTTCCGAAAGTGTTTACCTCTTAGTTCTACTGTTGGTGTTTCTGTAATGATATGCAGGTGTGACAGTGTGGGAGCTGATGACGTTTGGGTCCAAGCCCTACGATGGCATCCCGGCCAGGGAGATAGCTGGAGTCCTGGAGAAAGGAGAGCGCCTGCCCCAGCCCCCCATCTGTACCATAGACGTCTACATGATCATGGTCAAATGTGAGTCATGTGCAGCATAGATATGTAAAGGAAATACCTAGTTGTTTGCACAACTGAACGCATTCAACCGAAGTGTGTACACACGCGCGCACACACACACACAAAATCAAGGGGTTTTATGTCTTACCTACCTTCAGGCTGGATGATCGATGCAGAGAGCAGACCACGGTTCAGGGAGCTCATATCAGAGTTCTCCAAAATGGCCCGGGATCCATCTCGCTATCTGGTCATTCAGGTAATTTAAGAATACTTTACTCCCTCAGAATTAGATATTCTATTAGATGGTTGCATCAACTCTTATTTCTTTGATGGGACATTACAGGAAAGGTCTCATTCATAAAATAAATGTTTGATCTCAATGGGATTTTATCTATTTAGGATCAATCAAAATGAAATATTTACCCATATTGTAGTTTGGTCCCCCCTGGGTGCACATTTTGGTTTTTGCCCTAGCACTACACAGCTCATTCAAATAATTTAAGCTTGATGATACATTGGTTATTTCAATCAGCTGTGTAGTGCTAGGGCAAAAACCAAAACTTCCACCGGGGGTGAAGGGAGCACGACCGAGTTTGGGAAACTCTGCTATAGGCAATAAAAAGTATTGAAAGCTATGATGGTATGTCTACTTCCTTTGCTGATGAGAGCCATTGATGACAGAAGTGTCATTTTTTTTACTTTAAAAGCTTGGTTTTTTATTCTTTTTTTTAATCTAATTTACTCTAAATGTACATTTCAGGGGGATGATCGCATGTACCTGCCCAGTCCCACGGAACCTATGTTCTACCGTAGCCTGATCAATACATCAGAGAACATGGAGGATGCTGAGGAGTATCTTCACCCCTATAAGGACCTCTCCACCAGACAGACCACCCAGCACCACAACTCTAGGGTAAGCGCGCGCACACACACACGCGCACAAACAGACATATGCACGTAACCGATGTGAAATGGCTAGTTAGTTAGCGGTGGTGCGCGCTAATAGCGTTTCAATCGGGTGACGTCACTCGCTCTGCGACCTGAAGTAGTTCCCCTTGCTCTGCAAGGGCCGTGGCTTTTATGGCGCGATGGGTAACGATGCTTCGTGGGGTGTCAGTTGTTGATGTGTGCAGAGGGTCACTGGTTCAAGCCCAGGTTGGGGCGAGGAGATATACTGTTACACACACACACACACATCTGATGTTTGACGTCTCAATCATCTCACCACAGAATGGCCATCCAATGAGAGAGAATAGTGTGATCCTTCGCTACATCACAGACCCCACCCACGGTGGTTCTCTAGAGAAGGACATCACAGACCCCAGTGGTTCTCTAGAGAAAGATTTCCCAGCTCTTCCAGGTACAGTACAAACGTTATCTATGATGAGTTATTCAATTAACGCTCAACACATATGCATTGAGGGCGTAACACTTCACCATCTCCGCTCTGTAATGTAAGCCTGGGTATTTACTTGACCTTCGTCTGTATTCTAGAATACATGAACCAGAATGGGAACACCAGGCTCTCTGACGTCTTCAACCCCAGCTATGAGGACCCCACTGAGGCAGCCTGGGCTAGTAGGCCCTCCTCTGGGTACGACCCAGACGTCAAGTTCTTCAACTTCCTGCCGTGCATGCTGGAGATCCCGGAGTACCACAACATGGCCCGCAGTACCCTCCCTCGCTCCGTCTGCGAGCGCATGGACAACCCAGACTACCAGGAGGACTTCCTGCCTCAGGCCACACCCACCAGTAGTCACTTCCTTCCTGCAGCAGAGAACCTGGAGTACCTCGGGTTGAGCGCTGCTGTACACGCCCCTGTACGCTAGGGGTTCCTCCCACAGAACACAGGGACAGTGAGGGACTATGGGACCTAAAGGAACTTGGATGGAGACAGATGTGGGACATCAGGGAAGGGTTTGGAGAGATTACAGTAGTGTGGTTGTCCCTTTACTTATGGAGTGAATAGGCTTTTTGCGTCGTCCTTGGACGTAAGTCAGCCGAAACCAAGATGGCGTCTGTCATGAACTGATGCTCCTGCGAAATGTGTACTCTATTTCAAATCCATGAAGCAACCATCCACAGGTGAGTTTGGGTGACTTTCCAATCAGAAGAATGAGCCAAAGCCTTGACAATACAATTATGTCATGCAAGTAATTTATTTGTACACTGTTGTTTGTTCAGTTCGGGTCGAGCGTGTGAAACAGATGTTTTTTTATTTGTCTTGCCAAGAAATGTGAATGTGGAGTGAACTGGAGTACACAATGAGATACTGACCATTAAGGCAGTGGTGGACACTGATGGACCTTATCCTTACATTGTATTGTGGACACAGTTTATTAGATATTTTCACTATTGTACACACTTGAATACCAAGACTCAAACTATTTTGGGTACCGAGAGCTACTGATAACTAAGAGGGTCAATTCAAAGTATTTTTTAAAAACGACACACAAATGTACAGATTGTGTTAGGCGTGCATTGATCTACACAATGACGGTAAATAATGGTGACGTATTCGGGTCTCACTCTTTATCTTAGAAAGAAAACTGGTCTGTAAGTCTTAACTCTTGCTAATATTAATAATTGCAATAAGGATTGAAAACTGGAAGAGCACAACTATAAAAGAACTCTATTGGCCCGGTTCCGACCTGAGTTAAGCGCACGTAAATGGACCATCGGTCCCATTTTGTGCACTTTTCTCTGTATGCGTATTCTGAATTTAAGCATGCTATTCACCTGCTATTCCTTTTGTGTGGAGAACGATTAAATTAAGGTGTGGCAGTGTGCCATATTCTGACCTTGACTTAATGCCACCACCTCAAACCCCTCCACCATTCATGGTTTCCTAGCGTGTAAAGATGGTGGAATTAAGTCAAGTTCAGAATACGGCGTGAAAAAAAAATACTATAGAAATACAAATATGATTTTTTTTTTTACTAAGTCTGGCTTTCAACTTACTCTTGAAAGTTGTAGTAGTAGAATGCACAAGGTGCAATTTCAAAATTGGCTAGTGCATTATCAGTTTTCCTCGTCAGTCATTGCATACCTTGAGAGCTATTTCTAACTATAACTAACGTCAAATGTCCAGATCAACTAGACCATGGTAATTGTGGGACAACTGCACGCTCTCTGAGCCAACAGTGTTTGACACGTTACCATGACGTTCTTCCTGTGTTTGTATACTCTATCTACTAGTATTTGGTGTTTAGGAGATCAATTTTAATTGTGCACTTCACACATACAAAAGTCAACATTCCACTGTAATGCTATGTCCTAGACGCTACAATGTTTAAAATAAAGGAATGCCATTGGAATTTCCTAAAAAGTTAAATCAACGTATAATCAAATTATTTCAGGTTTTCCGTCGGCAATAGAAGCAGACACCATCATAATTATGTTTTTCAAACCATAAGCCAGGTTTGTGTTCATTAGGCAGAGGGACTACCTTGACTTGTCCAATAAGAAATGCTCCTTTTCGTTTACCATTGCAAAACGTTTTCTATCAAATGCCCTAATGAGCATGACCCAGGGTTAGTCAGAAGGACGTCTTGTCAAGCGGACTAACGCACAAGCATGACATGTCATACACCATTGATTGTTAGAATATGTACAAATGATTTTATTAGCATGATTTGAACAATTATTTACAATAAGTTAATGGACTGTGGGATAACATAAAATATGTCTCGACTCAAACTGTTACTTGCTTCATGAGTGCCTGCTCCCCGAAAACTTGCTTGAAGTATACCACATGCTCCTCACAGTGCTCACCTATTGGCCAATCAAAACAGAGTATTAGGGCAAAGGTCTGTCAATACATGCCAGTGGCAGCTAGGTGGAGACTCATTCATTTATTAGCTATTCATGTGTTAATTAGTAATTTATTCCCAGGTTTATTTATTACCCCACTGCAAACACGTTGATTATGTCCTTACTAATTTATACATTTCTTAAAACTGTATACAGTATTTAGACAGGTATAACCTACACTGTTTGTCATCCTGTAGGATTGCAGTTTATGTTGATAATGTGGGTGTCTATTAAACCTGAAACCTATAGGATAAAGATTCAAAATCACTGATACTCGCCCACTCACACATGTTCAAAGAAGCCATGCAATTGTGGTAAGAATTTTATGCTTGGGAACAATCATAGATGCATCCACATGAATAGAAAAGCAACAGTTTCAGCATATGCCTGTTGTTCCTGGCTTAGCAGAGTTATTATTTGGGTCAAGGCAATCTAATATAAATCACACAGAGGGAGGGCACTCATTCATTATTGAACACAACGGCATTACCAACATTTCTACCACAGAATAGAGTCCATGTGAGAATTATTTCTACGGTCATTACAAAGGATTTAGTCAGACCAGAGCCATAAAAATACATAGTCTGGCGTCACTCCTACACAATTTATTCAACCTATCGGTGTGTATAAATCAAGCCATCTGGCTGAAGACAATGTGGTTCTAGATGAAGTGTTCTGCTATGTGGGCCATTCCCTACATAAGGAATAGGTGGCCAATTGAGCTGCAGACCTAGTGTAGTGGTGTCACATCACCTGGGTTGAAGCTGGGGCTGCCTCTCAGACGCAGGTTCCTCTGCTCAAAGAACCGGAAGATGGTGTAGAAGAGCATCTGGTCGGCCGTCTGGCGTGCCACGTCCAGGAACTTGCGGGCGGAGATGTTGTCGTGGCCACCCACGCTGCGGATGAAGCGCAGCGCACCCAGCACCTGCTGTCTGGACAGGAGCACCTCCACGATCTCATCATTGGCTGTGGACAGTCTCTGTCACACACACACACACACACACACATAGATGTATGATGTTATAGATCAGCATGTTACACATCGATGTATGATGTTATAGATCAGTATGTTACACACAGATACTGTAGATCAGAACGTCACATGGGAAACCATCACTGTGCTGACTCAAAAAAACCTAACTAGATGTATTGTTATAACTCAGCCATGAATAGAGTTTGTTCACTTGAAGGTTCCTTATTTCCTATAATTAGCTGTACCAATACAACTAATGCAACTTTAAAATGGGATTCTCTGGAAAAACATTAAATTCTCCAAAGGACTTTGGATGTCCTGTGTGATATTCGATAGCTGTTTAAACAGTGTGTTTGTTTTTTGAGGGAGTGTGTGTGTGTTTGAGGGCGTGCATAAGTAAGGGATCCTACCTTCAACATATCCAGGGAGAGCTGGTGTGCAGGGGGGTATGTGCTTTCTAGAGACAGCAGCAAACAGGCCTTAGAGAGAATGATGATGCACATGGTAATTCCATGACCAATCAAAATAAAGATCTTACTGTAGAACTGATCCAAGGTCAGCTCAAACAATGAAACGAGAGAGAGAGAGTAAATAATCAACCACTATTGGAGCAACATCATGCCTTTTATCCTTCAAACAAAGTTATCTGGTGAGAAATGGGATCACAGGAGGAGTAGATGGGGGAAGAGTTCCCCACGCATTATATTGGATTAAATACCATGTAAGAATGAATTGTGAAAGACCTGGGTCAAATACATATGTCAAAAAGGGATTTACTATTGTTTCCAATGCACCAGGAAAACCATATTAACTGTAGCTCAAGCTTTTTTTAAAGTATTTGACATGTATTTGACCCAGGTCTATTCTGAAGCATTGCATCTTCTGTGAATAGCTTGCTAGCCCTTTGTCCCAAATGTTGTATTACTCCACTGAATACCCAAAAGTTATTGATGACTATAGGACCAAACTACCATGAAATAGTTGAGCTGTATGTAGTAATTGCTGACTCACCAGTGGCTTGGAGTCGCTGAGGACGTGGTACTGGAGGAACTGATGGAGCATGTAGAAGAGGTTGTGCTGAACCAACATCTTAATGACCAGCTCATACAGGTAATGCTGAGGGGGAAACAGAGAATGGTTATTAGGTTATTAAATGATTGCATCTGAGCTAGAGCGTGCAGCTCTCTTTTCTTTTTGAAGTGTTCTACTCCGCTAGCCAGCACCTCACCTAAACAGGTGTGTGTTCCTTTCGCCTCCGGAAACAGAGAGTGCACCTTAATATTTTAGACTATCTCCAGGGCAATATGGACCAATAAATATGTAGGATCTACAGGAACATAAAGTATACTAATGTAGCACTGGCAACATGTTACAACATGAAACGGTGGCATCTCACCATGACGCATAAAAGAACAAAATAGGTTCTGATAGAGCCTCCACAAAAGACATATCTGCTTTTCTGCAAAGGAGTACCTGCACGGTGATCTGGACCTGGTTGAGTGAGCGAATGTACTCCATCAGCACAGCAATGATAAACTTGTGAGACGTGTCCTGTTGGAGGGGTGAAACAATATAATGTTCAGTCATCTTACATGTAATTGAGATTATTATTCTTTTAATTATAAGGCAGCCATTGAAATATGTGCTTTGCCGCTGCCACCTTTTTCTCAGAGAAGGAGGACAGGACGTGGGTGTACATGTCTGACTGATCGATAACCGCCCGCGTCCGGACGGGCCTCTCCCGAGCAGAGCTGCCTCGGCTGGTACCAGACTCCGTAGCCTGGAAGAGATCAACAGGAAAGAACAAAAGTCAAGTCACTGAAACAGACAGTGTGTGAGCTGCTGATCCGCCGTAACACGGATGAGAAAACTCTAATCTGTTCAGCTGATTATAACATCTACATCCTTTGTGTTATTCAAGTTACAAGATCAACATTGTTAAGACATATATAATAGTGAGATATCACTACTGTTCTAAATATCTTTTCACTGGTGTCCCTTGATTTTCAAATGACTTAAGTGAACTAACACAATTAGCTTTTCTGTGCATTTATAATAATATAAGTAATATCATTGAAGTACATCCATTTAGCCACATGCATACACACTGTATTCTCTGATCATGCCTTACTAGCAGTCAAGACAGCTGTGCTAGAAACAGTGTGGCTTTTCGTTATGCAGTGTTTTCATAGACTGTACTCACCACAGTGTAGGTCTGCTCTGCCTCCAAGTACTCTTTGTAAACTTGGTTGAGTTTGTCAAACACTGTGGCCACCACTGGTAAGCCCCCCTTATCTCCCCCGTTGAGCACTGAAACACAGTGTGTGAACATCTTCGGGCACTATGGTTTAGGGGTTCTCTAATCATGAACAAACTCGACTTCTTGTTTTATTAGTGTGCTTGCTTCAGAAACTAACAGTCTCCCCTATGTTTCACGAGGCAGTCTTACTTTGTGCGCACACGGACAAGATTACCATCTTGCAGTCTCGTCTGCGCAGGAGGAAGTCCATCAGCTTGCCCTTGTCCTGCAGGAGGTTGACGGTCGGCGGCAGCTTCACCTGCAGATACCACAGATACCCTGAAGCAAAAGGGGAACACACAGCACAGGTCAGACAAGCAGGAGAGAACCTGAGCCCCACCCGGAAACAACCAACTGTAGATCTGAGAAGTTTGGATAGGCGCAAGCAATATGGCAACCATTCTACATAGTCTACCAGAAAAAGAGGTGGCTCTCCTACCACAGTGGTTACTGTATACCTATCTGTTCCTATCAGATCTACAGTGAATAGGGGTTAAGGACTAGTGGTGGTTTCTTTTTTCTTTAGTATTTTACCTCCTTTTTCTCCCCAATTTTGTGATATCCAATTGCAATACAATTACGATCTTGTCTCATAGTTGCAACTCCCCAAAGGGCTCGGGAGAGGCGAAGGTTGAGTCATGCGTCCTCCAAAATATGACCCGCCAAACCTCGCTCCTTAAAACCCGCCGCTTAACCCGGAAGCCAGCTGCACCAATGTGTCGGAGGAAACACCGTTCAACTGACGACCGAAGTCAGCCTGCAGGCGCCCGGCGCGCCACAAGGAGTCGCTAGGGCACGATGAGCCAAGTAAAGCCCCCCCGGCCAAACCCGGGGGGGCTTTCAAATTAACCCAGACAGTTTGCCAGGACATAGTCGTCTACGGTTAGATGTGTGGATGTTCTTCTCACTCACCTTCGCTTGCACTGATGATGATATCGGGTTGAAAGACGCTCCAAGATGAGGAGTCTGAAGGTCAAGGGAAGCATAATACCACCGCCTACCATCTCCATGCTAGCCGTCCCAATTATCATTGATACCATTCCATTGACACAAGTGTTGCCGTAGCTCATCCAGCTACTGGCATTTCATAAAGGATACAGAGCTCACAAGGCACCGGAGGGTGGGTGGGTACAGCAGCAGGACCTATGGAGACAGGAAGACGTGAAGTTCATTTCTGTCATGGGTTTAAGAGACATGGAACATAAGGGAGCGCAAGGAGAGGAGAAAAACTGTTTTCAATAGTGACAGATGGCAGTGAAGTTCTGAAAGTTCTGTAATGTCTCACACAGTATGACACATGGGGGCAGAAAAACAAAAATAACAGACAGAGAGAAACAGCTGGAGGGACAGGCAGACAACACAGGCAAAGAGACAAATATAAACTCAGACAGTCAGCCAGTCAGACAGACAGTCGGTAAGGACCGGCATGGCCACATACAGTAGTCAATCCATGTAGCCTTTACCTGTTAGGGGAATCCTGTAGGGGTGGATGGAGCGACCAGGCAACACAGGCTGGTGGACGTTAAGGGCACAGTCAGGCTCCCGCAGCTTGATGTCAAATATAATGGAGGTCTGAAACAGAAGACATTATCTCCATCATTCAGGACTGAACGTGTTTGGACATTGGATATGGAACAACATGACAGTAGTCGTTTTTCTGTCTAACTTCGAGGCTGCCGCGAACTTGGGACTATAAGGTTCTTTCAGAATTTTTGTCAAAATTGAGTTATTGACGTACAGTAGCATTGTTCTGTTTAATGTTCTCTACCTATATGGTAATCTAAATACCCCAATTCATATTATTAAATTCATAAGAATACAATATTAAAATTGCTGACACCATTCAAACCAATGAGGGTTAAGATCTTTAAAACCAATTATCTCCGAATCATCTTTTTGCAGATAGAATCTTATAGTCCCGAGCTCTCGATTTCTTTCCAAAAGGAACTCACCTGAGAGCTCTGATGATGCACAACAACCAGGTTATCCACCACGTTGAGGGCAAACTTCCCTGTGGTGTTGAGTTTTAACACGTTGGTCTTTTTACAGGATCCCTCCCTGGGAACAACATGCTGTTAGTCAGGACCAATGACCTATATAAACCCTGGATCGCTGATGCTATGTATTGACCATTGAGAGGCTTTGATGCCACTGGTCGGCCATATTGGCCAGGGGGGCTGTGTTGAAGCCACCGTGACTCCATCTTGGCACTCCCCCACCATTGTAAACAATATTTTGGAAGCTATATCAATGCATTTATTGTCTACATTTGCTTTTTACACGTTTATTATATTACAGACACCTTAATGCATACTTTTAAATTAGATTGTGAGCTAAACATACAAAAAAAAAACATTTTCCTCAAACATTTTTTTGGCGGGTCCTTGAAACATTTAATTGAAATACTGTTGAATTCTATTCATTCCAATGGAGGACAGCTCCTACTCCCCATTACGTTGTCTGTAATATAATTAACGTGTCAAAAAATAATGTAGACATTAATAAATGCATTTCTATAGCTTCCAAAATATTGTTTACAATGGTGGGGGGAGTGCCAAAATGGAGTCACGGTGGCTTCAACACAGCGCCCTCATCAGTAATCTATTGTATATATAAACCATTAGTCAGGACAGTGACTGACATAATATGTCACTTTATCCCTTCAGGTATTCCCTATTCATGAATAACACCATACATATTTAATTTCAAGGTTGAATTAATGTCTCTAGCAACTCTGCATATTAGGGTGATATGATTGCTGCATGACCTTGTTAAGTTAGTAGTATGAATTTCAGCATGTTTAGAGCAATGCCCACTAGGAATATGCTATATGAAATGTAAGATTTACCTGGGTAGCTGATAGAGGACCACCTCAGCACAGGGACTGTCAGTAGTTCTGGAGTGATGCTTCAGATACATTACATACAGCTGACCGTAACTACCATTAGAAACAAAGTGAACAACTCACTTAGCTTTTTATACTGCCAAAAGTTGTTTGAAAATGTGACTTGAATATCGAGCCAAACTATGACATTTCAATTCAAACACAGATGCAAACTTACATGGTGGCCACAGCAATGTCCCTCTCTGTCAGATTGAGCTTGGCTGGCTTGGGAACCACTGGAAGCTCGATCTCAAACTTGGGCATTTTAGACATGGTCCCACTCTGGCGGTACAAACAACAACGGGTAAGTTAACACCATCAAAAACGAGATAACGACAGTGAGCTTGGACAACCACTTTAATCAAATCAATCAATCAAATCAAATGAAACACTAAAATATCAAATGTTTGATGAATAGATTTTCAGCAATTTGCGGCTGCTAATGCTTTCTCAAACATGAACATGAGCTTTGGTGGAATATATCATGTCTTACTGTATCAGGTTGTGGACATGTTTGAAACATTTATTATCTCAGTTGTGACCACTTACTTTGAAGGCAAACGGCTGCAGCACGTTGCCCTGGGCAGTGGTAGAGAGCAGGATGACTGCAGTCTCAGGACAGTACATGTACCAGTTCACATTGACGCTCTGACTCTTCAGCAGCTTCAGGCTGCGTTTGTCAGGAAGCACCTAAACACAGCAGGCATCTCAATGACATACACTTCATCATCTGTCTAATGTCGGAAAAACTGGCACAAGAAGACATTTTTCTAGAATGCGTTTGGAGCCTAGTAGACATCCCTATATACATTTTGTCAAGGTACAATTTGACCTTACACAGCGCAGTAGGGAAAAATCTGCCAACTTCATAGCTCAGTCAGAGCTAAATTGAGACCTCTAGTGGTTGTAGTTTGAATTGAGTTAACCGAGTCACATAAGCTTCATGTGACATGTTTTACTACAGAAAAGAACAATACAAGTTCAATTCAACCGATTGTGTTACAATAATCTAGGACACAGTGCATTCCTAAACCACAAAACAACTAGCTTATTACTCCCGTATCACAAGAAATAGGAGTCGTAAAATATACACTGAGCATATCAAACATTAGGAACACCTGCTCTTTCCATGACATAGATTGACCAGGTAAACGCTATGATCCCTTATTTATGTCACTTGTTAAATCCACTTCAATCAGTGTAGATGAAGTGGGGAGAATTTTTAAGCCTTGAGACATGGATTGTGTATGAGTGCCATTAAGAGGGTGAATGGGCAAGACAAAAGATTTAAGGCGAACCGGTTTGAGTGTGTCAAGAAATGCCACGCTGCTGGGTTTTTCACGCTCGACAGTTTCCTGTGTGTATCAAGAATGGTTCACCATCCAAAAGTAATCCAGCCAACGACGAAGGAGTCCATGCCCTGACAAATTGAGAATGTTCTGAGGGCAAAAGGTGGAGGGGGCAACTCAATATTAGAAAGGTGTTCCTAATGTGTTGTACACTCAGTGTAGTTACCTGGTAGAACTCAATTCCCTGGTCAGTGATGAAAACAATTTCATTCCAGTTGGTCCAACAGAAGCCCAAAATACTGGCATTCTTCATCTGCCAATCAAAACATTTGAATATCAAAACCACAAGTATAGAAGATTTGACTCATGCTTAGTTGCAACTATGTAGAAATTACAGCTATTTTTAACTTGAAACATTTGACACTGGATATGCTTGCATACCTTACATTCCTGGGAGCATTCCCAATGCGGATAATCCGGTATGAAGCTTATGAAATCCTAAAATAAAACAGATGCTTTCGGTCAGGCCACCAGCATGGAAACACAATGTTGGAATAACTTCGAGGTAGGCTACCTTAATTGAGTCGAGAATGATTTATGTAATGCTTACCACAGATTTTGGTGTTCTCTGGACAGCCAAAATCTTATTTCCGATCGAAAACTTAATGCACTTCACCTCTC
This sequence comes from Salmo trutta, assembly GCF_901001165.1. Taxonomy (NCBI): domain Eukaryota; kingdom Metazoa; phylum Chordata; class Actinopteri; order Salmoniformes; family Salmonidae; genus Salmo; species Salmo trutta. Next base: position 17,284,270 of record NC_042962.1, read on the forward strand.
CTTTGTCATCCATTCTGTGAAGAAAATAAATACTTTCATGAGATCATCATCACTGATCTTACAATATTCATCATCACAAGTTATGTGCAATGTTGTTACCTGAAGGCAACTGAGTTTTTGTCATCTGGTCCTTTAACCACAACCCCAGTGGCACCCCCTGATCGCACTGCAAACACCTGAATGGGCAAAAAGGGTAAACAGAGAAAGCTCAATATATAAAAGGATTTGGGAGGTAAATATTACATTTAGATAGGGTAGCAATAAAATGAGGGTTACTCTTTGTCTAGTCTGGTAAATGTATTGCCAGTGGAGAAACATTTGTTAATGTTGACTATATACTATAGCTAACCAATTTGTCTACCTCCTTTACCTACCGAGGTAAAGTTGGTTTTATATTCACACATTCGGACATTCAAGACATTCAACTACTGTAAGTCGCTCTGGATAAGAGCGTCTGCTAAATGACTAAAATGTAATGTAAACAGACATTCGCCAAAAGCCATTTACAAATGGAAAACTCAATAACTAATTCACCTTGTCACAGAATCATCAAACTAGATATGATTTATTCTATAAATGGCATGCATACTTTTACAACCTCTGTTTTGAATACAAATTCCAGTTTTGATTTGATAGAAATAAATCAAATCTATAAAATGCAATTTAAAGCTGTATAAATCAATAACTAATTCACCGTTTGTCACAGAAATATCAAACTAGGTATGATTTATTCTATAAATGTCTAGTGTACTTTTACAACCTTTGTTTTGAGTAAAAATTCCAGTTTTGACTTGATAGAAAAACATAACATCTATAAAATGCCATGTAAAGCTATATAAATCAATAACGTTTTCACTCATTATGACATTATCATCAAACTAGGTACCATTTATTCTTTAAATGTCTAGTATACTTTTACAACCTTTGCATTGTTGACATTGTTTTCGGTGAAAAAACTAATTTTCACGTAGCAGTTTAAGAGAGAAAGAGAGCAAATAGCATAGGGACAGCCTGGTTGAAGTCCTAGGTTTTAATAGTTAGTGCCAGTAGATTGCAGAGGGGTTCACATACAGTTCAGAGACAAATCATAATGAATACATTTAGCCCAAAAACAAAACATGTACAGTCCACTTCTTATATTAGTGGTTTTTTTGTTATCCACCCTCTGGTATCTTTCAATACCCATGCTAATACATATATACAGTATATACGTACACTACCGTTCAAAAGTTGGGGGTCACTTAGAAATGTCCTGTTAAATTAGAGACATAAAAATAAATGAATGTTGTGCCTTGTAACTACTTTAAAATGTGGAACTGTTGCACTAAAAGTACAAACATTGATTTGGCATACAATTTAAGATTGTAAACATTGAACAACTTTATATAAATATTGTCTAACTTGATATAGAACAAATTGCACTTGAAAGTAACATTTCTTTAAAGCTATTGCAAATAAATGCATATTTTCACTTTTTTCTGCGACATTCACTGAATTAGTTATTGATTTATACCGCTTTAAATGGCAAATTATAGATTATTTATTTATATCAAATCAATATTTTTATATTTACTCAAAACAAAGGTTGTAAAAGTATGCTAAACATTTCTAGAATAAATAATATATAGTTTTATGATTCTGTGACAAACGGTGAATTAGTTATTGATTTTTAACATTTTAAATAGCTTTTGGCGAATGTCCGAATGTGAATATAAAACCAACTTTACCGACCATATTAAATTAGTCATACTGTATGGCTACACCTTCACGGTTGACAGCCATCCTCGTCTAGTTAGCTATCTGTTCTTGCTCAATGAAAGGAAATGTAAACGTCTTAAAAGTAAAAATTCACGGATTATGTATTTAGCTAGCTATGAACGAGCTAACTAAAAACATGTATCTATTTATATCAGTGTGGTGTCACGAGCATAATCCTGCTAGCTAGCTAGCGTTGGGACACAATCGGGAGTGTGTATTGGTTGGACTAGTCATACGGACTCCCGGTGTGTCCCAAAGCCACTAGCCAACTAACGTTAGCTAGCCTAGGCTACTGTACCTGTTTATTCGCTTCGTCGAAAAACACATTGTTGACGCTTGACGTATTTTCAAATTGCACAGGGTTTTCACAAAGTTCGAGGTAGTGTTCCTCACTCATTGTGAACTTTCAGCTATGCTATGTCTTGTAGTTGTCAGTGTTCGTGCTGTATAACGATTTCAGAACTGATTTGTATTAAAGATAGGTCGTCACTAGTCAGTCATAAACCCCGCCTATTTCTACAATTGATCATCTTAAAATGTGATTTAAAAACTAACCTTAATCTACTGTTAATCTTGTGCATAACCCTAAAGATCAAAAATCACATTTCTGTTTTCATAAATTTTTACATCGTCATTTTGATTTAGTGGCTGTGCTTGCTAACCAGCGAAACAAAGGTCCAAGATCCTCTCTAGGGTAAGTTCCGGTTTGAAAATCATGTAAATCACGCGAATCGCCTACCATAGTAAATGTCCCTTTCAAAATATAAATCCCATCGTCAAACTTTGAAATCAAACGCTCCAAAAAGTTTCTGGAGGCATTAAAACGTTTTACAAGTTGGACTGCCTGACTAAGATATTGGTACGTTGTAGTTACACAGGTTGCTTGTCATACAACTTTTGTTTTATATTTGCTAGTGTAGGTGTGGTTTGGTGTCTTCCAGCAGCTTCTGCTCCATTTGTCCAGAGCGAAGCAAAATGAATGACAATGCATAACTTATTTGTACCATTTATTTCCACCATAATATTGAAATTACAGAGAGTACACAAACATGACAGCTCCATTGTATGAACAACGGACCTCAATGCATCTTGGAGACAATTACAAACAACTCATTCTGTCTTCAGTCACGACAGCACCGTTTCATGATTAAAATATTCACTGATACTTTGGGCTCTTCATCAAAATGTTGGATGACAATTTGTTCCATTCAGAACATAATGCAAAACTCTTCATTCGAGCTCAGTTTACTTGAGGAGATAACTTAATGTCATGAATGCTGGTTACTAATACTCTCTAATTTAAAAAGCAATTATTGTGTGTGCATGTAGAGGCATTGTCTGTCATGTACACCTCAGACGTCCCCATCCATTCCATCTACAGCCGTAGTAATGGAATGAGATGTTGACATTTCATGGAGGTGGTAGGGAGCCTTTTTAGCCCACTGAAGCCTATGACACCATCTTGGGATGCAGCGACCTTTCGACCTCTTGCATACCTCACTGTGAGACCATGGGGGGTTTACTCGACCCTTTATCTCAAACAATCACCCAAACAGGTTCCATGCAGCTATTCATGGTGTCTAATATCTCATTGTTAATCATCCTCGTCGTGTAATAGGGGAGGTCCTCCGTCGCTGAAGGTGTACATTTTCTTGCCCCTTCTCTGCACGTGGTCCTCATTCATCTTCTCCAGTGCCTCGATCTAGAAAACAACAACTTTGTATGAAAATTACTATTTTAATCCCAGGTTTCTGGTAAGCACTGTGACGAATGCATTTGTGGCGCTTTATACAATTTCATTTGATGGATTAGGGTCAAATTCCAGTATAAACATCCCTACCGCAAAAAGTCACTTCAGTACATGATAGATTTTGATGCTGTGTGGCACTAGATAACATGAGAGCCCACTTTAAAACTGCCTGAAAAATGCATTTCTGTAAATTCAATGCAACTACATACATCTTCACCAGAGAAATAAATGCCTCATATTGGCCTCAATGTTTTCTGACCTGGGCAAGGAACTCTGCCTCACTGTCACCACTGAGCTGCAGCCCAGACACGACGTTGAAGAGCTCGTACATGTTCATGGCCTCAGACACCCCGCCCTTCTGGAAGAACTGCGTTGAAGAAATAAAAAAACTATATATTGGTATTAAAACCAACAGCTTGTCACTGATACAAAGCTGTTCTAAGAATAGTTTACATATTGGTTTCCACTTTCGCTCATTTTCCACCAACATTCATTGCATGTTGGGAGTGACAGCTAAATACTATTATCCATTCAAATGGATTGTGAATTGTTGTGACAGCAAATCAGGACTTTAGTCAGTATTTACTGTGAGCTGTACATAATAAACAGCCAATTTAAACCTACAGTACTTGGATAACTGTGAGCTAACTTACCGTAGCCACGTTCCTGCAGTCCCTGAACAGGAACTCATGGCTGTGAGGGTGATTAGGCTCGATGGACTGACTCACGTCAATCAGCCAAACCTTCAAAAGACAAGATGATTACATCACTCAAGGTATAATCTCATGCCTGAATTTCCAGTGTAAAAATAAATGTGTAGATTGACCCACCTGGATAAAAAAAAAAGGTTAAGACGAAAAGGATGAATAGCGTACCTTGCCCTCATGCCACAGCATGTTGTATTCACTCAGGTCAGCGTGGACGAGGTTACACTCCTGATACAACTGTTGCATCATCTGCAAGGACAGAGACATCCAAGGGTCAAAATAATCCAGAATAATGATCCGGGTAACTCTGTGGAGACTCATCACTATGGAACTATCGCTTACAACCAGGCGGATTAGTAAAACGTATGCAACTATATACCAATAGAACCATGTCTATGTTAAAGTCCATGGTGGTAAAGCTGCACTTACATGAACCACTTGGTAATAGGCCCTCTTCATGTCCTCAGAGCCCAACATGGCCTCCTTCAGTTTGGGAGCCGGCACATGGTCCTTGCCGATGAACGACATCACAAGGATGTGCTTCTTCAGAACCACCACCTCGGGGCATGGGATGCCAGCTTTCTTCATACTGATGGAGTGTAGGGGGGAATAGAGAGACCATGAGCCATACAGTTGGAGCATTGGAATCAAAAATGTTTTATGGCTATAGGTGGTGATTGGCAACTTACTGTGGATAATTTGATATTAAAAAAACTACATGAAAAAGTTATTTGAATCGAGTTTATATAAAAAGACAGGTGAATTGGTGTTGGTCCATATACAGAGTTTACAAAACATTAAGGACACCTTCCTAATATTGAGTTGCGCACCCCCACCACTTTTGCCCTCAGAACATCCTTAATTCGTCGGACTCTACAAGGTGCCGAAAGCTTTCCACTGGGATGCTGGCCCATGTTGACTCCAATGCCAGTTGTGTCAAGTTGGCTGGATGTCCTTTGGGTGGTGGAACTTTCTTGATAAAAAAAAATCCAGCAGCGTTGCAGTTCTTGACACAAACCGGTGCGCCTGGCACCTACTGGCACACATTCATGATCCATGTCTCAAGGTTTAAAAAGCCTTCTTTTACCTGTTCCCCCCCCCCCCCCATCTACACTGATTGAAGTGGATTTAATAAGTGACATCAATAAGGAATCATAGCTTTCACCTGGTCAGTCTCATGGAAAGAGAAGGTGTTCTTAATGTTTTGTACACTCATTGTGTAGGTGACTTCGCCACCACCCACCGAGCCAGGTTGTGCATCTCCTTCTCAGCCCACAGGCGGATGATCGTGCGGGGGTTCAGCTTGCTGAAGCGGTCTATGAAGCGGTAGTCATCCTTGATGTACTTGTCACGGTTCTTGAACTCGTTGAGTGTGGTCTTGAAGACCTTGAGCACACACTCATCTGGGACAGCATTCTTCTCCATGCTAGGAGAGGAAAAACACACACGCAACAGTATTGAAACACTTAGAAACAAACATTTAAGGAAGTAGCTCTGTACCAAAACATGTAATGCAGTTCAATATTTATTTTAATATAACTATGGCTAATGACATATGGCAAATAAGGCTACTGCTATAGAATCTCTGTCAATGATTGTCATCACAATGTAAATGTCATGCCATAACCTTAGGTAACCACAGTTGGGGAAATTCCTATTCAGATCTGACTCATCTTCAGGCAGGTAACAACACCTTTAGGGTCAATCAACCTTGTGTCAGCCAATTCAAGGTGTGGGTTCTTGCGACGATGACACCCTCACCTTCCCCCATTTGCGTGGAACACCACAGACTCCTTTCCAGTGCTGATGCAGCCGTTGATGTTCTCCAAAATGCCTGCGTTCACCATTTTGTACATGAGCAGACGGGTCCTTGGGTCCACTGCTTGTTCCTTAGAGAGACAAGGGGAGAAAAAAACAAAGGGGAAAAAAACAAAGAATCATGAGGAGAGAATTAGGAGAGCATGAAAGTGCATTAAAATAATACAGATCTGATTGTATAAGCCTTAGTACAGTGTTATTTTGAGATTCAAAGACTTCTATAGTGGTGAATTTTGCTACTTGTTAGTGCTAAGCGATTAGTGCTTTTTGAGGTCGGTTTCATTTGATTATTTTTTCAGAATCACGTTTTTAATTACGGTTTTAATTATTTGAGTTGAATGCTGTAACCACAGAATAAAACAATTAATAAAAGACCCATGATGGTAGTGACTGCCTATGACTGTTTATCACTCATTTACAGTGGTGGAAAAAAGTACCCAATTGTCACACTTGAGTAAAAGTAAAGATTCCTTAATAGAAAATGACTCAAGTGAAAGTGAAAGTCACACAGTAAAATACTACTTGAGTAAAAGTCTAAAAGTATTTGGTTTTAAAATCTACTTAAGTATAAAACTTAAGTGTAAATCATTTCAAATTCCTTATATTTAGCAGCACAATTCTTGTATTTTTTATTATTTACAGATAGCCAGGGGCACTCTCCAACACTCAGATATAATTTACAAACGAAGCATGTGTGTTCAGTGAGTCCGCCAGATCAGCGGCAGTAGGGATGACCAGGGATGTTCTCTTGATAAGTGTGTGAATTGGACAATTTTCCTGTCCTGCTTAGCATTCCAAATGTAATGAGTACTTTTGGGTGTCAGGGAAAATGTATGGAGTAAAAAGTACATTATTTTCTATAGGAATGTAGTGAAGTAAAATAAGTCAAAAATATAAATAGTAAGGACAGATACCCCCCAAAAATACTTTAGTACTTGAAAGTATTTTTACACAACTTCTCATTCATTGCCATAACTTAAATATTTTATTAAAGTAGTGTATATTTAATTTGTTTTACTTGACTATTATTTTATTCCAAGTCATCATCTCATCTTTATAGCGCTGCTGTCTATGCTGTCTGACAAAATCACTATTTTGTAGTTCTTCAAAGTAAATAAGGCATACTTTTATGACTGCTGAATACAAACTATCAATCACTCATGTATTTTTAGGTAGAGATACCTCGCGAAGCAACTGCTGCTCTCTATATCCTCTCACGATTGCACATTCTGACTCGTTCGTAGCATACATGAAAGAAACAGAGTGGACAAGTAGATGAGCAATGGATTATGGTCTTTGTAGTTAATTACCACATTTTATGCACTAATCTATGTAGAATATTGGCCAGTTGGAAAATACAACTCCCCATTACAGCCTTAGGGGCGGCAGGTAGCCTTAGGGGCGGCAGGTAGCCTTAGGGGCGGCAGGTAGCCTTAGGGGCGGCAGGTAGCCTTAGGGGCGGCAGGTAGCCTTAGGGGCGGCAGGTAGCCTTAGGGGCGGCAGGTAACCTAGTGCTTAGAGCGTTGGGCCAGTAACCGAAAGGTTGCTTGATCGAATCCCTGAGCTGACATGGTAAAAATATGTCGTTCTGCCCCTGAACAAGGCAGTTAAACCCACTGTTCCTAGGCCGTCATTGTAAATAAGAATTTGTTCTTAACTGAATTGCCTAGTTAAATAAAAGGTCAAAAAAATATATATATAATAAATTTTAAAAACTAAAATAAAAAGTCAGTTATCTCTAGAGAAACTGTGCAACGTGCACATTGAGCTCAGAAAAAACAAACGAAATCAAATTCTAGTAGTTGAACCTACATCAGTCAATTTGTTGTTTAAAAAATGTAAAATAACTGACGTTTCTGTAAATTGTTCAGCACTACTATTTGTATAAACTCACAGCAGTGGAGTGCTCCTTCTTCTCATGCAGCCGTGCACTGCGACGCTGCTCGGCGTAGCAGTGTTGCTTAAGGGAGTTGTACACCTGGTTGGAGAGCTTCAGGTCCATGCCAAGCCCATCTCCCACATTGATCTCTGGGGCAAACTGGGAGGACAAGATAGAGGGTGATTTCAAAATGGCTGACAAATCAGAATATGTTCACCTCAGTGTGTATGCACATCAAGCCACACATTTCAAAGCTAATGAAGACAACAATGTTAAATACCCATGTGTCTGTCTTAGTGTTGGGGAGTAGTGAACTACATGTAGTTCAACTAGTAATTTAACTACATTTTGTAGTAGCTTGGTGGTAGTTCAACTAAATTCAAATCTAGGTAGCATTTTCAGTAGTTAATTACTTTTTTGCCATGTAGAGGTGTAACTAACTACAGGAACTACACATGTTTTTTGCTCAAATAAAATATGGGTGTTGGCAATAATAGCATTTGTTTTTCAGCATCAGACTCGCCTAATTCTCACTTGAAACAGTTTTTGTGTTTAGCAGGCTAAATTACACATTCTATTAACATATGACCCCAAAGTGATATGTTTTTGCAATTTGTAGTCAATGACATTTCAGATTTGCATACGATAATTTTTCACTAAGTAGTTTGGATGGAGTGAACTACTTTATCAAAGTAACTTTAAGTTAACTAGATTTACCAAGCAACACAAAAAATGCTAATGTTTCCAACAAGTTTGTAGTCACATGCATGTTGTAGTCATTGCGTGCTAGGACTATGGGACCAAATACTAAACTTCTGACTTTCATTGATCAATTTTTAATTTGGAAGAGTCAGCTTTTTAAACCAACATGGCTCAGTTTAAATTGTTTTTACATTGTAGTAAAACAAAATCTCATTTGATATGCATTTTGACATAAAATTACTACATTCTGTAGCAATGAATGTTTTTTTCATTAAAATGAGATTTGATTAAAGTTAATGCCTTCAACTATATTTTCAGAGTAGCTTCCCCTACATTGGACTGTACCAAGCCAAAAGGTTATCTTGTTATAACTCTTACATTGTCCATGCGTGCAGTATTCTTCCTGCCACACACAACCTCATCGTGCTTAGTAGTGATGTTCTTGCCTTTCCCAGTAAAGCCTCTCCTCGGAGTTGTCGTGGGCTTGTCTGGAATACATTGAACAAAAGTTAATATAGAAAGTTGAACTATTGCTTTAATATAACCAACCACCAATATCACGAAAAGGCCAACAGCCACCAATATTCTATGCAGCAAGACGTTGTCCTGTTACATGTATACAATTGATGTATAGGACCTAGCTACAATACTAGTATAGGTGTAAAATGACAGTGATAGACTTTACCAGCTTTGTAGGGGTCGTCACAACTATCTTGCCAATCAACTTCATCCTCGGAGCTGCAGCTGGCCTCGTAAGGGTGCACCATGCGATAGTTCTCAAAGGAGATGGATACTGCAACAGTATATAGCAATCATATCTCAAATTCTTCATATTCCCACTCGATTCCTTTTTACACTACAGAAACTTGGTCGTGTTTAATAAGAGTACCAAACAGAAAATATTTTTTAACATTTTGCTACTGAAAATGTCTTCCATTTGATGCAGAATGAACACAACCCTTCGTAGGGTTGTCACGATACAAGTATCGCGATACAATACCAGATTTTCCATGGCAAAAAATAAAAACTCTATGGTCCTATAAAAACCTACTTCATGTAAAATTGTGGATGCTTCAGCTTGCAAAATAAACAAATGTGACAACATAATGCTCTTTGTTTCTAAGATTAGGACTGTTTTACCCAACAAATTAAACCACTTCATGTTTTGTTTCATTGCCACGATAGCTCAGAGTATCGCAATACTGGTATAGCAACAACCCTTGTATGGTTTTAATACAGGACTTGTCCATAGGATTACGTTTGCTATCCCCATTAAACTTCTTTTCTTCTGTGCGTAGCTGGGTGTCAAACTCCTTGTCAAACTGCATCTGCAGCATCTGAGCCAGCATCAGATCACTGTCTGTCTCTCGCTCCTCACCGGCATCCAGAGCAGCGCTGACACTAAAACAGAGACATAGGATATCGGACATAGTTCTCAAACATAACCCAATGTCAGTGTGGTTTGACTTACAATTAGGATATTAGGTTGGCACATTAAATTGTTAGGAGCATATATAGTGTTCAACTTTTCTTTCTTTACAGTGACACTAACAATTAACACAGAAGTGTACACCGGCTAGACTAGTGGGTGAAAATATAATTTGAAAATGTCCTTACAAATTAATGAGAATCGATAACACAGACAGGTGATATTGACAGGACTTACTTTGAGAAATCAGGGAAATAATGACTTTCATCATCCAGTTGCTTGGCCAGCTGCTCACTCATGACATCAGTGAAGGAGCAGGGACACACCACCTTGGTTGTGGTGGCGCCCCATGGACTCTGAAGGACCATTCATTTACATAATTAGTTAGGTAATGGCAACACAATACAAGAGGATTTTTCCCTTTGCTAACACATCTATGTACCACGTGCTTGAATAAAGCAGTAACCAATTAACTAGTTACTGAGCTAGTGAAACTAACTATAACCAAATATTTTTTATAACTAAACCAAACGTTTCAAACGGAACAAATTAGTCATCCCGTTGGAAGTGCGCGTGTGCAATAACTCAATTCGCCTTTCCTAAACAACGCAATTTTTGGGAAACTTTGGCAAAAGGTACAGTCTACAAAACTTAATGCACTATGTTCGTAACATATTTACATTTTGGGAATAGAACTGTATTGAGAAAATGTTTAATCGTTGAGAAAATTTGCAGAATGTCGGCCAAAATCCATCTCGTTCTATCGTCTCCCACTGCCGGTCACTGGGCTTCCACTCCCTACCCATATTTGGTAGGGAGTGGAAACGCCAAGCGGATGCTTCACATTTATACATCCGGTGAATTATCTGTCTCATTGTTCCATCTGTGCTATTAACCACCGATAGGACAATCTCCTTGCTTTTTCTGACCAATATGACTCATTTGTTCCCAGTAGAAACGACAAGCTGTGGTCTATCTTGGTTTAGTTAAATCTTTGCTATAACGTTACATGTCAGCCATACTGTAAAAAGAAAAAAAAGGCAGCCTGGGACATGCCCTGACTTGTCTAACTAGCCATCGTTTGAAGCATGTCAGCCTGTTAGCTAGTATCAAACTTAGCTGGTATTGGTTGATAAACGTATGAATTAACTAACGAGCCAGTGTTAGTTAGATCAATTCACTTAGAACTGTATTTAAAACTAGGTCATGTTATATGTCCTCCCCCAGACAAACTATTTAAAGGCTCAGTTTTTGCCACAACCAGGGCCATTTTACATGTCCAGAATGTCGGATTGACTTCAAATCTTAGTTAACCAACTCACCTTTGGTACTTCTGCAGTGATCGCTATTTGATCCATGACAGTCAGATGTTGGGCTTGATGGTTAATAATGTTTGCGCAAGGATAGGTTTAAAAAGCAGAGATACGTAAAAATAAAACAACAACCGTTGGCTACGACGACAGTCTCTTTCGTTAGCTTTCTGAATTAAACACCTTAATATATATGTTTAAGTCAAATTACTACAGGATTTAAACGTTAATGTCACAAAATAACAAGTCTTCAAGAGCGACAGCGCAAATTCTCCGACTGACGTTCTTTTTCCTGAATAAGAAAATGACATCATCTTCTTCGTCTTCTTCCATGACATAATGGCGGTCCGCAAACCAACGTTAAAGGTGAATGCCGCCACCCACTGTGCTGGAGTGTGCGGTCAATCACGGTTTACAACATTTAAAAATCCTAAAATAATTTTAAAAAATAGCCCTACTACCTTCTAATAGACCCTCCCCATCCCCCAAAACCCCTCCAAACCCCACTATCCTTCTCAGTGAATTTGATAAAAAATTCAAATTGTAAAACATTTTAAAAAATATACTAAATATAATCACGTCACCAAATCATTTATTAAATTAACTATTGTGCAAAGAAGGTTCTCACCCCCTTCCATAGACTTACACAGTAATTATGAAAACTTCCAGAGGACTTCCTCCAGCCTATCAGAGCCTTTGGTACTGGGCTTGCAGGGCTTGTAGGGCTTTCTCCTATAGAGCTCCATTTTTATGGAATGGTCAGCCTATCCATGTGAGAGACGCAGACTCGGTCTCAACCTTTAAGTCTTTATTAAAGACTCATCTCTTCAGTAGGTCCTATGATTGAGTATAGTCTGGCCCAGGGGTGTGAAGGTGAACGGAAAGGCACTGGAGCAACGAACCGCCCTTGCTGTTTCTGCCTGGCCGGTTCCCCTCTCTCCACCGGGAATCTCTGCCTCTAACCCTATTAGGGGGTTGAGTCACTGGCTTAGTGGTGCTCTTCCATCCCGTCTCTAGGAGGGGTGCGTTACTTGAGTGGGTTGAGTCACTAACGTGATCTTCCTGTCCGTGTTTGGCGCCCCCCTCGGGTTCGTGCCGTGGGGGAGATCTTCGTGGGCTATACTCAGTCTTGTCTCAGGGTAGTAAGTCGGTGGTTGAAAATATCCCTCTAGTGGTGTGGGGGCTGTGCTTTGGCAAAGTGGGTGGGGTTATATCCTGCTTGGTTGGCCCTGACAGGACCACAATGTCTCCTGACCCCTCCTGTCTCAGCCTCCAGTATTTATGCTGCAATAGTTTGTGTAAGGGGGCTTGGGTCAGTCTGTTATCTCTGGAGTATTTCTCCTGTCTTATCCAGTGTTCTGTGTGAATTTAAGTATGCTCTCTCTCTCTCTCTCTCTCTCCCTCTCCCTCCCCTCCCGGAGGACCAGAGCCCTGGGACCATGCCTCAGGACTACCTGGCCTGATGACTCCTTGCTGTCCTCAGTCCATCTGGTCGTGCTGCTGCTCCAGTTTCAACTGTTCTGCCTGCGGCTATGGAACCCTGGCCTGTTCACCGGACGTGCTACATTGTCCCAGACCTGCTGTTTTTAACTCTCTCTCTCTCTCTCAACCGCACCTGCTGTCTCTAACTCTGAATGCTCGGCTATGAAAAGCCAACTGACATTTACTGCTGAGACGCTGACCTGTTGCACCCTCTACAACCACTGTGATTATTATTAATTTACCCTGCTGGTCATCTATGAACGTTTGAACATCTTGTCCATGTACTGTTATAAACTCCACCCGGCAAAGCCAGAAGAGGACTGGCCACCCCTCAGAGCCTGGTTCCTCTCTTCCTAGGTTCCTGCCTTTCTAGGGAGTTTTTCCTAGCCACTGTGCTTCTACATCTGCATTGCTTGCTGCTTGGGGTTTTAGGCTGGTTCTGTATAGAAATTTGTGGCATCGGCTGATGTTAAAAGGGCTTTATAAATACATTTTATTGATTGATTGCAGCATAAACTGACGTGTTGTCCACCCAATCAAAGGATTGGATAATTAATCTATTACTGAAAGCATAAACTACAGCTAGCTAGCACTGCAGTGTATACAATGTAGTGAGTAGTTGACTCACAAAGAGAGAGAAAGACAATAGTTGAACAGTTTTGAACAAATTAATTTCTTCCAAAATGAAGGAGAAGTAAGATAGAAATAGAGAGATTGTCTATTTTTTTCTTTTTACTTTCAGTTTCACTTAGCACGTAAACGCAGCTAGCTAGTTTAGCCTACTCAAACACCCTGCTCAAACAGAGGGATGCTATGTTAGCTAGCTGGCTATGACTCTCCAACACAACACTGGAACACTTCCAAGTCAAGGTAAGCTTTTGGTATTACTGATTTATTGCCACCAGGGACTGCCAGTGTGACTGCTTACTGACTGTACACTGTAATGTTACTGCATGATTATAGGGGGTTTACTAATGTGTTAGTTCTATTAGCTATGCTGACTATGACATTACTTTAGCTAATATGGTGACAACGATGTAGGCTGTGTGCTTGGCTTGCAAATGTTTTTTCACCTGGTCACATGCAGCTGATGTGTTGTGCAAGTCCAAAAGGGAAGGAGAGAGGAGAGAGTGCATAGATGCGATAAGGAATACAACATGGCTGCTATGAAGGTGAACTGTGTTTATGAGTGATCAGGGGTGTATTCATTCTTCTGATTCTGTTGAAAAACGTTTCTTAAATGGAATCAAACAGAATAAATGGGGATAAACATACCTGAATTTGTCCAATAGAAACTCTCGTTTGCAACTGTTGGACTAATGATTCAACCCTATTTCAGCTAGTTACAGGCAACAGTATGCAAGGCGGTATTGAATGTCACTGTCTGTCCATGTGTCCCTGTCTGTCACCTTAAATTTGTTTCTCGACCTGTGTGCACCTCAAAAGTTTGGACACACCTACTTATTCAAGGGTTTTTCTTCATTTTTAATATTTTCTAGATTGTAGAATAATAGTGAAGACATTAAAACTATGAAATAACACATATGGAGTCCTGTAGTAACCAAAAAAGTGTTAAACAAATCAAAATATATTTTATATTTGAGATTCTTCAAAGTAGCCACCCTTTGTCTTGATGACAGCTTTGCACACTCTTTGCATTCTCTCAAACAGCTTCAACTGGAATGCTTTTCCAGCAGTCTTGAAGGAGTTCCCACATATGCTGAGCCCTTGTTGGCTGCTTTTCCTTCACTCTGTGGTCCAACTCATCCGAAACCAGCTCAATTGGGTTGAGGTTTGGTAATTGTTGAGGCCAGGTAATATAATGCAGCACTTCATTGCTCTCCTTCATTGGTCAAATAGCCCTTACACCGCCTGGACATGTGTTGGGTCATTGTCCTGTTGAAAAACAAATGATAGTCCCACTAAGCACAAACCAGATGGAATGGTGTATTGCTGCAGAATACTGTGGTAGCCATGCTGGCTACGTGTACCTTGAATTCTAAATACATCACAGACAGTGTCACCAGCAAAGAACTCCCACACCATCACACTTCCTCCTCCATGCTTCACGGTGGGAACCACACATGGAGATTATCCAGTCACCTACTCTGCGTCTCACAAAGACAAAAATCTCACATTTGGACTCCTCAGACCAAAGGACAGAGGTCCACCGGTCTAATGTCCATTACTCGTGTTTCTTGGCCCAAGCAAGTCTCTTATTATTATTGATGTCCTTTAGTAGTGGTTTCTTTGAAGCAATTCAACCATGAAGGCCTGATTCACACAGTCTCCTCTGAACAGTTGATGTTGAGATGTGTCTGTTACTTGAACTCTGTGAAGCATTTATTTGGGCTGCAATTTCTGAGGCTGGTAACTCTAATGAACTTATCCTCCGCAGCAGAGGTAACTCTGGGTCTTCCTTTCCTGTGGCGGTCCTCATGAGAGTCAGTTTCATCAAAGTGCTTGATGGGTTTTGTGACTGCACTTGAATAAACTTTCAATGTTCTTGAAATGTTCTGGATTGACTGACCTTCATGTGTTAAAGTAATGATAGACTTCTCTTTGCTTATTTGAGCTGTTCTTGCCATAATATGGACTTGGTCTTTTACCAAATGGGGCTATCTTCTGTAATCCACCCCTATCTTGTCACAACACAACTGATTGGCTCAAACGCATTAAGAAGGAAAGAAATTCCACATATTAACTTTTAACAAGGCACACCTGTTAACTCTTACATCTAGACGTTCCGCTAGCGGAACACCTGCTCCAATAGCCAATGATGGGCGTGGCGCGAATTACAAATTCCTCAAAAATACAAAAACTTCAATTTTTCAAACATATGACTATTTTACACCATTTTAAAGACAAGACTCTCCTTTATCTAACCACACTGTCCGATTTCAAAAAGGCTTTACAACGAAAGCAAAACATTAGATTATGTCAGCAGAGTACCCAGCCAGAAATAATCAGACACCCATTTTTCAAGCTAGCATATAATGTCACATAAATCCAAACCACAGCTAAATGCAGCACTAACCTTTGATGATCTTCATCAGATGACACCCCTAGGACATTATGTTATACAATACATGCATGTTTTGTTCAATCAAGTTCATATTTATATCAAAAAACAGCTTTTTACATTAGCATGTGACGTTCAGAACTAGCATACCCCCCGCAAACTTCAGGTGAATTTACTAAATTACTCACAATAAACGTTCACAAAAAACATAACAATTATTTTAAGAATTATAGATACAGAACTCCTCTATGCACTCGCTATGTCCGATTTTAAAATAGCTTTTCGGTGAAAGCACATTTTGCAATATTCTATGTAGATAGCCCGGCATCACAGGGCTAGCTATTTACACACCCACCAAGTTTAGCACTCACCAAAGTCAGATTTACTATAAGAAAAATGTTATTACCTTTGCTGTTCTTCGTCAGAATGCACTCCCAGGACTTCTACTTCAATAACAAATGTTGGTTTGGTCCCAAATAATCCATAGTTATATCCAAATAGCGCTGTTTTGTTCGTGCGTTCAAGACACTATCCGAAAGGGTAAATGAGGGTTACGCGCCCGACGCGTTTCGTGACAAAAAAATTCTAAATATTCCATTACCGTACTTCGAAGCATGTCAACCGCTGTTTAAAATCAATTTTTATGCCATTTTTCTCGTAAAAAAGCGATAATATTCTGACCGGGAAAGCGTGTTTACGTTCAAAGAGAGAGAATGTAAAAGCATGGGATCCCCTCGTGCACGAGCCTCAGTCTGATGGCCCTCTGATCGACCACCATCCAAACGCGCTAAAATTTTGCAGCCAGCGGCTGGAATTACATCATTCAGCTTTTTCCCGGGTTCTGAGAGCCTGTGGGAGCCGTAGGAAGTGTCACGTTACAGCAAAGATCCTAAATGTGCAATAAACAGAGCCAAGAAGCTCAAGGAATGGTCAGAGAGGGTACTTCCTGTTTGGAATCTTCTCAGGTTTTTGCCTGCCATATGAGTTCTGTTATACTCACAGACACCATTCAAACAGTTTTAGAAACTTTAGGGTGTTTTCTATCCAAAGCCAATAATTATATGCATATTCTAGTTTCTGGGCAGGAGTAATAATCAGATTAAATCGGGTACGTTTTTTATCCGGCCGTGAAAATACTGCCCCCTAGCCATAACAGGTTAATTGAAATGCATTCCAGGTGACTACCGCATGAAGCTGGTTGAGAGAATGACAAGAGCGTGCAAAGCTCTCGTCAAGGCAAAGGGTGGCTACTTTTTCGAATCTCAAAAATAAAATATATTTTCATTTGTTTAACACTTTTTTGGTTACTACATCATTCCATATGTGTTGTTTCATATTTTTGATGTCTTCACTATTTTTCTTCAACGTAGAAAATAGTAAAAATAAAGAAAAATCCTGGAATGAGTAGGTTTGTCCAAACTTTTGATTGGTACTGTATATTTAGCAATAACAAACAAGAAAATACATGTATCATCTGCTATAACAATATAGTGACTCAAAAACAACCTTCAAATGGCTACATCGTAGCTAGCTAGCTAGTCAGTTGATAGGCAAAATGTGGCTAACAGTAGTTTGTTTACTAGCATAAAAATGTGTGCATAAATAGCTGTACAATGGTGAAAATATGACTAAAACATTGATAACTTTTTCATGAAACATAAGGAATTAAATACTGTGCTCACAGTTCTTGCATTCACACACATTGAAGGATATAACAGTTAGAATAATAATGTTAGAAAACCGGAGATTCTCTGCACAGACACAGTTCGGGAGCTGAATTTGGGAGTCAGGCTAATTAACACTGCAAGCTCATGCTCACTGTGAAGTCATCTGTCACTCTTAAAGGGACAGGCTTTATTAAAGGTAAATTAAACCGAAATGAATATAGAACTGTTTATTCCAATCAACAAAAATGCTGTAATTAATGATGTTGTGTTGTACTGGAACAAACTATAATTTAATGGGTTAAGAAAAAACGTCCAATAGGAAAAAAGTACTCCAATGGGATTCTGATAGAGGTGACACAAAATCCTAAGGGATTGTGAGAATCCTATGGGATACTATTGGAAAAATCAATAATCCTATGGGAATTTTTTTGCCAGGGACATACCTATCCAGGTCAATACATTACTTTCACCATAATTCAAGATATGCAGCAAAATATTGGTAAGTTATTGCAATAAATTCTAGTTTCATTCAGGGGTCAGGGTTTAGGTAGAAGGTATCTTGGTTTGCAGTTCCAGGGTTCAATCTTTGGTAGATGGTGTCTTGGTTTTTAGTTTCAGGATTCAGGCTTTGGTAGATGGTGTCTTGGTTTGCAGTTTCAGGATTCAGGCTTTGGTAGATGGTGTCTTGGTTTGCAGTTCCAGGGTTCAAACTTTGGTAGATGGTGTCTTGGTTTGCAGTTTCAGGATTCAGGCTTTGGTAGATGGTGTCTTGGTTTGCAGTTTCAGGATTCAGGCTTTGGTAGATGGTGTCTTGGTTTGCCATGCTGGGATTCAGATTTTCATAGGTTTCCTAAAAATCAATGGAAATAACGGGCTGTAAAATAAAGGGTTACAAAAAAAAAACATTTAATGAAGTATTTTAATAGTTTCTCTATTCTATTCTCACCCCTTCAGTTTTTCCTGTGTGTGTGTTTGATTTGCTAGACTTCTGTCTGCTGGGAGAGACCTACCCTGTAGAACACACATAATTGTTTATTGCATGTGTGACTGTGTGTGTGCTCATAAGCATGCGCATATGTGTGTTTCCATGTGTAAATACATTGCTCCTTGTTACATTTCCATCTGTAGACTATTAGCAGGCTGACTACTAGCAGCAACACAGCCAGACTCACAGTCACCAGTGAGATACTTAAAACTGAGTTACCTGAAACTGAACACGAGAACACAAACCAGTTAGCGCAATCAAATAGAATGCACAAATGTGAATGAAGCTTGATCGGTTTCAAAGTAACTTTTACCATTTATCGAAAAAATTTAGCATTGAAATACTCTCACTGTCACGTCCTGACCAGCAGAGGGAGTAATTGTATTTTATTTGGTCAGGACGTGGCAGAGGGGTATTTGTTTCATATGGTTCGGGTTGTGTGTGTTATTTAAGGGGTGTTTGGTTTATGTAGTCTGGGGTTTGAGTAATTGTTCTAGTGTTGGTTTTCTATGGTTTTCTAGTCTGTCTATTTCTGTGTGGTTTGTGTGGCTCCCGATCAGGAACAGCTGTACATCGTTGTTCCTGATTGGGAGTCATATATTAGATGCTTGTTTTCACCTGGGGATTTGTGGGTAGTTGTCTTTCGCACTGCTGTGAGTATTAGCCTGTGAAACTGTCGGTCTGTTCTTGGTTTTCTGTGTTCACATTTATTTAATAAAATATAATGATGAACATGCAACCCGCTGCGCCTTGGTCCTCTCTACCCAACGACAACCGTTACACTCACATACAAACCTCTTCCCACAGTGAGCCTGACTTGAATCAGCTTATCTAATCCCCATGATTCCACTCCACACAAGTATGTTCCAACATCCTCTCGGTTCAGGTTATCAATGGTCATAGTGAAGACTCTTCTCTCTGTGTCGTCATATAGCACATATCTCCCTTTATAAATCCATACTGGACTCTGGTTAGGGACCTTTAAGGTTTTAATGAGAATTTCAATTCCGTAGTCTCCTTTTAAGAGGTACTTTGGGAATGCCTCAGAGTCCTGTTCACAAGTACAGTTGATGTGAGTGTTTCCTCCCTCCATACCTCTCCATGTGATGAACCCTGACCCCAGCTACACAAGGAACACACAGAATCACATAAGGTCACAATCAGATTATCAGTAATGTAACTTTGTCTCCAAGGACATACTCCAGACCATGGTGGTATGACAGAGGGACTTTCTTAACAGACATTTTCTGCACTTCAGGGTGTCACACTGAAACAAGCAGGGTCAGATTAATTTTTTGAATGAAATATATACAGTATATATTATATACAGTATATATTAAATGTGTAATAAATATATAGAGATTTTTTTTACTGCAACCTGTCATGACTTCCGCCGAAGTCCATGCCTCTCCTTGTTTAGGCGGCGTTCGGCATCGCCGGTCTTCTAGCCATCATCGATCTACTTTTCATTTTCCATTTGTTTTGTCTTCCCACACACCTGGTTTCAATTCCATCATTACATGTTGTATATTTAACCCTCTGTTCCCCCCATGTCCTTGTCCGGAATTGTTTATTGTAAGTGCTTGTGCACGTATTCTGGTGTGTGACGGGTTTTGTTACCCATTGTTTGTTTGTTCTATTTTACAGTGGTTTTTATTATTAAACTGCTCCGTTGGAACACAGTTTTTGCTCTCCTGCGCCTGAGTTCTCTGCCACCAGTACGCACCCTTTACACAACCGCCAACCACAGGAGCATTCAGAAGCCCGCTTTCAATGAGTGTAGACAGCCTGCTGCTGCAGGCTGTTTTTAAGCATTCTTATATTGGTAAGGTCAACTGCAAGGCTCAGGCTGCATAAGGCTTCCACTGATACTCTATCAAATTGGACCGGAGCTGCTCATTTTGGACTCTATCAACTCAATCTGTAATATTTATTTGTTGAACATGTCAGTTTGTGTTGATGTTTTGTTTTTTTGTCAAATCCGTAAAAAAATATATTAACAAAAAAATACACAAAGAAAAAGAGAACTTACCTTTGACTACCTCCAGTCTAATTTCTGTATCGATGTCTGTCAATGTTCTCCTCACTCTGCACAAGTATGTCCCAGCGTCTTCTAGGGTCAGGTTGGTGACAATTAAAGTGAATAATCTTCTCTTTGTGTCACCATACAGAGAGAACCTGCCTTTCTCAGTGTGGCGAACACCACATTGAGTTTTAACTACAATATCAGAGTAGTTCTAGTAGTTATCGTACCCACGGCCATAGTGGCACCTGATCTCTGCCTCTCCTCCCTCGTATCCAGATGCAAAGATCCCATCCATAATAGACACAATCCACACAGCAGCTGGAGAGACATCATAAGTTCACATCAGACACAGAACTGCCCTTTAGTTACTAGCTGGTTCAGCACAAAGAACAATAAGTGAAAAGCAACAGCAAATCTAATGTGTTTAGCAACTGACAGTGTCCATTCAGTGTTCCTCAAATAAGCTGTACTGTATGCTCTGTAGATATGATGATGAACTCACCAGAGAGGAAGCTAAGGAGCACACTTTGAAGACTTTTCATGATGAACTGCTGCCCTCAGTTTGACTAAAATGACTTTAAGCTGCCGTCTCCTGTATCTCACCAGTTAGGGTTAAGGTACACTTACTTCTTCTTAGTTTGAGTAGGTTTCAAGAAAGTAAATCCTATTTTGAAAAATGGCACATTTGAAGTCTATTTGGAATTGACTTAATTTAAATGGAATTGACCCTAACCCATGATTAGATCTATATGGTCCCAAGTAGACTAACCTATCCTATATACTTTAATAAAGTATAGTATGCTTATTCTGGCATTGTACAATAGGCTATAATAAGTTGCATTAGGGCTAGAGAAAAGGCAACAATTAAAGGCTTATTTGTCAAATGTGAAAAAAATCCACTGTGTTTGAACTGGACATGGGATGCAATGCGCGCATCCTTCAGAAACCATATTCTAACCAACTGGTCGCAATTGCAGCGAACGGAACTGATTGAGACTGCGTACATGTTTTATTGGAGGCTTGAAAAGACCAATTGGATGAGAATAGCCTATGGTTTACGTCGTGAGAATGATGTGATACTTTGCGGCACACGGAATTGAGCACCGCGGGGTGATTTCCCACCTCTGTGCGTCTCCATCACTATATGATCTCAGTTTGTCTCGTATTCGTCCTCTAGGCAGAGTGCGTACAACCGTCATCGAAGCAGACACAGCCGCGCATGGCCGCCAATCTGTTCCGTTTATGGGGCACAGCATCCTTTTAGGCAGCCTACACCGTAGAATACATTCAGACAACGCAGTCCTTTAGGCTACAGGATTTCAAATATTTTTTTACTTGATAGCCTTTCAAGGAAATATATTTTTCTTTATTTACGTTTTCCTTGCCAACTGGATAAAAATAGGCTATATATTGTTTATTGAAACCCCTTTATGGCCAGTATTTATAAATATCAATGGAATGATACGTCTGCTGTGCAGTCCTGCGCTTCATCGGATACCTGGCTGGTTTTACAGGGCGTGGTGTTCATGTAAGTATTTCATTTATCTCAATGTGGATTTATAACATTTGTATATAAAAAGTGTTTATCAATATGTGGCAGGTTTTCTTTGGGGTATATGGCAGTTCGTCCTGATTCACATTGTGGTCGGTGCGGTACGTCATGTAACGCAATTAATCCGTGAACGGCAGATGGAATAGGACTTTATGTTATTGAGCAATGGCATAATATTTGGCATGTTATTCACAATTTTATCTCTGAATAGCAAGGGAGATGAGGTAATGTTTCATAAATAAATAAACAGGGAGAGGCCCTCGCAGCGTTTGACCCGTAATTGGTGAGCGTCACAGTCACGGAGAACCTGCTTGGACCAGCAGGCGATCTAATGTAATGGCATTCGATCAAATGTAAAATTGAAATAAATAGCAAATAACACCATTGGGATTTTATTTCCGATTATGATTATTACTATTAAATAATACTTATATTAATAACCTCGGTATACAGTGCATTCGGAAAGTATTCAGACCCCTTGACTTTTTCCACATTTTGTTACTTTACAGCCTTATTCAAATATGGGTAAAATTTAAAAAAATCCTAAAATCTACACACAATACCCCATAATGAGAAAGTGAAAACATTTTTTATAAATGTCTGCAAATTTTAAAAACAAAACAGAAATACTTTGTTACATAAGTATTCAGACCCTTTGCTATGAGACTCAAAATTGAGCTTAGGTGCATGTTGTTTCTACAACTTGATTGGACATGATTTGGAAAGGCACAGGTGTGTCTATATGAGGTCCCACAGTTGACAGTGCCTGTCAGATCAAAAACCAAGCCATGAGGTCGAAGAAATTGTCCGTAGAGCTCTGAGACAGGATTGTGTCGAGGCACAGATCTGTGGAAGGGTACCAAAACATTCCTGCAACATTGAAGGTCCCTAAGAACACAGTGGCCTCCATCATTCTTAAATGGAAGAAGTTTGGAACCACCAAGACTCTTCCTAGAGCTGGCCGCCTGGCCAAACTGAGTAATCGAGGGAGAAGGGCCTTGGTCAGGGAGGTGACCAAGAACCCGATGGTCACTCTGACAGAGCTCCAGAGTTCCTCTGTGGAGATGGGAGAACAACCATCTCTGCAGCACTCCACCAATCAGGCCTTTATGGTAGAATGGCCAGATGGAAGCTACTCCTCAGTAAAAGGCACATGACAGCCCGCTTGGAGTTTGCCAAAAGGCACCTAAAGGACTCTTAGACAATGAGAAACAAGATTCTCTGGTCTGATGAAACCAAGATTAAACTTTTTGGCCTGAATGCCAAGCATCACGTCTGGAGGATCCCAGGCACCGCTCATCACCTGGCCAATACCATCCCTAAAGTGAAGCATGATGGTGGCAGTATCATGCTGTGGGGATGTTTTTCAGTGGCAGGGACTGGGAGACTAGTCAGCATCGAGGAAAAGATTAACAGAGCAAAGTACTGAGGTATCCTTGATGAAAACCTGCTCCAGAGCGCTCAGGACCTCAGATTGGGGGCAAAGGTTCACCTTCCAACAGGACAATGACCCTAAGCACACAGCCAAGACAACGCAGGAGTGGCTTCGGCACAAGTCTCTTCATGTCCTTGAGTGGCCCAGCCAGAGCCAAGACTTGAACGCAATCGAACATCTCTGGAGAGACCTGAAAATAGCTGTGCAGCAACGCTCCCCATCCAACCTGACAGAGCTTGAGAGGATCTGCAGAGAAGAACTGGAGAAACTCCCCAAATACAGGTGTGCCAAGCTTGTAGCGTCATACCCAAGGAGACTCGAGGCTGTAATCGCTGCCAAAGGTACTTCAACAAAGTACTGAGTATAGGGTCTGAATACTTACGTAAATGTGATATTTCAGTTTCTTACTATTTTTTATTATTTTTAAACATTTCTAAACCTGTTTTTGATTTGTCATTATGGGGTATTGTGTGTAGATTAATGAGGAAAACAAACAATTTAATATATTTTAGAATAAGGCTGTAACGTAACAAAATGTGCAAAAAGTAAAGGTGTCTGAATACTTTCCGAATGCACTGTATTTTCATAATACTTGGGTTTTTCACAGTGTATAATCCATAGCTGGTAGGCTTATTGTTGGTAGGGAAAATGCACTGCCTGTTATATTTGAACTCTGACCTGATGACCATGCACAAGAAAATGTAGCCCATGGGTTTATACATGATGTCAGCAATACCGCCTTCCCAACTTGAACAGTGTATGTTGTTGAAATGGTCAGCCCTTACGCATTTCCCAAACCAGGGCCCTGTTCGACTACTTTAAAAATGTAACCTTTATTCGTCCCTTTCTTGGAACATTTACTGATCTGACCTGATTGGATCTGTGATAGATATGAAGTGGAACAAATATTTTATCCTATCCAGTTGTGTTGGATCAGTGCTTAGCCAATTGGATTTATTAGGATCCCCATTAGCCGACGCCAATGGTGACAGCTAGTCTTACTGAGGTCTGACATATAACGAAAAAGACATTACAGACAAAAGACTTTACAATTTACATACATTTAAAAACATTAACATGTAATGTGTGTGCATCTATCAGTTACACATACATGTCAGTACATACACACAACAAGTAGGCCTACTCTAAAGAAGAGAAGAAGGAAGGATGAATGTTTTTAGTCTACTGGTGGACCAGTTACTCTAAATCTTCCATATCTTTTCTTCATAGGCTAAACACTACAGGTGACACAGTTCAGGAGGTGGTGTACTGGAGAGACGCGTGTGCCGGTGAGACGCCACCAAAAATGTACAGAACAGAAATCAAGACTGTTTACTAAGGAGATCTCTACAATAATATTTAGCCAAAACCCAGATATAGAGAGAGTGTGAACTTGACTAAAGCCAAAAAAATGACTCACTTGCAAGCGGGCCTGAGCTCCGAGACCACAGAGAAAGCTCGCCAGGAGCTCAACGAGAACCCTGACACCCTCCACGCGGACATCCAGCAGGTGCGCGACATGATCGTGACACGGCCCGACATCGGCTTTCTGCGCACGGATGACGACTTCATCCTGAGGTTTCTGCGGGCGCGCAAGTTCAACCAGGCAGAGACCTTCCGGCTCCTGGCCCAGTATTTCCAGTTCCGCCAGCAGAACCTGGACATGTTCCAGAGCTTCAAGGTTGACGACCCGGGGATCAAGAGGGCTCTGATGGACGGCTTCCCAGGTGTCCTGGAGACTCCGGATCAGCATGGCCGGAAGATACTCATCCTATTTGCTTCCAACTGGGACCAGGGCAGGTGAGTGCATAGATATTTTAGTAGGCACATTTGTCTCACTGAAATGGCTTCTTTGATGTAATTGTTTCATTAATCAAGTAAACAATTGTTTTGTAGCTACTGATCGATACTGATTTGATAGATTTCTTAAAAAATTATAATTTGGAACTGGATTGAATTATTGTAATAGTCTTGATACAGAACAGTGCTGGATTGTTCTGCTTTGTATCCCAATCTGATGTATCTTTCTCTCTCTGTGAAGGAGCTCTTTCACAGACATCCTCCGAGCCATCCTCCTCTCCCTGGAGGTTCTCATAGAGAACCAAGAACTCCAGATCAACGGCTTCATTTTGATCATCGACTGGAGTAACTTCTCCTTCAAGCAGGCATCCAAGCTCACGCCTAACATTCTCAAACTGGCAATTGAAGGCCTGCAGGTAGGCGTGACCAGGGTTCTGTTCAGTTTACATTAAACAGAACAAAACGGTCTGAAACAGAGTGAGGTGCTACAGTATCTGAACATGTCCAATAAGAAACGCTACATTTCATGTTGCTATGGTGTGCCCTAATGATCACCACCCAGCACTGACTGGGATGAATCGACCCAAAGCAGATAAATGTTGCTAAGTAATCAGCATTAAGGTAAATTAGATCATGGTTGCATTGTACAGTTGGATTGTACTCTCTTACCTCTATAATTGGTTAGCTGTAGAGAGAAAATGTGGAAAGTGATGGGTATCATCAGCACCTATTGTCCTGATCATATAAGTGCCTGTTCTGAATGTTGAAATGAAGATGGATTTGATGGTTTAATGTGTCTCTATGCTCTGGTCTGAATATTCAACCCAAGTCTATTCCACTGGATTTTTGGACAGTTACAATTTGACACATGCAATATGTGGAGCCATCACACCACATATGGCCGATTCTACAGTTAATGTTTTTATTGCATAATTTCAGGGTCCTTCTTTATCAGTTCTAAGGACAGAGATAGATAGACAGTATTCTGCCTTGCAGTGCAGCGTATATGACTACATGTAAATAAAGATTACTCGACAATATGACGATAGTAGGCCTACATAAAGATGGGATGTCCTGTTGCTAAGTAACAAGGTAAAGCACGGTGGTTAGTGTATGCCCTGATCTCAAATGCTATGCTACTCAGACACTGAGTGATGTGGACACATTATATGGGCCGATCAGCAAGCAGACAGTGGAGATATCAGGGAATATACTTTTTTGTCTGAAATTCAATACAAAATTGTGTTATGTGTAATAGAAACACCAAATGCTTACGGCTTATGAGGGAATTATTTAGCAATGGCAATAAGTCAGAGACTGTACAATCAACTGGGTAGTAGTTTACCTCTTTGTATGAAACTATACTGAACAAAAGTATAAACAACATGCCACAATTTCTAAGATTTCACTGAGTTACAGTTCATATAAGGAAATCAGCCAATTTAAATAAGTTCATTAGGCCCTAATCTATGGATTTCACATTACTGGGAATACAGATATGCATCTGTTAGTCACAGATCCTTGCGACATGGGGCCGTGCATTATCATGCTGAAACATGAGGTGATGGCGGAAGATGAATGGCACGACAATGGGCCTCAGGATCTCGTCTCGGTATCTCTGTGTATTCAAATTGCCGTCGATAAAATACAATTGTGTTCGTTGTCCATAGCTTATGCCTGACCATACCATAACCCCATTGCCACCATGGGGAACTCTGTTTACAATGTTGACATCAGCAAACCGCTCGCCCACGCGACTGTACTGATCACGATGGGAGACAGAGAGCTGGTTTCAAGCGCAGGGCACAGCAGGTGTTTATTATAAAGGACCACAGGAGGAGGCAGGTAGCTGGGACCAGTGGCAGGCAGAATGTCATACACAGGGGGTCCAAAAAGGCAACAGTACAGGCAGGGAAAAGACTAGTAACGTAGTCCGGGAGATCAGGCAATAGGTTGATAACAGGAAATCGAATAGGCTAAAGTACAGGCAGGGACTAGGCAAAAGGCGTCGTTAGTGAGGCAGGCCAAAACTATCATACACTTGAGGATTAAATTACAGGGAAAAACAGCGCTCCGAATGGAAGTGTGTCACAAAACAAACAATACCTCACAATGACGGGATGCAAAGAACTGAACTAAATAGTGTGTGATAATGACATACAGGTGTATGAACTGGTGATCAGAATTCAGGTGATTGGGATCTGGAGAGTGAGATGCGTTCAGGGGATCTATGTGTTTGAGAGTGTGAGCTGGAAAGTGGGCTGGAAAGTGAGCTGCATTCAGGGGATCTACGTGTTTGAGAGTGTAAGTTGGAAGCAGACATTACAACGACACAATACACGTTTCGCTGTCTGTCATCTGCCCGGTACAGTTGAAACCGGGATTCATCTGTGAAGAGCACACCTCTCCAGCATGCCAGTGGCCATCAAAGGTGAGCATTTGCCCACTGAAGTCAGTGATGACGCCGTACTGCAGTCAGGTCAAGACCCTGGTGAGTACGAAAAGCACGCAGATGAGCTTTCCTGAGACGGTTTCTGACAGTTTGTTCAGAAATGTTTCTGTTGTGCAAACCCACAATTTCATCAGCTGTCCGGATGTCTGGTCTCAGACAATCCTGCACGTGAAGAAACCGGATGTGGAGGTCCTGGGCTGGCATAGTTACATGTGGTCTGTGGTTCTGAGGCCGGTTGGACGTACTGCCAAATTCTCTAAAACAACTTTGGAAGCAGCTTAAATCAAATTAAATCAAATTTTATTGGTCACATACACATGGTTAGCAGATGTTATTGCGAGTGTAGCGAAATGCTTGTGCTTCTAGTTCCGACGGTGCAGTAATATCTAACAGTAATCTAACAATTCCACAACAACTACCTAATACACACAAATCTAAGTAAAGGGATGGAATAAGAATATATACATATAAATATATGGATGAGCAATGACCGAGCGACATAGGCAAGACGCAATAGATGGTATAAAATACAGTATATACACGAGATGAGTAATGCAAGACATGTAAACATTATTGAAATGGCATTTATTAAAGTGGCCAATGATTTCAAGTCTGTATGTAGGCAGCAGCCTCTCTGTGTTAGTGATGGCTGTTTAACAGTCTGATGGCCTTGAGATGGAAGCTGTTTTTCAGTCTCTCGGTCCCAGCTTTGATGCACCTGTACTGACCTTGCCTTCTGGATGGTAGTGGGGTGAACAGGCAGTGGCTTGGGTGGTTGTTGTCCTTGATGATCTTTTTGACCTTCCTGTGCTGTAGGTGTCCTGGAGGGCAGGTACTTTGCCCCCGGTGATGCATTGTGCAGACCGCACCACCCTCTGGAGAGCCTTGCAGTTGTGGGTGGTGCAATTGCCGTACCAGGCGGTGATACAGCCCGACAGGATGCTCTCAATTGTACATCTGTAAAAGTTTGTGAAGGTTTTAGGTGACAAGGCAAGTTTCTTCAGCCTTCTGAGGTTGAAGACGCGCTGTTGCGCCTTCTTCACCACACCATCTGTGTGGGTGGACCATTTCAGTTTGTCCGTGATGTGTACACCAAGGAACTTAACACTTTCCACCTTCTCCACTGCTGTCCCGTCGATGTGGATAGGGGGGTGCTCCCTCTGCTGTTTCCTGAAGTACACGATCATCTACTTTGTTTTGTTGATGTTGAGTGAGAGGTTGTTTTCCTGACACCACACTCCGAGTGCCCTCACCTCCTCCCTGTAGGCTGTCTCGTCGTTGTTGGTAATCAAGCCCACTACTGTTGTGTCGTATGCAAACTTAATGATTGAGTTGGCATGCATGGCCACGCAGTCATGGGTGAACAAGGAGTACAGGAGGGGGCTGAGCACGCACCCTTGTGGGTCCCCAGTGTTGAGGATCAGCGAAGTGGAGATGTTGTTTCCTACCTTCATCACCTGGGGGTGGCTTGTCAGGAAGTCCAGGACCCAATTGCACAGAGACCCAGGGCCTCAAGCTTAACGTTGAGCTTGGAGGGTACTATGGTGTTGAATGCTGAGCTGTAGTCAATGAACAGTATTCTTTCATAGGTATTCCTCTTGTCCAGATGGGATAGAGCAGTGTGCAGTGTGATGGCGATTGCATCATCTGTGGACCTACTGGGGCGGTATGCAAATTGAAGTGGGAAATTGAAGTGGGTGGCAGGTAAGGTGGAGGTGATATGATCCTTGACTAGTCTCTCAAAGCACTTCATGATGACAGAAGTGAGTGCTACGGGGCAATAGTCATTTAGTTGAGTTACCTTTGCCTTCTTGGGTACAGGAGCAATGGTGGCAACCTTGAAGCATGTGGGGACAGCAGACTGGGATAGGGAGAGATTGAATATGTCCGTAAACACACCAGCCAACTGGTCTGCGCATGCTCTGATGATGCAGATAGGGATGCCGTCTGGGCCTGCAGCCTTGCGAGGATTAACACGTTTAAATGTCTTACTCACGTCGGCCACGGAGAAGGAGAGGGAGGGCCTGCAGTCCTTGGTAGCGGGCCTCATCAGTGGCACTGTATTATCCTCAAAGCGGGAAAAGAAAGTGTTAAGTTTGTCTGGAAGCAAGACATTGGTGTCCGTGACGTGGCTGGTTTTCTTTTTGTAATTCGGGATTGCCTGTAGACCCTGCCACATATGTATCATGTCTGAGCCGTTGAGTTGCGAATCCACTTTGTCCTTATACCGGCATTTCGCTTGTTTGATTGCCTTGCGGAGGGACTAATTACACTGTTTGTATTCAGCAATATTCCCAGTCATCTTTCCACGGTTAAATGCGGTGGTTCGTGCTTTCGGTTTTGCACGAATGCCACCATCTATCCATGCTTTCTGGATAGGGTAGATTTTAATAGTCACAGTGGGTACAACATCTCCAATGCACTTCCTTATAAACTCACTCACCGAATCAGCGTATAAATCGATATTATTCTCTGAGGCTGCCCGGAACATTTCCCAGTCCACGTGATTCGGATTGGTCAGACCACCGTTGAATAGTTCTCATCACGGGTACATCCTGTTTGAGTTTCTGCCTATAGGACGGGAGTAGCAAAATGGAGTCGTGGTCAGATTTGCCAAAGGGAAGTAGAGAAATTAACTTAAATTCTCTGCCAACAGCTCTGATGGACATTCCTGCAGTCAGCATGCTAATTGCATGCTACCTAACAGGGATGTAAACAAATTTGTGCACAAAATTTGAGAGAAAAAAGCTTTTTCTGCATATGGAAAATGTATGGGATCTTTTATTTCAGCTCATGAAACATGGGACCAACATTTTGCGTTTATATTTTTGTTCAGTGCATATAAACTCAGATCTTCATTGTAAAGGGTTTAAATACTGTTTCCCATGCTTGTTCAATGAACCATAAACAATTAATGGACATGCACCTGTGGAACGGTCGGTAAGACACTAACAGCTTACAGACGGTAGGCAATAATGTCACAGTTATGAAAACTTAGGACACCAAAGAGGTCTTTCTACTGACTCTGAAAAACACCAAAAGAAATATGCCCAGGGTCCCTGCTCATCTGCGTGAATGTGCCTTAAGCATGATGCATGTAGGCATGAGGAATGCAGATGTGGCCAGGGCAATAAATTGCAATGTCCATACTGTGAGACACCTAAGACAGCGCTATAGGAAGACAGGACGGACAGCTGATCGTCCTCTCAGTGGCAGACCATGTGTAACAACACCTGCACAGAATCGGTACATCCGAACATCACACCTGCGGGACAGGTACAGGATGGCAACAACAACTGCCCAAGTTACTCCAGGAACGCACAATCCCTCCATCAGTGCTCAGACTGTCCGCAATAGGCTGAGAGAGGCTGGACTGAGGGCTTGTAGGCCTGTTGTAAGGCAGGTCCTCACCAGACATCACCGGCAACAACGTCACCTATGGGCACAAACCCACCGTTGCTGGACCAGACAGGATTGGCAAAAAGTGCTCTTCACTGACAAGTCGCGGTTTTGCCTCACCAGGGGTGATGGTCGGATTCGCGTTTATCATCGAAGGAATGAGTGTTACACCGAGGCCTGTACTTTGGAGCGGGATCGATTTGGAGGTGGAGGGTCTGTCATGGTCTGGGGCGGTGTGTCACAGCATCATCGGATTGAGCTTGTTATCATTGCAGGCAATCTCAACGCTGTGCGTTACAGGGAAGACATCCTCCTCCCTCATGTGGTACCCTTCCTGCAGGCTCATCCTGACATGACCCTCCAGCATGACAATGCCACCAGCCACACTGCTCGTTCTGTGCGTGATTTCCTGCAAGACAGGAATGTCAGTGTTCTGCCATGGCCAGCGAAGAGCCCGGGTCTCAATCCCATTGAGCACGTCTGGGACCTGTTGGATCGGAGGGTGAGGGCTAGGGCCATTCCCCCCAGAAATGTCCGGGAACTTGCAGGTGCCTTGGTGGAAGAGTGGGGTAACATCTCACAGAAAGAATTGGCAAATCTGGTGCATTCCATGAGGAGTAGATGCACTGCAGTACTTAATGCATCTGGCCACACCAGATAATGACTGTTACTTTTGATTTTGAACCCCCTTTGTTCAGGGACACATTATTCCATTTATGTTAGTCACATGTCTGTGGAACTTGTTCAGTTTATGTCTCAGTTGTTGAATCTTGTTATGTTCATACAAATATTTACACATGTTAAGTTTGCTGAAAATAAATGCAGTTGACAGTGAGAGGACGTTTCTTTTTTTGCTGAGTTTCTGTTTAAAAAAAACCGCTTTCATAAAATGAAATCTTGCGAGATGTAACGCCCTGGCCATAGAGAGGGGTTTTTGTTCTTTATTTTGGTTAGGCCAGGGTGTTACATTGGGTGGGCGTTCCATGTTCATTTTTCTATGTTTTTGTATTTCTTTGATTTGGGCCGTGTGTGGCTCCCAATCAGGCACAGTTCGTTGATGCTGATTGGGAGTCACACATAAGTAGCCTTCTTTCCCTTGGGTTTTTGTGGGTGATTGTTTCTGTTTAGTGCTTCCGTTTCGTTGTTAGTACCTGACAGAACTGTCGGCTGTCATTTTGTTTATTTTGTCAATTGTTCTCTTTTTGTATTAAAATTCATCCAAGATGAACACATCCTCCGCTGCACCTTGGTCTAATTCTGACGACGGCCGTTACACGAGACTCATAATCTGCTGAATGATTCAGCCTTTGTCTTAATAACTGACCCATAAGCCTTGTATTTACATGGTTTTATCATGGGGATTGCATTGTTGATGCTACACCGCAATCGTTAAAGGTATCGATTTACAAGGGTGGAAGGGGCATCCCCAAGCAATGCACTGTAGCAGTATTACGCACTGTAGATGGCTAGCAGAGTTTTAAACAGCAACGGAAATCCTCCTAATCAGTATCTTGGAAGCTCTGTCATGATCTTGCGCTGCTCCCCTTGGTCCCTTTTGCTGCAGGGTACTGTACTGTTCTGTCCAAAAACCTCTTCAATAAAATAATGAATGCCATTTAATTTAGCTATAACGATAGAGAAGGACAGAGGAACTGGCTTAGCCTACCATTTTATCATATTTTATATTAAGATTTTAACTTTTATTATGCTATGGTATTTCAAGTCTATTGTCACTAAAATAATAGAGTTCAAAGCAAGCAGAGTTAATGAAACAACCTAAAAAATCATACTTTACTTGAGTATAACTTAACCTATATTCCCCTCCCTACTTCACTACAGGACAGCTTCCCTGCTCGCTTCGGTGGAATCCATTTTGTGAACCAGCCCTGGTATATCCACGCCATGTACACCATCATCAAGCCTTTCCTCAAGGACAAGACTAGGAAAAGGGTAATTGCCTTTTTTACTACTTCAGTTACATTCTCTGTGCCCTA
Source organism: Salmo trutta (assembly GCF_901001165.1). Taxonomy (NCBI): domain Eukaryota; kingdom Metazoa; phylum Chordata; class Actinopteri; order Salmoniformes; family Salmonidae; genus Salmo; species Salmo trutta. The sequence continues at coordinate 17,317,437 of NC_042962.1, forward strand.
CCCTTTTCTCTCCACTCCTTTGTAACGGTTGCAGTCATATTGAGTGGTTAAGCTCAAGGCTGGTAGAGGTGGAACACTACTGAGCTGACAAAGCCAGATAGAGAGATGTCATTAAATAGCTTTGCTATTTGAATAAAATGTAAGTTTACACAAAGGGGATATATCATTTAGTCAGCACTTATAGAGCTAAGACGTAGTAGGAGTATTTGAGATTCACATATTTTGGGGTAGTTTCAACTTAAACTTTTCCTCAGGATAGTGCAGGTTAGATTAATGGGAAAACTAAAATATATTTTGTAATACAGCTTCTAGCGTCAAATGTTTGAAGGGGTGTCTGATGACACTGGTTAAAAATAAGAAGAGTAAGTCAGAGAGTTATGAAACGTATTGACCAGGGCTCCCTTGAATACATTTAAAAACCAGATAAATAAATACATTAAATAAACAAATGGGAATACAAATTTAAATAAATCAGATTTTTTTAAAATTCTTCCCAACAGATTTTCCTCCACGGGAACAACCTCAACAGTTTACACCAGCTTATCCTACCCGATTGTCTGCCGTCCGAGTTCGGTGGCACGCTGCCGCCCTATGACATGGGCATCTGGGCACGGACCCTCTTAGGGCCCAACTACAACGACGAGACGGAGTACACACTCACCTACGACGCCCTCCATGTCAAAGGGAGCTATGGTGGCGGAGATAAGGAATGTGCCAACAAACTTCTGAAAAGGTGAGCTACAGAAAAGGTTGCAAATTCCAGGAATTTTTCAGATGGAAAATATCCATCAGAATATATGGGATTTGGGGGGATATAAAAGAATTTGGGTAATATTCCCCTTTTTTGCAACACTAGCTATAGTATAGTAATGCAAGAAGTTAACAAAAAGCGAAACAGAAAGTTAGAGAACACAAACGGATCAATCCAGTGTCTCGCTGACATTCTTCTTCATTAGTATCGACCGATTGTTTGAAGTCTGCCAGAGCAATTACGCAGTCCACAGACTTTCAGATAATGACCTCTATGGGGCTGACCACTGACCAGTGGCTAGTGTGAATCCTCAGAAATACCCATTTTAGTCCGAGGTGATCATTAGGCCTGAGTCTTGCCCGCTACTGTCCACCAAACAGCTCACTCAGTCAGAGACCCACTGCAGTTTGACATTCACCCCCCCAGCTAAAAAAATACATTTATTTTAGGTTCAGAGCTATTCGAAATTGTACCCTTTTACAAGTTAAAGGTTTATCTATAAGAGACTGAACATGAAAACAGTATACAGTATTGTAGATGGATTCTCTGTCCTCAAGCAAAGGGGAATGTCAGAGAGAGCGAGAGAGAGAGCAGTCATTAAAATAGACAAATCTTCTCCACGGTAGCAGGCCGCATGCACGACTCTCTTCCTCTGCAATCAACAGAAAGTCATGTAGGATCAGGTCTCAGGAGAGCAGGCTTCTCGGAATTGATATAATTTAAAAAGCACTTAAGAGACCCTCTCATTGACCCCGGCCAGTGTCTGCTCCAATCCCAGGGATCCCCAGTCTCATTTGCTTGCCACGCTCCCACTAATTAGGAGCCTAACCCAGGGGACAGCATCAGGAGGGGACGGGCCTGGATGGGGGATTGGTGCAGAGAGCATGAACCTCCCTCTCATAATGGATAGGATAGATGAGGACTCCATCTATGTGGCCAAGCTTTAAAGTCAAAATTGACTATATTGTGAAAGTGTATGAATACAGAAAGTATCTTTGAGGTCTTAGTTAAAGGTTAGAGGTAGGCACATGGTCAGGAGTATGGTTGAGTTTAGGGTTCATTTTCTAATCAGATTTTTTGTTGTTGATATCTTGTCGTACTGGTGATAGTGACAACCATCGATAAGGGATACTGGGAACGCTTGTGTGTTATTGGTCATCTGAGATCGTCCTCAGAGCATCCAGTGAAGAAATACCAGCCGTGATTTTTGACATGTCATGAACCTAATGATGGCCATGATCGGATGGCTAAAGCAGATTACTGACAATTGGGTCGATTGTGGGTTTGTTGAATATTCTTAGTGTTTAGTGTTGTATCAGATCAAGGAGGTTGCGTTAGCCTTTGATTGCTGCTGTTTCACTTCAGTGTGGAGTAGGGCTGGGCGGTAAACCGTACTTTACTAAACTCAGCAAAAAAAGAAACGTCCCTTTTTCAGGACCCTGTCTTTCAAAGATAATTCGTAAAAATCCAAATAACTTCACAGATCTTCATTGTAAAGGGTTTTAACACTGTTTCCCATGCTTGTTCAGTGAACCATAAACAATTAGTGAACATGCACCTGTGGAACGGTCGGTAAGACACTAACAGCTTACAGACGGTAGGCAATTAAGGTCACAGTTATTAAAACTTAGGACACTAAAGAAGCCTTTCTACTGACTCTGAAAAACACCAAAAGAAAGATGCCCAGGGTCCCTGCTCATCTGCGTGAATGTGCCGTAGACATGCTGCAAGGAGGCATGAGGACTGCAGATGTGGCCAGGACAATACATTTCAATGTCCATACTGTGAGACACCTAAGACAGCGCTACAGGAAGACAGGACGGACAGCTGATCGTCCTCGCAGTGGCAGACCATGTGTTACAACACCTGCACAGGATCGGTACATCCGAACATCACACCTGCGGGACAGGTACAGGATGGCAACAACAACTGCCCGAGTTACACCAGGAACGCACAATCCCTTCATCAGTGCTCAGACTGTCCGCAATAGGATGAGAGAGGCTGGACTGAGGGCTTGTAGGCCTGTTGTAAGGCAGGTCCTCACCAGACATCACCGGCAACAACGTCGCCTATGGGCACAAACCCACCGTCGCTGGACCAGACAGGACTGGCAAAAAGTGGTCTTCACTGACGAGTCGCGGTTTTGTCTCACCAGAGGTGATGGTCGGATTTGCGTTTATCGTCGAAGCAATGAGCGTTACACCGAGCCCTATACTCTGGAGCGGGATCGATTTGGAGGTGGAGGGTCCGTCATGGTCTGGGGCGGTGTGTCACAGCATCATCGGACTGAGTTTGTTGTCATTGCAGGCAATCTCAACGCTGTGCGTTACAGGGAAGACATCCTCCTCCCTCATGTGGTACCCTTCCTGCAGGCTCATCCTGACATGACCCTCCAGTATGACAATGCCACCAGCCATACTGCTCGTTCTGTGCGTGATTTCCTGCAAGACAGGAATGTCAGTGTTCTGCCATGGCATGCGAATAGCCCGGATCTCAATCCCGTTGAGCACGTCTGGGACCTGTTGGATCGGAGGGTGAGGGCTAGGGCCATTCCCCCCAGAAATGTCCGGAAACTTGCAGGTGCCTTGGTGGAAGAGTGGGGTAACATCTCACAGCAAGAATTGGCAAATCGGGTGCATTCTATGAGGAGGAGATGCACTGCAGTACTTAATGCAGCTGGTGGCCACACCAGATACTGACTGTTACTTTGTCTGTTACATGTCTTTGGAACTTGTTCAATTTATGTCTCAGTTGTTGAATCTTGTTATGTTCATACAAATATTTACACATGTTAAGTTTGCTGAAAATTAACGCTGAGTTTATATACCAGTATTGATGCACGGACCGGTTTGGGTTTTTACTTGACCTTCGATAACGGTATTTGAATGTTTGGTTTGTTAAATGTGATTCGCCGTGTGTAACGTCCATTTGCATAGTTTACTCCGCTACTTGAGTCATCCCTCTCCTCTCGCTCCATGCCATTTTCAATAGACCTAGTCCCACCCCGTCACTCAAGGAGCGCATTTGTTGCTTGACCACGAGACACTTTCTTTCAGTCTACATGGTCAGTGCAGCACATGCAACAATGTTGATGACAATGATGTTGTTTCCACTTTGATATTAATATAAATCCACAAGCGTTCTATAATTATAATATTAGTTTGCAAACAGCTAGTCTGTATTTTCTTAGCAAGTTAAGCTGAATAGTGTTAGCCACTAATGCTAATCACTAGATAGCTGTCTAACTAGCTAATTAAAGTACTGAGTCAGGGCAAACTTATACAGCCCTTATACCAGTGCTGGTGGAGGCCTAAATCAGCATGTTGTTTGTGAAACAGTATCCTCGAAATCAAAGAGGAATAGGCAAAGCATGAATATGTTGGCTACATGAATAAAGATTTAATGTAGCCAAAGATTATAGGGTCCCCTAGGAAACACTGAACATCACTTTGGTTCCTAACCTGTCACAATAACTCATCCATGACATTTTCATTCGTTGTCATGTCAAACAACACTGTATTCAAAGTAGCCTACTATTATTTATATTTTAACTATAGAATTAGAATTTATATTATAGAATTATAGAATTTCCTCTTTTGTTCTCTATTGCTACTCAAGCAAGTGGGAGGCCGATGACATCACAGATTATCATCAGACCAACCCCTTGAATGCCCTTACTCCTTGAAGTTTGCAGGTTTTTTTTACCTTGTAGTGTGTGTACTTTACTTAATTATACTTCCAATATCACTTCTCAATGGTAAAAGTAAAAAAAATTGCTGGAGGACGTCTCTAATTATTATACTTTTAAAAAATTAAATCAGATTTTTTTTCCTACTGATCTACACAACCTACTTCATATTTTCAAAGTGATAGAAAAATTATAGAACATTTTCCAAATGAATAAAAAATGGATTGTGTATGTCTTCACACCCCCAGAGTTAATACTTGGTGGAAGCCAACTTTGCACTACTCTTACACGGAACCCAAACCGGCTGCACGCATGCGCCATCTTGCGCCATCGTGCATACATTTATTTTGTCCCCCGACACCAAACGCGATCACGACACGCAGGTTAAAATATCAAAACAATATCAAAACTCTGAACCAATTATATTAATTTGGGGACAGGTTGAAAAGCATTAAACATTTATGGCAATTTAGCTAGTTAGCTTGCACTTGCTAGCTAATTTGTCCTATTTAGCTAGCTTGCTGTTGCTAGCTAATTTGTCCTGGGATATAAACATTGAGTTGTTATTTTACCTGAAATGCACAAGGTCCTCTACTCCGACAATTAAACCACACATAAAACGGTCAGCCGAATCGTTTCTAGTCATCTCTCTTCCTTCCAGGCTTTTTCTTCTCTTGAATTTATATTGCGATTGGCAACTTTCATAAATTAGGGGCATTACTGCCACTGACCTCGTTCGTCTTTCAGTCACCCATGTGTGTATAACCAATGAGGAGATGGCACGTGGGTACCTGCTTCTATAAACCAATGAGGAGATGGGAGAGGCAGGACTTGCAGCGCGATCTGCATCAGAAATAGAACTGATTTCTATTTTAGCCCTTGGCAACGTAGACGCTCATTGGCAGGCGCACGCAATAATTGAATAACATAGATTTCTGAATTTATTTTGTAATGTTCGCGCACGTGACACGACGGTGTAGTCAGCCTGTTAGGGCAACATACAGTATATCCATTGTTTTTTCTCTCTCCAAAATTGCTCAAGCTCAATACATTTGGTTGGGGATCATTGTTGGACAGCAATATTCAAACAATGTCTTTGCTTTTCAAGCAGATCTAAGTCAGGACTGTGACTAGACCATTCAGGAACACTGAATACCTCTTGGAACGCAATTCTGGAATTAACATTTATTTAATTGTCCCGATGCAAAATAAAACACTATCCCAGGGTTAGGTATCCAGAAGACTGAGACAGGGTTTCTTCAGGCTTTGTTTCTGGGATTTCCTCAGACTTTTTAACCCATAACAGGATGCCTCCACCACAATACTTGAAAATACAGAGGATCAACAACATTGCATTCACTATACATTACTGGCCTGTATGACAAAGTGAAAAGAAGGAAGCCTTTGTTAAAAAATCCACTCCAAATCAACCATTCGGTTTGCCACAAGGCCGTTGAGTAATACTGCAAGACAGTGCAAAAATGCAAAAAGTGAAATCTAAGCAAGCCTAAATATCTTATATTGATTGATAATTCACATTATTATTTTTTCTTATCAAGCTAAATGATCTAACATCGATGGCATATAATTCAACTCATTTTAACCTAAAAAAGGCTTAATACATGTCATTTATCTAATTTCAAGAAGTTTTTCTAGATATTTTACCTTAATCATTTTATTAAGGTAAAATATTTGGAAAATTTAATTGAAAGAAGGTGCGAAGACATACGCAATAAAGACATCTTAGATTTTTGATGAATTATGAATTAGGAAAATATTATAGAATGTTTCTTTATTTTTGAAAATGTGGAGTAGGTTGTGTAGATCGGTAGGAAAAATCTAATTTAAAATGTGTAGACTTTAACTAGGTACTGTATGTAGTATAGAATTACAGTTCCATATACATGATCTGTGAAGCGTCTATAGGTAACAAAAATATAAACGCTACATGCAACAATTTCAACGATTTTACTGAATTACAGTTCATATAAAGAAATGTCAATTTTAATAGATTCATTAGGCCCTAATCTATGGATTTCACATGATTGGGCAGGGGCGCAGCCACTGGGTGGGCCTGGGAGGGCATAGACCCACCCACTGGGGAGCCAGGCCCAACCACTGGGGGGCCAGGCCCAGCCAATGTTTTTCCCCACAAAAGGGCTTTATTACAGACAGAAATACTCAGTTTTATCAGCTGTCCGTGTGGCTGGTCTCAGATGATCCCGCAGATGAAGAAGCCAGATGTGGTCCTGGGCTGGCGTGGTCTGCGGTTGTGACGTTAGAGGCAGCTTATGGTTGAGAAATATCATTCAATTCCCTGGCAACAGCTCTGGTGGACATTCCTGCAGTCAGCATGCCAATTAGACGCTCCCTCAACTTGAGACGTCTGTAGCATTGTGTTGTGAGACAAAATTGCACATTTTAGAGTGGCCTTTTATTGCCCCCAGCACAAGGTGCACCTGTGTAATGATCATGCTGTTTAATCAGCTTCTTGATTTGCCACACCTGTTAGATGGATGGATTGTCTCGGCGAAGGAGCAATGCTCACTAACAGGGATATAAACACATTTCTGCACAAAATGAGAGAAATATTATTTTTGTGAATGTGGAAAATATCTGAGATCTTTTATTTCGGCTCATTAAACATGGGACCAACACTTTACATGTTGTGTTAATATTTTTGTTCAGTATACAGTATGTACGCCTGGTAAATGGTTTATGGAGGGTTCATTAAGGCTCATGAGCTATACATTATGAAAAATCTGAATTGGGAACTTTCACTGGCATATAAGCATTTCATTTTGAAAGTTGCATACATGTGCACTAAGTATACTAAATATTACGAATCCCTTTCTAATATTGAGCTGCACCACCCCCCCCCCATTTCACCCTCAGAACAGCCTCAATTCGTTGGGGCATGGACTCCACAGTGTGTCAAAAGTATTCCACAGGAATACTGGCCCATGTTGTCTCCAATGCGTCCCACATTTCTGTCAAGGAAACTGTTGAGCATCAAAAACCTACTACCATACCCTGTTCAATGGCACTTTTGTCTTGCCCTTTCACCCTCTGAATGGCACACAAACAATCCATGTCTCAATTGTCTCAAGGCTTAAAAAGCCTTATTTAACCTGTCTCTTCCCCTTCATCTACACTGATTGAAGTGACATCAATAAGGGATCATAGCTTTCACCTGGATTTACCTGGTCAGTCTGTCATGGAATGAGCATGTGTTCTTAATGTTTTGTATACTCAATGTATATATTTGAAGCAACATTTGAATGGGTAATCATGCAATGCAATGCAATGTAAAACTCATCATCACATCAAATCTGAAAGATATTAAACCAAGCTAAATTTGGAATATCTAAATCTCAGTAGACAGAAGGACATGTTTGTGCCACTGTCTCTTTCCTTAGCAGAGAGAGCTCTGGGTAGGCTCCATTTTCATCTGCTGGTGATTTTAATCAGTGGGCTTATGAGGGGAGGGGAGCGGATCGCTAAGCTCCCCCACTGGTGTTAAAGCGCTCTAAACAGCACAGCACAGAGCAGGGAATCAGGGATTTAGTCTAGCCTTATCCCCATTGGATTGCCCTCCTCAGCTGGGCTGTTGAGCTCATCTTTAATGGACCAGTCATAACCTAGCATATTATGAGTACTTCCTGGTAGCTAAATGAGACAATAACACAGGGAGGCTTTGTGTTGACGCATGGATATGAGAGTTGAGAGGAGTATTATATCATGCATTTTACCATTGGCAGTCAAATGTGTTTTTAGGATATAAAACAGTGTGCTATTTTCCTAATCTGGATTACCCCCCCAAATGGTTGGTTCTCTGTTTATGTTTAGACATAGTAAGAGGGGTGATCCATGTTTAGTCTTGTAATGTATTATAACTGCATCATGACCACAGATACTGTATGTCTAGTTCTCTCTTTGATCAATATGACCCTGGTCCCTGCTAAACTTTCTCCATTATACTGCTGATAGTAATTACCATCTCTTACTGTTGTTGTTGTTTAACTCAGGTCCGAGTCAGCCGTGGAGCCGGGTACCCTACGGCAAGCTGACAGGGACAACACGGCACAGCCACTCCTGGCTCTGGACTGATCGCTCCGATCCGTCCACATTTTATCCAAAGCACTCTAATTTGGATTCCAACCCCACTGACTCCAAAACCCTAAACTGAACTTTGAGAAAGTCAAAAACGCAGGCACTGACCCAAAATGGAGACTAAACCCTTGTTCACATGGAGCTGCTGTACTGAAACCCTCTCATCTCTTGACTGTGAGCCAGTGCCAGTTTCAGTTCAGGACCTTCAAAAGCTGTGCCATCCACTTTCACTGGCAAAACTATAGGTCACCAGCCATCCAAATCAATGCCGATAGGAGTAGAATGATTAAACTAATGTTTGTTTTAACAGTACCACTAGGAAAGACTGACTGGCCGAGTTAAATGTCCAAAAGCCCCGCAAACAGAATGCCAAACTACTGTATCTTACTGTTTTAGGGGCTGTCGTTTCTATGAAAGTCAATATATTTCAAGATTGTATATTTATCAGGGCTACTGCACTATCAGTGTGACCTCCATCGAACCAAAATGTATTTAAGTCAACTTTAAAAGAATGTATAGGAAATGTATTTTAAGTTACGTGTTGTGTTCATAATGTGTGTGTGTGTTAGTGTCTCGGTGTGTGTGTGTTCAGGTTGTCATCGAAAATCACACAACGGAGTATAATTTCAAATGAGATGAATCACATTATTGTTACACTATACAAATGAAGCTACCTATGTAAATAAACACAACTTTCTGTTTATGTTAATATCACTTGACACCATTTTGACCTCATTTTTTATTTACTGAAAAGAAGCTATTCAGTTTACAATTATTCAGTGCAACTAATTACAACATACAAAATAGAATTGTAAGATGCATGACTGACTTGGCAGGCCAAGTTACAACAGATGGAACAGCTCAGTGATTTCATCACTACAAAAAGTGATCAATTCATAACAGAGTACCACAAAAGGTGAAATAATTCTCAAACGATGTGGCTTTTGTGAACGTGCTTGATTTACTACCCTATTGTAACTAAGAAACTATTTTGAAGCCAGGAGGATAACTTAAATGTGTTATCATCACAACCCAAACAGATAACCCCAAGACACCCATGTCCATGACTGACAGCCACACTTGGGTGAAAAGTTCATCCTTTTTTGGGCAGACAGCATGACATCCAGTGGTCCTAACGAATGACTCCGACCCATGGCATTATGATGCGTTTACATACTCCTCTGAAGTAGGAAACGTGGGGTACAATGATGTTACCCCAGTTTCCACTCGTATTTCCTACCTGTAAGATCAGTATGAGCGGTTTTGGACATCTGAAACAGGTAGCTATGATGAGTCTGTGGGCTTGCCAGGAATTTCTTAGTCCTGAGTTTCTGATTATTCTGATAGCACATGAACTCAGCATAATACCACTGGACTGATTTGGACATGATTTCATTGCTGCGATGAAGTGGATTACCAACGCACATAGAGAGTGATTAAATAACATCTAGAAGAATATGCTTCTGCATTTCTTTTTCCTTTTGAATATCAACATTGGTCAAGCAAAGACCCTTAGTCAGCTTTGCTATACCTGGAATGCAGCAGACCTGGGAGAAATACTTTCTAATACTCAAGTATAGCCTATGTAGTGCACTTTATTTAGCTTGGAGTTCTCCTTTTAGGGACTATTCCATTGTACAAGGCAGACTAAATTAAGCGCATTTGAAGTACTGGGAAGTATTTGACATATGTATTTGACCCAGGTTTGGAATGCAGTGTGACAAGACATTCAACATGCTCCTGCCTAAGTTTTACACAGGTAAATTAGTACTTTATAAAACGTTCAAATGTTATGCATGTACAAAATATATGCCTTCAGTCAAATGTTCATATTTGATACATTTAAGAATGTAAATACACAAGTTTGGCAGGACTTTACATTACAAAGACAAGCCTGTTGAGTATAATGGGTTGATCGTGCTCCCAGGTCAAGGCACAGTTGAAAATATATTGTCAGCGTACAAAAATATGTTTTTTTTTACAATATTAATTCTGCAATAAAAACATTCTTGGCATTGTGATGTCCCATCCATTAATCTAAAGTGACATGCGAAAATCATACGAGTGAAATGGAATGACCTAATAAGCAGTGTTTCTGTATTACTAAAAATACAACCCCCAAATAAAGTAAGAGGCAGATTACTGTACAAAGCTATGGAAGTAACATGAAGTTAATGTATGACCATTACATGCAATAAGAGCTGTGTAATAACCAATCAAGTGTTAGCGAAACAGCTAGCAGAGGTTTAGCTAGCTTAGCAACATCTTTACGGGATAGTTTTCCGTGTTGTTACTCTAATCTTATTTGTGTTCTTACCTCACGTTTTTGAAGACTTGAACATAAAAATCATCAAATAGCTTTTCTTGAGGAAAGAAAACGATTAAGATTGGGATAAAAACCAGGAAAACGATCTCTTTAAGAAATGATATCAGTAACTATACAACAGTAAACTCACTAGCTGCAATACTAAAGTTTTGTTCAGTTACCGTTTGTATGTTAGGTATGTTTCAGACACATGGCACTTTGGTTGACTAATGAAAAACAAGAATGCACTTGTGATACATTTACAACACAGCCTATGTGATATTAAACCCACACCTTACCGTAAGTCCACATTTTGGCCTAAAAACCTAGTTGGCGAGTACCACAGTTAGCAGTCAGTGTTCCAAAGTGTCCCTGTAAGGCTTTTTCCAATCTGCCAGGGCCTTCAGTAACTCTTCTAGATGGTTCCATATGGAGCCCTTGACTGAGCAAGGGCAAGTGTCACATTTGTCATCTTTGACCTAAAATGGCCGACTCTGAAGGAATGGGTGGACAGACAGAGACCAGATAATATGGACCCTTCCGTTCTAATGGGTCAAGAGTGTTAACCCCAGCACTCCAGTAGGTGACAGTCTGTCTGTCAGTCATTTTGCCGTACATTCTTTAAATGGGGGAGAGAGTCTGCCGTTGGTACTGGGTGAGCTCGGGGTGCCACACATCCACGATGAAGATGAGCCGGTAGCTGTCGGCGTCCTGCCACACCTCGTGCTCAAAGGAGTCATCAAAGATGAGCACTTTCCCCTCCTCCCAAGCCCTGGAAGAGAACAGCAGAGACCATAGCCTTTGTGTTAAAGCTAGAGTCCTTAATTGAAACAATAAAGTGCCACCACAGCTCTGTGTTGGTAAAAAGCTGAGGGATGGGCCTGGAGAAATGTAAGCACTCTCAAGTTTATAGACAGGGACTGACCATCTATGATATCAAAATGATTGTTTAACCATGTTTTGAAGCTGTATAGTGTTTGTTTACACTTACATTGTTTACAAACATTGGGAGGTAAACAAGCGTATATTTTGGGTTCTGATGGGGTACGACAGTTGAACTAAGCTCACGAGGCATTTATAAGTTCTAATCTTCAAAAAGTCTATGGGTTTATATCCTTAATTAATGAGTTGAAAAGTGGATGTAACAACTAAGAATTCTAGCTTTAATGAAGCCACATGCATGAGTTTTTATTTCATGGCAGCTCCTCAAGTTCGTTTGGTATAAAGCTGAGAGGGTTGGGGCCGGGGAAATGTAACCACTCAAATTCGTAGACAGAGCTATGGATGCAAGGACTGACAGTCCACAAAATCGACATAACAGTTAAATCATATTTTTCAGCTACACTTGGTCTTGAGTGACAATCAAGTACAGAGCACTCAAATGGTCAGTCTTACACTGTACCAAGAACTAACAAGTGGGTGATGTTGTTAGATGTAACAAGGGGATGACGTTGATGGCTGTGGAAGATGTTACCTGGTGTCGTTGGTGCACCTGATCTTGCAGCCTGTCTTTGGGATGACCAGGCCCAGGTGCATGCGCAGGCGACAATTCGTGGGCCCCGTGTGGGGCCAGACGTGAGTACCAGGCTGCATCACCGAGAACTTGATCTGGAACCCAGGGAGAGAGAGATAGATAGATAGATAGATAGATAGATAGATAGATAGATAGATAGAGAGAGAGAGAGAGGCAGTCATACACCCAGAGAAAGTGAACAGAACTGAAATTAAACATGAATTATGTTAAAAAAATGCATTCAGACAATTAATATATGAAAACCTAAAAGAAAACAACAAACATTTCCTATTTTTACAACAGAAATTGAGAGAAATATCAGTGAGCGTAACATAGCCTTTGTAACTCCATCTATCTCCAGTAGGAGCCTGCAGGGCCAGGCTGCCTGTCCATCTGTCTGATAGTTGACATGTCAGTCACGTCTGTGGTGGGGTGACCTACCTGTCCTCTCTTGCAGCCTGTTGCCTCTGGGTAGCGCTCCAACAGGCCACAGGTCTTTGGAACACTGTCGCAGGACTCCCCTGCCTTCTTGCCTGCAAGGAACAGGAGAAGAGAAACAAGGAATTAGAGGCCAGGTTCAGACACCCCTAAACCTATACTTAGGATTATTTCCATTCAATTACATTTAGTGAATTTCTGACATAGGGACTTGCCAGTTGCTAGTTGTGAAGGGTTTAATTGGTTGATTGGTACCTTGCTGCCAGAGTGTGAACTGGCCCCACTCCCCTTTTTCTCTGAGGTTCTCCTCTTCTGGAACAAAGAGGCCGGTGGTTTTATCTATCACTGACAGGGCCTCGTCCCTAATGGTCCTCCAGTTCCTCTCCAGGGTCTATGACATAGACACACATTCATATTATTATATCTCTATGGTCAGTCCAAGCACAGCTTTACACCAGGTCAAAACTCAAATGAAGAAGAATTGACTACTTTAAGATGGGAGACAGCCCTCCATGTTTCTGCCCACGCTGTCACAGAACAGATCAAAGGAAAAGAGAGGACGTGCTCCCTCTAGACATTATTGAACTCCGTGACTATCAGGGGGAAAAGACCACCAGATGAGCCAAGTTGTCATCATCTACAGTACCTTGACTAGATCCATATAGCCAGTGTCCTTGGGCGTCCACCACGGCTGGGCTTTGAGACCGTCCACATTGTAGAGAGATCGCTGCCATACGGAGGCAAAGTGACCTCTCTGGTGCCCTCTCTCATACCACTTGTAGGCCTGGAAGAGGAGAAGACCATTGTGCTTGTAGTATTCCAAAACCAACACATTTGAACTCATATTATAAAGGTACATTTAAATACTCTGTTTTATCTTATTGTCAGAGGAAAAATACTATCACGATAAGTCATACAGATATCATACTCTGTGAAGTTACTACATGTATCTAGTGAATACTGCTGGTGTGGATTCAGTATTGGTGTAAGCTTGGTGTCTGTGAGTTTGATCTTAACTCACACTGTCATCTCCCATTCTTTGCAAGGCGTCTCCAAGGTGGAAGTAAAATCTGCCGTCGTCTGTGCCAGGGTCTCCTGATTCCAAACCATCCTGCAGTGCAGAGAGAGGGTTTTCAGTGCAGAGAGAGGGGTTTTCAGTGCAGAGAGAGGAGTTTTCAGTGCAGAGAGTTTTTTTTTGTTAGTTTACCAGGTAAGTTGACTGAGAACACATTCTCATTTACAGCAACGACCTGGGGAATAGTTACAGGGGAGAGGAGGGGGATGAAGGGGGATGAATGAGCCAATTGTAAACTGGGGATTATTAGGTGACCATGATGGTTTGAGGGCCAGATTGGGAATTTAGCCACATCACCAGGGTTAACACCCCTACTCTTACAATAAGTGCCATGGGATCTTTAATGACCTCAGAGAGTCAGGACACCCGTTTAACGTCCCATCCGAAAGACAGCACCCTACACAGGGCAATGTCCCCAATCACTGCCCTGGGGCATTGGGATATTTTTTAGACCAGAGGAAAGAGTGCCTCCTACTGGCCCTCCAACACCACTTCCAGCAGAATCTGGTCTCCCATCCAGGGACTGACCAGGACCAACCCTGCTTAGGTTCAGAAGCAAGCCAGGAGTGGTATTCAGGGTGGTATGCTGCTGGCAAGTGTAGGGAGACGGGTTTATGTGCAGGGATACGGGTTTCAGAGCAGAGAGAGTGGTTTCAGGATCAAAAGAGAGTGGTTTGAATGTGTGGGAGCATGATTGGTTACAGTACTTACCCTGAGGAATGGGATGCTCGCTGCTATCTTATTTTCTGATTTGAGGATGAAGCCGTAATGGACTTTAGCAAAGCCGTTACTTGGTGCAATGGCCAACACCTACCAGGGGACACATCATTTAGAAATTGTCAATTGTTAATGAAACATTCAATCGTGACACTCATTCACATTTCCCTGCTGAAAATGTCACGCTTGATACATTCCATTTACTTGTAATCTTGCAAATTACAATTCTGTTAGTAATGTGTTTACTGAAGCAGACCAGGTGAAGATGTGTTGCAAAGCAAAATCACTACATTTTCAACACATTATTTCCCAGAAAAAAAAGAATGCTTGGAAACCCCAAAGCAGTCAAGAGTGGTGATGACTTGGACCACGGCTCACCTCCTCGTAGACTCTCTTGGCGCTCTTATTGTCTCCGATGAGCAGGTGAGCCACGCCCAGATCGTTCTTCAGGGCCACGTCCTCAGGGAAGATCTGTACCAGCTTCTCCAACGTGGCTAAGGCACCCCTCATACGACCTACACCAGAGAGAGAGAGGGAGGGAGTCACAACACACTCTATGCACACAACCACAATTTCTCAATTAGAGAAAGTATTTCAAAATACTGAATGAATTATATTAAATACTAAATTAAATCGAAAAGACAACCACTACAACAACCACTTTACCAAATGACATTAATCGGAGTCGCGCAATGTTCTTCAAACTAAGTACACAAGAAAAATGTACGGTGTAATGTGTGTGTGTGTAGGCACTCCAGCATGCTTGGCCGTGTAGGTTACCTAAGAACTGCTGACGCTCGGCCCGTTTCTTCAGTGTGGCCTTGATGAGGTCAGGCGTGGCGTTGGGCAGCTCTGACGCCTCCTTGTACGTGCTGAGGGCCTTCTGCAGCATGTCGTTGCTGCGCATCTTCTCTGCCAGGTCATCTTCGGCCTGGACATACATAATGGGCCCCAGAACATTTCAGGCGTTTTCCCTATTTTTAAATGGGTGCCATTTTCACCCACTTTTTAGGATCATAGTAAACAGTATTTAAGATTTGAAGTGTTTCGTTAAAGTGATAAACACACTTAGTGTTTAACTTGTTAAAGGGTTAATATTTGTTTAATCCGTTCAAAATAAACCAGGAGAATGGTATGCTACAGTATTTAGACTGTGGTTCTCACCAGGGCTTTCCCATAGCGACACCTTGGACTCTGGGGGTACTGCTGAACTAGAGTGTCAAAAGCCAGGACAGCCTCCTCCACTTTCCCCTGGGTGGTGAAACAAGACATGGGAAACAACAGATCAGCATTGATTCATCCATTTACTTTCAAGATAAGAGCATGTTAATTAAAAACATCACACAGTGTTATAAATAGAACAACATAAGACTACCTTTTTACGTAACTTCTCAGCCGCGTCAATTTCCGTCTTGATCGTTTTCTCAAATGTATTCAGGAGTTTAGGCTTCTTCTTTTTGTCTGAAACGAAGAACAGAACGTCATAAAAGTCAGCTATTGGGTGTATCTCTCAACATGTATGTGTCGGTGGGTGCAACCTCAGACAATTACAATGTAGTCTCTCAAGGAAATTGCAGACCAAACTGTAATCCCTCTTATTTTCAACTCTAAACGGACTTCCAGATGTGTCACTCATTGTGACTCAGTGGGTAGACATTTAAATGAATGAAAAGCTAGACACATTTTCAGTGGCAGGGCTAGGTGGGACGACACCAATGCCAACTGAGGAGAATAAGTACAATAGTACAGTGCTGGGGTGGCCAACCATCCTGGAGAGCTTCTGAGTGTGAAGGCTTTTGCTCCATTTCTACACGTAAACACCTGATTCAGCCGATTAGTAGAATAAGTAGGTGTGTCAGAGTAGGGCTGGAACAAAACTCTGCGGCAGGCTAGCTCTCCAGCAGGGTTTGCCACCCCTTGCTATTCTATAAAGCTCATGTTCACCATAGGAATCCATATCAAAAGAACACGTACCTTTGTATTTGAGCATATCCTCAGGTTGGTCCTCTGCATTTCCTGAAATACATAATAAGGGGTCATTCCATGTCATTTCAGCAAGTCATGACACCCACCATCTCTGATTGTTGTGAAATCGTTTCTGTAGTTAGAAACAGATAAGATTAGCATTCCTGCGACATTATTTTGTTGAAATATAATTTGATCTCTGAGATATTAAGCTAATTGATTGCACCCAAATTATATGATTCATGTAATATTCAATAAATCTAGTACATAACATCCGATTTGGACCCCCACATTTTTTTTAACAATGAGTAAGACATAAGGATTCCAAAGAAATGGTCAAAAGCCACCAAACGCCCCAGGCCAATCTTACTCCAACAACAGGTATACAGTATCAGTTCTCTATGTCTGACCAGAGATATGGAGCTGTAGCTCAGAGTATTGTTTCTTCATCCTATGTCCTATGTGTTGTATTCTGATGAATTTGGTGATGTTTTTTTCCCCTGCAAAGAAATTAGTCATTGAAGTTGTTAGGTTTATGTCCCATCCTACATCCTGATATTACCAGGTTCTGACCACTAGATGGTGCTGTTCCTGCTATTAGGTAAGTATTTCTTAAAGTAAACCACTTATTTTAATGGTTGGTTGCGACATGTCAGGGTAAAAAACAAAATATTATATATACAGTACCAGTTGAAAGTTTGGACACACCTACTTATTCAAGGGGTTGTCTTTATTTTTTACTATTTTCTACATTGTAGAATAATAGTGAAGACATCAAAACGATGAAATAACACATATGGAATCATGTAGTAACCAAAGAAAGTGTTAAACAAACCAAAATATATTTTCTATTTGAGATTCTTCAAAGTAGCCAACCTTTGCCTTTATGACAGCTTTGCACACTCTTGGCATTCTCTCAACCAGTTTCAACAGGAATGCTTTTCCAACAGACTTGAAGTTCAGACATTCGCAGAGCACTTGTTGGCTGCTTTTCCTTCACTCTGCGGTCCAACTCATCCCAAACCATCTCAACTGGGTTGAGGTTGGGTGATTGTGGAGGCCAGGTCATCTGATGCAGCACTCCATCACTCTCCTTCTTGGTCAAATAGCTCTTACACAGCCTGGAGGTGTGCTGGGTCATTGTCCTGTTGAAAAACAAATGATAGTCCCACTAAGCACAAGCCAGATAGGATGGCGTGTCGCTGCAGAATGTTGCGGTAGACATGCTGGTTAAGTGTGCCTTGAATTTAAAAAAATATCACTGACAGTATCACCAGCAAAGCACTCCCACAACATCACACCTCCTCCTCCATGCTTCACGGCGGTGGGAACCACACATGTGGAGATCATCCGTTCACCTACTCTGCGTCTCACAAAGACAAGGCGGTTGGAACCAAAACCTCAAATTTGGACTCATCAGACCAAATTACAGATTTCCATCGGTCTAATGTCCATTGCTCGTGTTTCTTGGACCAAGCAAGTCTCTTCTTATTATTGGTGTCCTTTAGTAGTGGTTTCTTTGCAGCAATTTGACCATAAAGGCCTGATACACATCGTCTCCTCTGAACAGTTGATGTTGAGATGTCTGTTACTTGAACTCTTTGAAGCATTTATTTGGGCTGCAATCTGATGCTGGTAACTCTAATGAACTTATCCTCTGCAGCAGAGGTAACTCTGGGTCTTCCTTTCCTGTGGCGGTCCTCATGAGAGCCAGTTTCATCATAGCGCTTGATGGATTTTTCGACTGCACTTGAAGAAACTTTCAAAGTTCTTGAAATTTTCCGTATTAACTGATCTTCATGTCTTAAAGTAATGATGGACTGTTGTTTCTCTTTGCTTATTTGAGCTGTTCTTGCCATAATAAGGACTTGGTCTTTTACCAAATAGGGCTATCTTCTGTATACCACCCGTACCTTGTCACAACACAACTGATTTGCTCAAACACATCTAGAAGGAAAGGAATTCCACAAATTAACTTTTAACAAGGCACAGCTGTTAATTGAAATGCATTCCAGGTGACTACCTCATGAAGCTGGTTGAGATAATGCCAAGAGTGTGCAAAGCTGTCATCAAGGCAAAGAAGAATAAAAAAAATTAAATATATTTTGATTTGTTTAACCCTTTTTTTTGGTTACTACATGATTCCATATGTGTGATTTCATAGTTTTGATGTCTTCACTATTATTCTACAATGTAGAAAATAATACAAATAAAATAAAAACCCTGGAATGAGTAGGTGTGTCCAAACTTTTGACTGGTACTGTATATATTTTTTTTTTATGAACTCAGTCGGGTCTCAACTTACTGGTTAGAGTTAGAATACACAAGGTGCAATTTGGAAATTACAAGGTGCAATTTGGAAATTACAGTACTTTTTCTCTTGTTATGTCAGTCACTGACAGTCACTCAATCAGCTATGTCAGCTAACAATGTTTAGATTGGTCAGTTAGTCTCGCCAGTCATCTAAACATGTAGTAATCATGGCTGAATACCGACCGAGAACACAGGCACTCTCACTCAGATATCATTAACATGGCATAAATCATGGGAAAATGTGCCTTACCTAATAGAAGGAACAGCACCATCTAGTGGTCAGAACCGGGACATAAACCTAATGACAAATTTCTCTGAACAGAAAATAACCCATCACCGAATTCACTGAGAATGCATTATATAGGATAAAGAAACAATACTCCGAGTCGCAGCTCCATACTACTTGTCAGACATAGAGAACTGATACTCGTTGTTGGGGTGGGGTGTCGGAGGTCCGTGGGTGGAGTTTGACAATTTCTTTGGAATCCTCGTCTTATTTATTATTGGAATTTTAGGGGGTCCAAATCAGATATCGGGTACCATTTTTATTGCATATTATATGAGTCCTATCATTTAAAATGACCAACTTGGGTGCAATCAATTAGCTTAATTTCTCAGAGATCAAATTATATTTCCACAAAATAATGTTGCAGGAATGCTAATCTCATCTGTTTTTAACTACTGAAACGATTTCAGAACAATCGGAAATGGTGGGTGTCGAAATCCTCTTTCTTGTGCTTTTTGAGGTGGAATGACCCAAAGGGAAGAAAATGACAGCTAGAAGAATGCTATCAACACACAGTAGCAGCGCAAATAACAAATATTAAATCAAGCTTTTTCAGATCCATCTAACTAAAGCATGGTTGAAAAAACATTACACGATAAAGGAAGACACATTTAAGCCCCAAAAACAGATCTGGTTTAAAAAGCATAATGACTTTCTTGGAAAAAACAAAAGGTTTATATAAAAGATTGGATAGAGAATAAACTAGTGCTCGCCAATTCAGTAACAAAAATCATGACGTCAACAGCAGTAACACTGAAATACTAGAAACTTGAAATCGTAGGTCTGCTTTTTTCATGACTGTATGGATTGCTCATATTTTACAAATCTCACAGATTAAAATAAAACTGACGTCTCACGCAACCAGAATAAGCTGAAGAAATAATTCATTTTAGGTTCTGACCTGAGCTTACATTTCAGAGCAGTGACATGAGAAGAGTGGTTATGTCACAATTTACCAGGCAAATTGGATAAATAACATAGGCCAGGGATCTGTGGGACTTTTCAAACCGCACCTTACTTTCCACTTTACAACTTCAGAACAGTGTTTTCCCTACTGCTGTATAGGCAGGGTTACTCACACCACAACATTGCCCTTGCAGTTAATAACCAGAAGAGGGTGCTGATGGGTCGTATATCAGTCAAGGCTTATTAGGAGAAACTGAGTGACTTTGATACCTAGTCTTGTAGTGTTACAAACCACGTCTATTGAACATCAAACTCCACGGTTAAGAGCCAACTCATTCGTGTCAATCAGTGACACAAATACACTCTCAGCCAATACCACAGTTCCCAAGTGCTTGAGTCACAAATCAAAGCAAGCGCTACCCAAAAAGGAAGCCGGAACATTTCTAAAACCAAATGGCAAACGCTCAAACTCACACAACCCTAGACATGCAGGTGAAGCCCTCCATAGAAATGACAGTCACATAAGTGGAAAGTGAGGTGGCCTTGAATGACCGGAAGCACTGGGAAACGCCAACAGGTGCTATAATTACATACACAGCTATATGTGACAGCTGCATTGAGCCGCCACCACGTCAAGCCTGCCTGTCAACAGCAGCTGTAGATGGCTGATCTGAACTACTCTACAAAACAGCCTGGTCTGCATCAGAGTACCATTAGAATACCTAAAGTCCCATGCTATTTGACTGCCAACCCTAACAGATTTAACTGTTGGCATACGATGTGATTATGTCTGTTCAAATGTTTACTGTGAATATAGCATAAATGTGTGTGTTGGTAAACCCACCTTCTGAATCTTCCTGTATTGTTTTCTCCTCTACAAGAAACCAAAACGCACAGGCAAGTAGGTACAGTACAGTGAGGAAATCGACATTATTCAATACGGCCTCGTTTCAATGAGACACAGGCGCTCTAACTGAGAATGTTCCTTTAAAAAACAATGGTTTAAGACTATGGTACAAGACTTGTTATACTCCTAACCTTTCAGTTCTGGGACAGCTTCAGCTTCCAGTTCTGGGACAGCTTCAGCTTCCAGTTCTGGGACAGCTTCCAGTTCTGGAACAGATTCCAATTCAGCCTCCGGTTCTGGGAGTAATTCAACCTCTGCATTGTATTGCAATTGTAATCATACTAAAGATTTGATTTCAGTGCCATATAAGCATGTTTATATGGTACATGGTTAAGGAGGACTGATCTAAGATAACACATTGATTTGTGTGTGTGTGTGTGTGTGTGTGTGTGTGTGTGTGTGTGTGTGTGTGTGTGTGTGTGTGTGTGTGTGTGTGTGTGTGTGTGTGTGTGTGTGTGCGCGTGCGTGTACAGCACACCTGCTTCCCGTGTCTCCTGGGATCCTGGCCGGTCAGTAAATTGCTTTGACTCTTCTGCAAGACAAGCAAATAAACACTTCATAAATACACTAACTAACTATTCACAGACCATTCAAAACGTCTAATAAACACACTGCAATAAGCTATGCTTACTGGTCATTGGAAGGTCACAGTTAAGAAAAGTTAACCAAGGAGAAGGCAGGGAAGGACAGAGTAGAAAACTCTTTGGCCAATGAATAATCAAAACATTCCGTATATCTCACCTCCTTTCACGTTAATGGCATCACACACACACACACACACACACACACACACACACACACACACACACACACACACACACACACACACACACACACACACACACACTTGAAGTCGGAAGTTTACAAACACCATAGCCAAATACATTTAAACTCTGTTTTTCACAATTCCTGACATTCAACAATAAAAATTCCCTGTCTTAGGTCAGTTAGGATCACCACTTTATTTTAAGATTGTGAAATGTCAGAATAATATTTATTTCAGCTTTTATTTCTTTCATCACATTCCCAGTGGGTCAGAAGTTTACATACACTCAATTAGTATTTGGTAGCATTGCTTTTAAATTGTTTAACTTGGATCAAACGTTTCAGGTAGCCCATTCCTCCTGACAGAGCTGGTGTAACTGAGTCAGGTTTGTAGGCCTTGCTTGCACACGCTTTTTCAGTTCTGCCCACAAATGTTCTATAGAATTGAGGTCAGGGCTTTGTGATGGCCACTCCAATACCTTGACTTTGTTGTCCTTAAGCCATTTTGCCACAACTTTGGAAGTATGCTTGGGGTCATTGTCCATTTGGAAGACCCATTTGCCACCAAGCTTTAACTTCCTGACTGATGTCTTGAGATGTTGCTTCAATATATGCACATAATTTTTCTTTCTCATGATGTCATCTATTTTGTGAAGTGCACCAGTCCCTCCTGCAGCAAAGCACCCCCACAACATGATGCTGCCACCCCCGTGCTTCACGATTGGGATGGTGTTCTTCAACTTGCAAGCCTCCCCCTTTTTCCTCCAAACATATCGATGGTCATTATGGCCAAACAGTTCTATTTTTGTTTCATCAGACCAGAGGACATTCCTCCAAAAAGTACGATATTTGTCTCCATGTGCAGTTGCAAACCGTAGTCTGGCTTTTTTATGGCGGCTTTGGAGTAGTGGCTTCTTCCTTGCTGAGTGGCCTTTCAGGTTATGTCGATATAGGACTTGTTTTACTGTGGATATAGATACTTTTGTACCCGTTTCTCCAGCAACTTCACAAGGTGCATTGCTGTTGTTCTGGGATTGATTTGCACTTTTCGCACCAAAGTACATTAATCTCTAGGAGACAGAACTTGTCTCCTTCCTGAGCGGTATGACGGCTGCATGGTCCCATGGTATTTATACTTGTGTACTATTGTTTGTACAGATGAACGTGGTTCCTTCATGCGTTTGGAAATTGCTCCCAAGGATGAACCAGACTTGTGGAGGTCTACAATTTTTTTTCTGAGGTCTTGGCTGACTTCTCTTGATTTTCCCATGATGTCAAGCAAAGAGGCACTGAGTTTGAAGGTAGGCCTTGAAATACATCCACTGGTAAACCTCCAATTGACTCAAATGATGTCAATTAGCCTATCAGAAGCTTCTAAAGCCATGACATCATTTTCTGGAATATTCCAAGCTGTTTAAAGGCACAGTCAACTTAGTGTATGTAAACTTTTGACCCACTGGAACTATGATACAGTGAAATAATCTGTCTGTAAACAATTGTTGGAAAAATTACTTGTGTCATGCACAAAGTAGATGTCCTAACCGACTTGCCAAAACTATAGTTTGTTAACAAGAAATGTGTGGAGTGGTTGAAAAACGAGTTTAATTACTCCAACCTAAGTGTATGTAAACATCCAACTTCAACTGTGTATATATATACACACATACACTAACCATAAGGTTGTGTTGCTTCATCTCTACTGTCATCTAAGGAAAGTTATCAAACATAATATTATTTGTTGTAGCTATCATACTAAACACACAGCAGCTAGTGAGGCTACAGGTATGGTAAGTAGTTACAGTATGAGTTAGTCTATTTTGTGATTCATTATAAAATATTCTGATACACAATGTAATATCAATGGCTATGTCGTCACTTTTCATTAAGGGAAGATGCTAAACATACCTGGGACAAAATCATCTGATATCGGCGGGAGAGGGACAGCAGCTGAAATGACATTGGCATGAAGCTTGAGGAAGAGAGAATACATTCTTTAAACTGTGTTAAACCGAGTTAATTGGAATTCAAACTATGTGCCTTCTCTAGCCCCATCCCTCAGCATGTTACAAAAACCCTGGTGTTACCCTTTGTTTTTCTAAAACCCTTTGTAACTGAAATACAGATTGCCGCTTTAAGGTTGTCGCAATTGCCATTCAGCTTTAGAAACGCTCCCGCTGCCGTTTCGGGTGGTCCCTGCTTTTCTTTTTGACCAACCCAATTGCAATTTCTTTTTCCATGTGGTTTTCATGGCCCCCACATCAACATCCAGGGCCTATTTAACCAACGTTTCTAATTGGAATATGAGAGGGGGCACTGGGCCAAGCAGGTTTATGGAATAGCAGCTTTTGATTGCATTCCACTCAGGATAAGCAGTCAACTTAATGGATACTTCTGTAATGAAGCACAGCAACAGAATGGATTTTGGGTCCCCACAAGGGTGCGTTCTCAGCCCTCTTCTGTACTCCCTGTTCACCCACGACTGCGTGGCCATGCACACCTCTAACTCAATCATCAAGTTTGCAGACGACACTACAGTGGTAGGCTTGATTACCAACAACGACGAGACGGCCTACAGGGAGGAGGTGAGGGCCCTCGGAGTGTGGTGTCAGGAAAATAACCTCGCACTCAATGTCAACAAAACAAAAGAGATGATTGTGGACTTCAGGAAACAGCAGAGGGAGCAGCCCCCTATCTACATTGACGAGACAGTGGTGGAGAGGGTGGAGAGTTTTAAGTTCCTCGGGGTACACATCATGGACAAACTGAAATGGTCCACCCACACAGACAGCGTGGTGAAGAAGGCGCAGCAGTGCCTCTTCAACCTCAGGAGGCTGAAGAAATTCGGCTTGTCACCAAAAATACTCACAAACTTTTACAGATGCACAATCGAGAGCATCCTGTCGGGCTGTATCACCGCCTGGTACGGCAGCTGCTCCACCCATAACCGGAAGGCTCTCCAGAGGGTAGTGAGGTCTGCACAACGCATCACCGGGTGCAAACTACCTGCCCTCCAGGACACCTACACCACCCGATGTCACAGGAAGGCCAAAAAGATCCTCAAGGACAGCAACCACCCGAGCCACTGCCTGTTCACCCCACTAACATCCAGAAGGCGAGGTCAGTACAGGTGCATCAAAGCTGGAACCGAGAGACTGAAAAACAGCTTCTATCTCAAGGCCATCAGACTGTTAAATAGCCATCACTAACATTGAGTGGCTGCTGCCAACATACTGACTCAACTCAAGCCACTTTAATGATGGGAAAATTGATGTAATCAATTTATCACTTGCCACTTTATATTATTAATATTAGATAATGTTTACATAACCTACATTATTCATCTCATATGTATATACTGTACGCCATACCATCTACTGCATCTTGCCATCTTGATGTAATTAGATGTATCACTAGCCACTTTAAACAATGCCACTTTATATGTTTTCATAACCTACATTACTCATCTCATATGTATATACTGTACTCTATACCATCTACTGCATCTTGCCATCCTGATGTAATGTATCACTAGCCACCTTAAACAATGCTGCTTTATATGTTTTCATACCCTACAATACTCATCTCATATGTATATACTGTACTCCATACAATCTACTACATCTTGCCTATGCCGTTCGGCCATCACTCATTTATATATTTTTATGTACATATTCGTTTTCATTCCTTTACACTTGTGTGTACAAGGTAGTTGTTGTGGAATTGGTAGATTACTTGTTAGATATTACTGCATGGTCGGAACTAGAAGCACAAGCATTTCGCTACACTTGCATTAACACCTGCTAACCATGTGTATGTGACAAATACATTTGATTTGATTTGATTTATGAAGGGACACAGTACGCATCTCCCCTCAAACTGTTTGCCAACAGATGGGCACATTGGTGGGATAGCTACACATGGAGGAAATTGAACAGCAGTTGGTATGAGCCGTGTCAATATTTACCAGGTGATACTGGCACTCTTTGTATTCTTGGTGGGAGAAGGATGAACAATGTTTTCTCAAGAGGGGTACTCACTTTCCTCTACCTGGACAGCAGCCTCAGCCTCAAACGATCCTGCCTCAACCGCCAGTTTCCCCTCAAAAGCTTCCTCAGTTGCATCTTCTGATTTGGCTGGAGTTCCCACTGCGTCCGGACTCTCACCTTCAGGGGCCTGCTGCTCTTCTTCCTCAGTCCCCTCTGTTGTCTGGATGACTTCCTCCACAATGGGCTCGGCTAAAAGTTGAATTTTACAATCAAAGGACATTAGTTTAGGCCAAGGACTATATCCTTATGAAGCCATGTTTGTCGAAACGCGTCGGTCTTAAGGGGGACTTTTATTGATCTTCAAGATACAAATCACAAGTTACTTTGCTGGACTGTATGTCCAGGCAGTGTAGCACAACCCCATCGTAGTTTGTCATTGTAGCTCTATGGGATTCTGCCGGCCGGAAGTCATGCATACGTTTTTCATTCAAACATCTTCCTACCGTGAGCTAATCTGAGCGCGCCCATTCTACCCTTGGTGGCGTTTTAAGATGTTTTAATGATCAACTGAGAATATGTGGTCAATGGATGGTTAGCTGTAGGACAGGACAAATGCCTTTTCTGAAAACAAATAAGCCCATATGCCAAGAGGGCGTCATTTGAGTGACCTTTACAGCCACCCTAACCCATTCTATACCCACTCTAACCTGTCTCCTAAAACCCCCCCCCAAAAGAAACAATACTGGTGAGGATATGTCCACAGGCATCCTTGACATCACATCCTCATTGTCGCTCGCATTATGCATCAGTGTTTTTGGAGTAAGAAGAACATGTCTGGGTATGTGCTATACGGAAGATAATACCTTGCTATATGCAATGTGAAGGGACATTTCAGTTTGTGGGATTCAGTGCAGGGACCTATCAGTCTCAATAAGGTGTGTTCTTACTTTGTTCTTCCACAGCAGATTCCTCGTTGGCTTCCCTCTGCACCAGAGAAACCGGCCTCTCCTTCACTCCTGTTCGTTTGGAAATGTTCATGTGGGCATGTGAAACATCACATCAAAAAAATATCCCATTTCTCACCACCACACAGCTCTAGACTTTCCAATCCAAAAAATAACTGCATTTCACAAGAGTATAAATTTCAACTGTCAGGAATATGATTGATTTGAGAACATACATGAGGTACATTTTAAAATAAGTGATAATGACCAAAGAGGAAAGAGAAAGGCTAAAAAATGAAGTAAATAAAAGACTGAGGAACATAAAAAGGAAATGAAAGAAGTCATATGAATACAACTGACTTGGGTTTACAGTTTGTTGTAACAGTGCCTGATCCAACAAGTATGGAAATACTTCCATGGGCCATCAGTCCCATAGCAGAATCTATGGCATCTTCAACTCCATGACATTCTGAACTATTAACGCCGCCTCATCGTGTTTGGATTATTGGATGGATATTTTAAGGGGACCCTTTCACAGTCCTGTCCTGCCCTAAGTAATGTCAACGTTGACCGTTAATTGATCACATATCACAGCTGTTGGCAATCTGAGAGAATAGGTCACTACTACTACTCAAGTGAAGAACATATAATAATATATACAGTACCAGTCAAAAGTTTGGACACACCTACTCATTGTAGAATAATAGTGAAGGAATCAAAACTATGAAATAACACACATAGAATCATCTAGTAACCAAAAAAGTGTTAAGAAAAATCTAAATATAATTTATATTTGAGAATCTTCAAAGTAGCCACCCTTTGCCTTGATGACAGCTTCGCACACTCATTCTCTCAACCAGCTTTATGAGGTAGTCACCTGGAATGCATTTCAATTAACAGGTGTGCCTTGTTAAAAGTTAATTTGTGGAATTTCTTTCCTTCTTAATGCTTTTGAGCCAATTGGTCATATTGTGACAAGATAGGGGTGGTATACAGAAGATAGCCCTATTTGGTAAAATACCAAGTCTATATTATGGCAAGAACAGCTCAAACAGGCAAAGAAAAACAACAGTCCATCATTATTTTACGACATGAAGGTCAGTCAACACAGAAAATTTCAAGAAGTTTGAATGTTTCTTCAAGTGCAGTCGCAAAAACCATCAAGCGCTATGAGGAAATGGGCTCTCATGAGGACCGCCACAGGAAAGGAAGACCCAGAGTTACCTCTGCTGCAGAGGATAAGTTCATTAGAGTTACCAGCCTCAGAAATTGCAGCCCAAATAAATGCTTCATAGACTTCAAGTAACAGACACATCTCAACATCAACTGTTCAGAGGAGACTGCGTGAATCAGGCCTTCATGGTCGAATTACTGCAAAGAAACCACTAGTAAAGGACACCAATAAGAAGAAGAAACTTGCTTGGGCCAAGAAACACGAACAATGGACATTAGACTGGAGGAAATCTGTCATTTGGTCTGAGTCCAGATTTCAGATTTTTGGTTCCGCAGAGTTTGTGAGATGCAGAGTAGATCTACAGATGATCTCCGCATGTGTGGTTCCCACCTTGAAGCTTGGAGGAGGAGGTATGATGGTGTAGGGGGTGCTTTGCTGGTGATACTGTCTGTGATTTATTTAGAATTCAAGGCACACTTAACAAGCATGGCTACCACAGCATTCTGTAGCAATACGCCATCCCATGTGGTTTGTGCTTAGTGGGACTATCATTTGTTTTTCAACAGGACAATGACCCAACACACCTCCAGGCTGTGTAAGGGCTATTTGACCAAGGAGAGTGATGGAGTGTTGCATCAGATGACCTGGCCTCTACAATCACCCAACTTTAACCCAATTGAGTTGGTTTGGGATGAGTTGGACCGCAGAGTGAAGGAAAAGCAGCCAATATATTTAGATTTGTTTAACAGTTTTTTGGTTACTACATGACTCCATATGTGTTAATTCATAGTTTTGATGTCTTCACTATTATACTACAATGTAGAAAATAGTTTTAAAAAATAACGAAAAACCCTTGAATGAGTAGGTGTGTCCAAACATTGACTGGTACTGTACATATGAAACATGTTGGGCTTGGGCTACAATATATTGTATGAAAGTTGCCATAGATAGTTATTATTGCTATTGAAAGAGCACACACGCCAATTTGAGGAAAGCTCTTTAATAATCAAAGTGGCTTGAGGACAAAAGCTTTACTTATCTGGCATCATTGCAATGTCAGCAATGACACGATTTAACAAAATACACCAACTTCATCCATACTGCCAGTACCTAGTGAGATTTTAGTTTCACCAAAGCAAGAAAAGGCCTACATCATATTATGAAAATACACCAAGGCTGTTTCAAACAACAGACACAAACATAAAAACAAAGATTTAAAAAGGTAGTATTTTTTCTGTCATGCAGTTTCTAAATATGAACTTTACAGCAGTAAAAAAATACAGCAAAGGTACCATTTACAACTGGTAAATGACAAAAAGAGTACTCCAGGTTGTTGGTATGTTGTTTCAAACAGACAGTTTCACACTTGCACATAAAGGCATCATCAAGTCTCTACGAAAAAGAAAATGTAGCTACGGCCTTGTTTCATGAGATGTTTCAAGTAATAATGAAGTGCCCAGGCCATACTGAAGATTCTTCACAAAGCAAAAGTAAATCTTATTGTCATCATACAAAAACACCTATCAAGTTAACACAAAACATTATTTAACTAGCATATAACTGAAAAGCAAGCAAAGAGTAGAAAAACACTAATTTGATTCAATTCAAAACGAATGAAAGAAAGACAGCTGATAGCACACTTTTGATAGTTTTCAATTAAGCATTAAGGCCTGAGGGGGTGTCGTGTATGGCCAATATACCATGGCTAAAGGTGGATCTTAGGCACAACGCAACGCCTGCATACAGCCATTAGCCGGGGTATACTGGCCATATACCACAAACCCCCGAGGTGCATTATTGCTATTTTCAACTGGTTACCAATGTAATTCAAAATAAATGTTTTGTCATACCTGTGGTATACGGTCTGATATACCATGGCTGTCAGCCAATCAGCATTCAGGGTTTGAACCACCCAGTTTATAGCACTCATTGTTTGCAAATCTGTGTGGCAATGCAAATGTATGATAGCCACTTGAACTCACTGAGAAACACCTTATACCAGTGGTGTCAAACTCATTCCATGGAGGGCCTAGTGTCTGCTGCTTTTTGTTTTTTCCTTTTAGTTAAGACCTAGACAACCAGATGATGGGAGTTCCTTACTAATTAGTGACCTTAATTCCTCAATCAAGTACAAGGGAGGAGCGAAAACCCACAGACACTCGGCCCTCCGTGGAATGAGTTTGACAGCTGTGCCTTATACTAACATAAATATTCTGTTTCATTTTCTAATCTAAAAAAAACAATCACTTCAAGCCAATGAACATACTTTGTCTTTAGTCTGTATATAATTCAATATCTTTTGACATTAACACTTTTATGTTAGAAAGTGATAGGATGATGTTACAATTTGTAGCAAAGTAAAAAATACAGTAAAACACACAAATGTCAAAATTGCATTATATTGCATTGTAACTAGTTCCAAAGTAGTCTATTCAGTGACTTGCAGGTGAAGGGTACAGAACGTACAGTAATGAAAGAAAGACAGAAAGACACACACACTAAGGAATGCTCCCACAATTTGAATCAATGCTTCCGCAGGTGTATCTATGGGAGCATTTATCAGTGTGCAGGTAGCCATCTTTCTTTAATGATTATACAGTATGTATGCATGCCTGCATGTATGTATGTGTATATATATCAGGGTACATGTTGGACACAGGTGGAATCTCTAGAACATGTTATCCGCTGGGTTGTACTCAGTGCATATTTTTCCCAATAAATCAATCAATCATTCGTAATGTATTGTGCCATAAAAAATTCCCAAAAGGGGGAGGACAAAGCTCTGATTTGTAAGAACCAAAGACCAAAACCAAAATTGATGAACGTGATTTTAAATTCAGCACCATCAATTATATTGGCTCAATTGTAAATCAATTCCTAGCCCCTCCTCCTTAGACACACTTGTAGATCTGAAGGGGTTGAACAGGTGTAGCAATATGACAGAGAATCCATCCAGCCTATCAGAAGGAAAATGTGAAGCAAGCACTGCATTGCTTAGCTCTTTCCAATCCCTTCAGATCTACAGAAGTGCCTTTAGGGAGGAGGGGATAGTTGTCGGTTTTGTAATTGAAGGATCATCATCCTGTGAAGTTCCATTTCTTGTTCACCTTGGTGGCTTTAGGCTTCAGAAGGTCTTTTATAGCCAATATTTTTTCCTTCTTGCTTGTAGCTGTGAAGTTGTTTGCATTTTTCTCTGGCATCTCCTCTTTTGCCTGTTTGGCTCTTTTCTCTTTCACAACTCTCTCCCTTTCTATCTTTTCTTTGAGTAGACGCTCTTTTTCTGCTCTCTCCTTCCCTGCCTTCGCCTTAGGTAACTGTTCTCTCTCTATCTTGGACAACTGTTCTGTCTCAACCTTGGCCTTTGAAGTCTTTTCTTTGACTAAGTGGCCTTTTACCGCCGCTCTCTCCTTTACTTTAGCAGCTAACTCTTTGGATTGTTGCTCTTTCTCTGCTCTCTCCTTCTCTGCCCTCTCTTTGGCTACCCGTTCTCTCTCCTTTCCCTTCGCTACCCTTTCTCTCTCCATCCTCTCCTTTTCAGATTCCTTTGCAACCTGTTCTTTCTCTGCTCTCTCTTTGGCAACACGCTCTTTCTCCGCCCTTTCGCTGTCTTCCTTTTCCTTCTCTGCCTTTTCTTTGGTTAGCCGTTCTTTCTCCAGTCTCCCCTTCTCTTTGGTGGCCCGTTCCTTCTCAAGCCTCTCCTTTTCCGCTTTTTCTTTGGCGGCCCGTTCCTTCTCAAGCCTCTCCTTTTCCGCTTTCTCTTTGGCGGCCCGTTCCTTCTCAAGCCTCTCCTTTTCCGCTTTCTCTTTGGCGGCCCGTTCCTTCTCAAGCCTCTCCTTTTCCGCTTTCTCTTTGGCGCCCCGTTCCTTCTCAAGCCTCTCCTTTTCCGCTTTCTCTTTGGCGGCCCGTTCCTTCTCAATCCTCTCCTTTTCCGCTTTCTCTTTGGCGGCCCGTTCCTTCTCAATCCTCTCCTTTTCCGCTTTCTCTTTGGCGGCCCGTTCCTTCTCAAGCCTCTCCTTTTCCGCTTTCTCTTTGGCGGCCCGTTCCTTCTCAAGCCTCTCCTTTTCCGCTTTCTCTTTGGCGGCCCGTTCCTTCTCAAGCCTCTCCTTTTCTGCTTTCTCTTTGGCGGCCTGTTCCTTCTCAAGCCTCTCCTTTTCCGCTTTCTCTTTGGCGGCCCGTTCCTTCTCAATCCTCTCCTTTTCCGCTTTCTCTTTGGCGGCCCGTTCCTTCTCAAGCCTCTCCTTTTCTGCTTTCTCTTTGGCGGCCTGTTCCTTCTCAAGCCTCTCCTTTTCTGCTTTCTCTTTGGCGGCCCGTTCTTTCTCAATCCTCTCCTTTTCTGCTTTCTCTTTGGCGGCCCGTTCCTTCTCAAGCCTCTCCTTTTCTGCTTTCTCTTTGGCGGCCCGTTCCTTCTCAAGCCTCTCCTTTTCCGCTTTCTCTTTCTCTAGTCTTTCCTTTTCTGCTTTCTCTTTAGCTGCTCGATCCTTTTCCAGTCTCTCTTTCTCCATCCTTTCCAGCTCTGCCTTCTCCTTTTCTATCCTCTCCTTCTCTAGCTTTTCCTTCTCCAATCGCTCTTTTTCTGCCTTCTCCTCAGCTTCCCTCTGTTTCTCCAGCCTCTCTTTCTCTTCTCTCTCCAACTGCTCCAGTCGCTCTTTCTCCAGCCTCTCTTTCCCTGCTTGCTCCTGTGCTCTTCTCTCAGCCTCTCTTTTCTCTTCTTGTTCTCTTTCCTCTCGAAGTTGAGCCTCTAACATTTCCTGGGCTTTTTGGGCCGCCTCTTGCCTCTTGAGTTCCAGAGCATTGACCAATTGTCTCTCTTCCTCCTCTTTGGCCAGGATACTCCTCACTTCAGTCAAAGCCATTTCGGCAATTTTTTGGGCTTCAATCTTCTCATGGATCATTCTCAACTGTTCCTTTAATGCTGACTTTAATTTCCTCCCAAGTTCTCTTGTTGGGTGCTCTGGGGGTTTGAAACTTGTTTTAAAGGGCAGTATGTCAACACTCCTTCTATTTCCCACTGCCAGTGGCACATGCCAGGAGGTTTATTATTATTGTTATGTATGTGCCTAGGAAGCTCTAATTCAAACTCCCATTAGACAGCTCTGCAAGACTTTTAATGTCAAAATATGTTTGTTACTCACAATATATGGATTTTTGCTGAGCAACTATCTTAATTTACTCCCGTTACAGCCGGTATGTACTTCCAATAAAAAAAAAAAACAAGAATGTATAAGCAACCGAATAATTGCCTCTTCGGCACCTCCAATGTATTGAGCTGTTGTAGACTTCCACCTGTGCTTGGGGGTAACGAATAGGCTTTTTGGTTGCTTGTACATTTTTTTAGAACTTTTCGGAAGTACATTAACGGCTGTAATGGGAGTAAATGAAGACTGTTGCTCGGCAAAAATCCACAGTGTGACTAACAAACGTATTTTGACATAATGCTTGCAGAGCTGTCTAATGGGAGTTTGTAACGGCGCTTCCTGGGCATTAGAGGAGAGCCGTCATACTCAACGTTGACAACTAACGCACAGATACTGGGGCCTGTTCTATGGTAACTCAAGTCTTATTTGAATTAGTCGCTACTTTTGAGACTCTTCACAATTGTCACACAAATGATTTGAAAATACAACATTTCACGCCATGTTCATTTTGAAAACATCCAAAATTTGTTGGAGCAGAAAAAACGTTTCTGAATTAAATTGGGTTAGGTGTAAGGTTAGCAGTATAGTTAGGTTAGTTTTAAAATCCAATTTCTAGGAGAGATTATAGAAGTTTCAGCTATTCAAATTCATAGACATCACTCTTGATGCAAGGATTATGGGGTTGATCTCTGAATCAGCTATCCAAATCATGCTGTAATTGGGTATTGTGGTTCTGCCATGACTCTTTCGCATGCATGCACTTTACCAATCGGCTATCTGATCATTTGAAAACATCAAACCTGCATGAGAAAAGCCATTGATCACTAAAGGGTGTTCACAACATTGTTAACAAAATTTAAGAAAAACTCCAATATGCAGGCTATAGTTTGGTGGTGCTTTATTGTAACAACCAAACCAGTGTAGGAAATTAAACTGAAGCGACTGTATAGTCTACAGTTATTCAGCCTCTTTTTCTTCTCCCTCCTTGAACTACTTCAAAACGCTCTCTTTCTCTAGCCTTTCTTTCTCTGCTTACTCCTGCGCCCTCCTCTCAGCCTCTCTTTCCTTTTCCGAGTTAAGCCTCTAGCATTTCCTGGACTTTTGGGCCACCTCTTGCCTCTTGTGCTCCAGCACTCTGGCCAATTGTCTCTCCTCCTCGTTAGCAAGAATATTCTCAGCCTGTCTTTTGTCTTCTTGTTCAATTTCCTCCCTCACTTTCTCCTCATTGAGTTCAGCCTGTAACATTCCCTGGGCTTTCTGGGCCGCCTCATGCTTCGAGCTGCAGAGCATTGACCACCTGTCTCTCAACAGGCTCTGGTCGGGCCGTGCTTAAAATGTTCACGCTCGACTAAAACTCTAATTGTAATTTCCCTGCTCTCTTTATTTTCTCCTGATTGAGTATTAATTTCTCAATTTCCAGCTGCAGTCTTTTCTTCTGGAGTTTGAGGACTTCCCTCTGCAGCTTTGCTACTTCTGCATCCAGACTGGATGGCTTGCTTGTCCTGCTATTACAATACATATGACATATTAGAGTTGATCAAATAGCTTTAGGACAATAGGCTAAAACAAGGCTGAGATTGAACATCTACAGTTTTCACCTTGTTGCTGCTGGTACTAAGTTAGCACATTCCGGGTTATTTTCTTATTACATCACATCCATGGTAATAAGTGTTAAAAAAACACACCGACCGGACTAGAGTTCAACATGTGAATCAACATGCTGCACATCTCATGGCGGATGATTCCACAACTCTTCGTGGAGTTGATTCATCCTAACAACTCACTCCAGTCGTTTCAACACCACTAAATCAAACGAATCAAATCACATCAGAAAAACAAGGTTATTCAGATTATGGCACACATTACGTATTAGGATTAGAGGTCGACCGATTATGATTTTTTAACACCGATACCGATACAGATTATTGGAGGACCAAAAAAAGCTAATACCGATTAATAGGCCAATTTTTTTATATATTATATATATATATATATATATATATATATATATATATATATATATATATATATATATTTGTAATAATGACAATTACAACAATACTGAATGAACACTTTTATTTTAACTTAATATAATACATAAATAAAATCAATAGTCTCAAATAAATAATGAAACATGTTCAATTTGGTTTAAATAATGCAAAAACAGTGTTGGAGAAGAAAGTAAAAGTGCAATATGTGCCATGGAAAAAAGCTAACGTTTAAGTTCCTTGCTCAGAACATGACAACATATGAAAGCTGGTGGTTCCTTTTAACATGAGTCTTCAATATTTCCAGTTAAGAGGTTTTAGGTTGTAGTTATTATAGGAATTATAGTACTATTTCTCTCTATACCATTTGTATTTCATATACCTTTGACTATTGGATGTTCTTATAGGCACTTTAGTATTGCCAGCCTAATCTTGGGAGTTGATAGGCTTGAAGTCATAAACAGGGCAATGCTTGAAGCACAGCGAAGAGCTGCTGGCAAACGCAGGAAAGTGCTGTTTGAATGAATGCTTACGAGCCTGCTGCTGTCTACCACCGCTCAGTCAGACTGCTTAATCAAATATCAAATCATAGACTTAATTATAATATAATAAACACACAGAAATACGGGCCTTAGGTCATTATTAATATGGTCAAATCTGGAAACTATAATTTCGAAAACAAAACGTTTATTCTTTCAGTGAAATACGGAAGCGTTCCATATTTTATCTAGGGTGGCATCCCTAAGTCTACATATTGGTGCAACGACAGTGCTTATTTCACGAATGCACTTGCTAAATCATCACCCGTTTGGCGAAATAGGCTGTGATTCGATGATAAATTAACAGGCACCGCATTGATTATAGGCAACGCAGGACAAGCTAGATAAACCAGTAATATCATCAACCATGTGTAGTTAACTAGCGATTATGTTAAGATTGATTGTTTTTTATAAGATAAGTTTAATGCTAGCTAGCAACTTAACTTGGCTCCTTGCTGCACTCGCGTAACAAGTGGTCAGCCTGCCACGCAGTCTCCTCGTGGAGTGCAATGTAATCGGCCATAATCAGCATCCAAAAATACTGATTACCGATTGTTATGAAAACTTGAAATCGGCCCTAATTAAATCGGCCATGCCGATTAATCCGTCGACTAATTAGGATAATCAATCAATCTTAAATTTCATTATCAATACAGCGTTTTGTCATGTTTAATAACCAAGAGGGATGCAAGCAAAGACACAATTCGGTTGTCAGTGCACGTCAGGCAAAACAATCACACACCAACGAAGTTCACTTTCGTCTAACAACCAAATGCAACATGCTGATACCTTTTGTTCTGTTCTTTTTAGAAGCCACCTCTCCAGGACTCTCATCTGATTTGGGAGAGGAAGAACAGTAATAAAACACCAAGGACATTAGAGCTACTTCACAATAAAATTACAGCCATGGTTGATAGAATTCAGGCACCTTTAAAGCTGCAATATGTAACTTTCCGGCGACCCTATTAAATTCACATAGAAATGTGAGTTATAGATCTGACACTTAGCTCTGACACTCATTTAAAGCAAGTCTAAGAAGCGGTAGATCTGTTCTATGTGCCCTATTTCTATGCTTCCCATGCTTAAGTTTTGTTTTTGCATCTTTTACTTTCGGTTTTGTACACCTGCTTCGAACAGGTGAAAATACAATATTTTTGCTTATGTAAAAATTATTGATACACTTGCCTGTTTTGTCACAAACTGAAATTAGGCGAACTATTGGAAGGGCTTCCGAGTGGTGCAGCGGTCTAAGGCACTGCATCTCAGTGCAAGAGGCGTCACTATAGTACCTGGTTCGAATCCAGGCTGCATTGGGAGTCCCATAGGGCGGCACACAATTGGCCCATTTAGGAATAGATTAAAAATGTAACGCAGTAATTAGCGTGAAAATGGTGGAACACATCTACGCAGTTAGGCATATGTGAATTATGTCAGGTATGTGAACGAATGTTATCATAATATGACATTTAGCAGACGCTTTTATCCAAAGCAACTTAGTCATGTGTGCATGCATTTTGCGTATGGGTGATCCTGAGAATGGAACCCACTACCCTGGCGTTACAAGTGCCATGCTCAACCAACTGGGCTACAAAGGACCACAAAGCCTATAAACTACTCACAAGTAAGACAATGGTGAGCTCTACTGTTAAACAACTACTCACACTAGTAGCTTTACAATAGCCACCCTCTTCATCCCCTAACCCAACATCTCTTAAAAATATTGAGAAATTAGACCCAAGTATGTGAAGTCGTCCTGGATGCAAACAAATTTGCTTTAAGGTGACCTGGAGCAGAAGGATGTCTCCATCGTATAGGTGTCAACAGTCATGGGTTTTAGGTCATTAAAAATACTTTCTTTCTCAACAGACATCATTAGCATTAGGCCAATGTACCTCTGACCCTTGTCCATGCCCCACAGAAAGTTTGGGGCATGAATACA
Source organism: Salmo trutta (assembly GCF_901001165.1). Taxonomy (NCBI): domain Eukaryota; kingdom Metazoa; phylum Chordata; class Actinopteri; order Salmoniformes; family Salmonidae; genus Salmo; species Salmo trutta. Next base: position 17,354,884 of record NC_042962.1, read on the forward strand.
GGTGTCATTATAACAACCACTACAGATTCAAAACTCAACGTCTTGAAAGTATGACTGATGATTATATTAATGATAAACCACACGCATATGCAACACACATTACCATTTTCCTGACAGATTAAAACTCAATGAAACTGGACTTAAACTAAATATCAGTTAAAGTACCTTCAGGTTTGACTTTTTTCATAGCATCCACAGGCTTGTTTAAAAAAAACAAAAAAAATGAAGAAAGGAAGAGCTTTTTAGCTTCATCAACGGTCAACAAGAATTGACTCATACAACAGACTCACAACAGACTCACCACCATTAAATAGTAGGCTACCTTTTGTCTTTTCTGTTTTTGGAACAGGAACCTCGACAATATTCTCAGCTGAATTGTTTTCAGGGTACAAAGAGAAACAAAAGTTAAGTGTGTGTCAAATGAAGAAGAAGTGATCATGCTATCCCAGAATGCAAAGTGCATCAATTATACCAAAGTCAACAGTCATTCAGTCGCTGAAAACACATTTAAGTTAATCAAATACGTTGTGCCGCTTTAAAAAAAATAATTATAACAATTTAACATTTATTGTGCCTCTGCCTAGTTCATGGTCTTTCATGTAGGCTTGTTAAAAAAAGTCCAATAAGACCCAAAAGTAACCAAACTATATATTATTATATATATATTTTTAGGAATGAGATCTATTCTGAACAGGGAACAACTTCAAACCCCTAATGAGATCTAATTTTGCCTTACAACAGCCTGTACGAGTTGCAGTTCGTCTTATCCAAGCGGTTAGGAGCATTGGGCCAGTAACCGAACAGTTGCTGGTTCAAATCTCAGAGCCGACTAGATAAAAAAAGAATGGGTGATCCCTGGCTCTGACCCCACTCTTCTGAATGGAGTAAACAGATGAAAAGTGCGATATAAAATTGATGGTAAACAATAATCCAACCTCTATACTCATTTGAACAACAAGTTTAAACTCAGGCCTTAGTTTTGTCTTGTGTGTAGCCAAACAAGACAAAACTATCTTCTCTCTCTTCAAAATGAGAGGCAACAGTGCAACACAAGCTAATTTCAATCACAGTTTTGACCGAGGCGCTGCATGAAGTTAAGAGGCATATGATTTGCTTCTTGGTCAAAACACCACGTGAGTGATACAATATTTCCACGTATGAAGTCTTCTACCTCTGATCCCTGACCGCTGCACTGTCTGTCAAAGGGCTGGTGGTCCATGGTGCTCACGCAAACAGAGCGAAGATCCACAGTCCAGAGAAAGTTGATTCTCACACAAAGTGTACCCATGTCATGCCCACCAGAAATACATTTTCCAATTTAAAACACACGTACGCACACACAACACACACAGACAAAAATTATACTTTTATTCCCAAAGAGAATAAGATCATTCTGGAAAAGAAATTCAAGGAAGATACCTTTTTTCTTGTCCTCTAATTATGTCAAAGGAAAGAAGAACCATTAGCAACCGTGACACATATTTCGACACAGTATGTTTTTGTTGTTGAGGGTTGGTCCATTTACTAGGCAATATTAAGGGTCATGAGGGAGTTTAGCTAAAAACTCCAAATGTAGACCAAAGTCAACACGCACAGGGAGCAACCAGCCGGGAGAATGTACCTTCTTTCAGCGTTTCCTTTTTGGGAGCAGCAACTTTGACCCCTTTTTCGTCTAACATACAAACAAAAACAAAAAAGATATTAGCCACAGCATGGACCATGTCGGAGGGGACTGTACGTGCCCTTTCAAAAGAGTGCAAACTGTGCATCATACCGCAAATATGACACAATCGCTCAATCTATATGAAACAGAAAGAAGTCACTTATTCCTGTCATGATCCACTCCTGTACAAAAGGCATAACACTTCATCGATGCCCATAATCTTTGATAGTGCCCATGTTTGTAGACAGTAGATACTACACATAAAATAGTTTCATCAACACTGATAGTCATATTTATTAGACGGATGCTAAAACTTTACCTCACTACATAACAAACAAAATGCAGTGTTCAGATATTTTACATCAAGATATTAATAGACTAGTACTACATATTGCAATAGGCCTACTTAAAATAGTTTGTTTTCAAAAATGGCCTAAACTCTGGCCTATTGTCCCTCCAGTCTGTGACAGAAATACACCCTCTCCTGGTCACCGTGACCTTCGGTAAAAAAAAAAAAAAACTGAAAACAGAGTCTGAAACCCCTCCGTAAATACTTAGCACACATGGCTTAAAGTCAATGTGGACGACATTCCTAAACTCTGGGGTTCAGGCTGAGCTTTGTGGGGCTGTTTGGCAAGAGATGGGTGAACTTTGGGAACTTCTCTTCAATCCAATAATAGCATGGTGGTTTATTAGCAGTTACAGTTTAACACACATTTCCTTCAAATAGAAATGCAAAAACGCTGCAGAGTTGCAAATTCAGTGGTCATTTGGTCATTCACAATGCATTTGTGCATCATTCCAGCATCACGCCAACAACACACTCAGTGTTAGTCCTTTCCAGATGTAGGCCTAATACCATTGAGTCATAGGAATTTAGACAAAGTAGTCATCCTTGCTAAACTGAATTAACATACTACTGTTGGGAAAAGCGAGACAACTGCTAGACATAGTCTTAGAATAGACAGTGCAAATAGATACAGCATGTTTTGAATGAAGATCACATCACTACAAATAGCCCAGCAAGCTAATCCAAAAAAGATGAACATTGCTGACATAAGGATAGAAAACGGCATGTACTGCAGTATCCAATGTTGCACTGTTAAAAAGATACATGACATCATACTTTTTTGTGAATTAAACTATGAGACACATAAACTGCGAAATACAACGTTATCAGAAGCCTGAACAGTGTTATGTGGATGGTCAGTGGTTGGTTATAAAGATAAAATACTAAATTGACATTTCTGATTAAAGGGAATTACTGTAAGGCTTTTAAGAGTATAGATTAACTGATTACGTTCAAATCCCTTCTTCTTCTTTTTTTACCAATGGTCTAAAAGCAGAAATGACAAATTCAGTTTAACTGGCAAAATTAAAAGATATAATAGCACATAAATGATTAATTCAGCCAGAACAAAGATGTACAAAGAATATGTGCATCACAACGACGATGAGTAGTGCAAAAGCTTAGAAAAAGTGCAAAGCATAAAAGTCCACGCCAATATTCCCAATGACAAGCACCATAGCAGCAAGTCCAAAGTCGAGGAGGACAAAAACATAATATCCTCTTTTCAGACATTCTTTTCAGAGACAATGTCCTTCCTTTGACACGACCAGCGCAATTTTCAATTTCCTCCAGTTAGAGTTGAGGGGTGAGGTGACCTTTGGGTGACCTTAGACCTCACACAGTAGACTAGTCTCGTTCTGCTCCTCATGGATGGGAAGCTAGGAGTGGAACGCTCAGGAGCTTTTGACTACTGATCCTGTAGGTCTAATATAACGCCCTGAACCCCAGCACTGTTCTGGGACATACCAGCATCACCCTCCTCCTCTGCTGTCTCACTCTCTGGATCCTCCACCTTCTCTACGGGAGGAGTGATCACGTCATAGAGAAACGTGAAGAAGCCGTGAAACCAATCTGAGCCCTCCTCGGCTAAAATACTGAAGATTTCCTCTAGGGAATCTGCATTTTCATTAGTAATTTCACCGCCCTCTTTGGTCAAGCCTGACGAGAGAGAGGAAAACAAGGGGGAAGAGAAGAGGAAAGAGAGGATAGAGGATGGAGAGAGGGAAGGGAAGAGAAATGAAGAGAGTGGATGGTAATGCAGGAAAGAGAGAGGCGTATAAGAAGAGCGACAAGAAAATACCCCCTTTAAAAGTTGAGAGTGTAGTTGTCTGAAAGTGTAGAATTTTGAAATGTCGCTGTCAGCTATGGACAGAGGTACTGCAACCAACCCTACTCGGTGTTTTTAGTCAGTCAGGGACAGTCATTAGTCCTTGTCTTTGATTGGTTAAGTCTTTATTAGTCCCTTTATTAGGCCACACAGGACAAGAGCTATTAGGCTAGGCATTATGGGAACGTGAAGTGTCAGTGATGAGCCAGTATTGTAGATACAGAAAGTTTTCAGACCCCTTGACTTTTTCCACACTTTGTTATGTTACAGCCTTATTCTAAAATTTATAAAATAAAAATAAATCCTAAGCAATCTCCACACAATACCCCATAATGACAAAGCGAAAACAGGTTTTAGATTTTTTTGGAAAAATGTATAAAAAAGAAATAAATAATTAAATACCTTATTTACATAAGTATTCAGACCCTTTGCTATGAGACTCGAAATTGAGCTCAGGTGCATCCTGTTTCCATTGGTCACCCTTGAGATGATTCTACAACTTGATTGGAGTCCACCTGAGGTAAATTCAATTGATTTTACATGATTTGTAAAGGCACACACCTGTCTATATAAGGTCCCCCAGTTGACAGTGCATGTCAGAGCAAAAGCCAAGCCATGAGGTCGAAGGAATTGTCTATAGAGCTCCAAGACAGGATTGTAACGAGGCACAGATCTGGTGAAGGGTACCAATACATTTCTGCAGCATTGAAGGTCCCCAAGAACACAGTGGCCTCCATCATTCTTAAATGGCTGAAGTTTGAAACCACCAAGACTCTTCCTAGAGTTGGCTATCCAGCCAAACTGAGCAATCGGAGGAGAAGGGTCTTGTTCAGGAAGGTGACCAAGAAACCAATGGTTACTCTAACAGACCTCTGGAGTTCCTCTGTGGAGATGGGAGGACCTTCCAGAAGGACAACCATCTCTGCAGCACTCCACCAATCATGCCTTTATGGTAGAGTGACCAGACAGAAGCCACTCCTCAGTAAAAGGCACATGACAGCCAAAAGGCACCTAAAGACTCTCAGACCATGAGAAACGATTAGATTATCTGGACTGATGAAACCAAGATTGAACTCTTTGGCCTGAATGCCAAGCGTCACGTATGGAGGAAACCTGGCACCATCCCTACGGTGAAGCATGGTGGTGGCAGCATCATACAGAGAGATCCTTGATGATAACCTGCTCCAGAGTGCTCATAACCTCAGACTGGGGTGAAGGTTCACCTTCCAACAGGACAACAACCTTAAGCTCACAGCCAAGACAACGCAGGAGTGGCTTCAGGACAAGCCTCAATGTCCTTGAGTGGCCCAGCCAGAGCTCAGACTTGAACCCGATCAAACATCTCTGGAGAGACCTGAAAATAGCTGTGCGGCAACACTCCCCATCCAACCTGACAGAGCTTGAGAGGATCTGCAGAGAAGAAAGGGAGAAACTCCCCACATACAGGTGTGCCAAGCTTGTAGCGTTATACCCAAAAAGACTCAAGGCTGTAATCGCTTGAGTAAAGGGTCTGAATACTTAGGTAAAATGTGATTTCATATTTTTTCCCATATTGTTTTGTGAAAAAAAATCTAAAAACCTGTTTTTTTATTTTTTTTCACCTTTATTTAACCAGGTAGGCAAGTTGAGAACAAGTTCTCATTTACAATTGCGACCTGGCCAAGATAAAGCAAAGCAGTTCGACAACATACAACAACACAGAGTTACACATGGAGTAAAACAAATATACAGTCAATAATACAGTAGAACAATAAGTCTATGTACAATGTGAGCAAATGAGGTGAGATAAGGGAGGTAAAGGCAAAAAAAAAGTCCATGGTGGCAAAGTAAATACAATATAGCAAGTAAAACACTGGAATGGTAGATTTGTAGTAGAAGAAAGTGCAAAGTAGAAATAGAGTTAATGGGGTGCAAAGGAGCAAAATCAAATAAATAAAATAAATAAATACAGTAGGGGAAGAGGTAGTTGTTTGGGCTAAATTATAGATGGGCTATGTACAGGTGCAGTGATCTGTGAGCTGCTCTGACAGCTGGTGCTTAAAGCTAGTGAGGGCGATAAGTGTTTCCAGTTTCAGAGATTTTTGTAGTTCGTTCCAGTCATTGGCAGCAGAGAACTGGAAAGAGAGACGGCCAAAGGAGGAATTGGCTTTGGGGGTGACCAGAGAGATATACCTGCTGGAGCGCGTGCTACAGGTGGGTGCTGCTATGGTGACCAGTGAGCGGAGATAAGGGGGGACTTTACCTAGCGGGGTCTTGTAGATGACCTGGAGCCAGTGGGTTTGGCGACGATTATGAAGCGAAGGTTTTTGCTTTGTCATTATGGGGTATTGTGTGTAGATTGTTCCCCCCCATCAATCTAATACATTTTTGAATAAGGCTGTAACCTAACAAAATGTAGAAAAAGTCAAGGGGCCTGAATACTTTCCGAAGGCACTGTACATGCGGCTGGTGGCCAATATTACAATCATAAGCAATATGGTTACGTTGGTTTTCAGCTATATCTCACTACAGAAATGTAGTGTTGTTGCAGCTGTTGTAGGAGTTAAATAATGCTGTGAAGAGGCTGCCAGAGGACTTCAAGCTCTTCTGAGCTGCACACTAAACAAAAGATTTACTTCTGAACAACTGTGTCCAGGAGTACTTTCATGGAACTATTTTTTGATGTGAAGATTCATTCACAGCATCAACAAAAATGTCTGGTTTTAAAGTCACACACTTGAGTTTTTCCCATCTAAGTAAGCTGTTTAGTTGATTGCACTGGTACTCAAACTAAAGAAACCAAGTCAGTCATGCACAAGTAACATTTACTGTAGAGGTCACAAAAAGATCATTATTAAAAATGCACTTGCCGAGTAGTACTTTGGCGTCCTCCACATCGAAGTCACCGTCGCCATCTGCGTCATACGCTGAAAGTTTACCTGCGAAAAGGTCATAGATAGGGTCATGCCATAAAAAACCTTCAGAGTACAGTCCTTTCCACAAATATGCCTATTCTTGGCCTATCCATGAAAATCATTGCGGGACATTAACTTCCTCTGTAATTAGAAACAGTTAACAGATCATTTGCTTTCTTTAATGTGATCCTTTGGGTTTTAGTGATCACTACATGCCAATGAAGTCATGCTATGGTGCTCAAAATGGAACCGTATCATATTTACAGCCCGCATCTCAGCTCTGAATTCTTCTTACATTTCTGAGGGGGACATGGGGGGGTGGGGGGGTGTGGTCAAGGTGATTCTGCTGAACTGCAGCAGTATAGACACACAGTAGACAAAGCAGCAGCCACTCGTCTCTGACTGCACTCTGCAGACATAGCTGTACCACAGACTGACTTCCTGTAGTTACACACACTGCCTGAGTGAGGTCACACAGACCAGTGACTACACACACACAGATTTATTCAGTACGGAGAACTGATCCTTTAAATAATCAGGGAGTTCACAATCACAGTAAAACTAAAACTGTTTGGGAAATTAAGTGAATTTTCTGGTCAAAAGGTTGGGAGGTGAGGGGATAAGAAAATGAAGCTATAAGTAAACCTAAGCGAGTAAGCCTTGTCTTAGCTGAAGTGACCCATAGGCTCATGTTTATGTAGCGTGAGGCAGCATGATGTACAAGTACGCCCCCTGGATAGGACGCTAGTCTGTCGCAGGGCCTTGATGAAATGGAGCTATACTTTCAATTCAAAGAATTCTGAGATATGAGAATGAAGCACTTTCAGTATGAGTCAAAGGTGGATTTACAGTATGGTGCATGCAACATCAGCAAGCCAAGACAAATAAGTTGTTACTGCATATTGTTAAATCATTACTTTGAGGCATATTATAATGTAAACTATTCAGAACTAATAACAGATAGAATTGAATATATTTTTGTGAAGTATGACAGATGGGTTTGAGTTGTTTGGTGATGCATGCAAGCAAAGACCATAAATACCTTGTAAAACCTCTGAAAAGTTAAAAGGGAATTCCTTTGCTCTCGCTGCATGCAAGATTAAGACACACAGGCACATTGTGTTTTTAGGGGTACCATCCAGATCAAAAGTTCATTAAACAGTGTCAGTATTGTGCCTACTTCACACTACACATTAAATTGGTTACTAAATTATTATTTTTTACAAAACCTCTTACTAATATCAGTACTAATTCATCTTTCCCCTTAAATATCTTATTGAAAAGTTAAAACAGTATGTCATGGCTTCCTGTCTGATATGTGTTCCTGTCTAAACCACATACAACATTTCGGTTCCTGTATGAGTCAGAGAAGGCATGAAGTGCTGTTCCTACGTGTCTAGAGTGAGCTATGAGGACAGAACATCATCTAGACCAGTGTTTACCAACTCCAGTCCCCCCCAACTGCACACGTTTCTGTTGTAACCCCAAACAAACTCACCTGATTCAACTCACCCAGAGGGCTTGATGACTAGTTGACAAGCTGAATCAGGTGAGTTTATCCAGGGCTATAACAAAAACATGTGCTGTTGGGGGTACTTGTGAACTGGAGTTGGGAAATACTGGAGTAGAGGGCTATACTCAATTTAGGCTAAACATGTACTGTAGCATACTAACACCCAATGCCCTATATTCTACATGATAGAAAATCCTTACCTGCTCTACACAATATATATCAATACAAACATTTAGTAACGTTGTGCATTCTTATCTTGAGAGATAAAACAAGGCAAGAGTTGTATCAGATAAAGGTTACAGCCTGCCAACACAGTAGTTATTTGTTAAAACAGTAAGCTAATAAAATAATAATAGCATTGGAATTACACTGTGGTTTCTTTGGGATTCATTGACATAAGCGTCACTCCCATTTGGTACCAGGTAGTTACCAATAGGGTTGAATTCTATGAGGTAAGTATTGTTACAGCATAGTGCATTCTTAGTAACATGTAAATACCAGGTACCAGCTTAAACCGGGCTGTAAAATAAAGCCTTACTGTTTATCATAGGAATGAGGGGAGGTCAGGTGACTCACCAATAACGTTGTCATAGTCCACCAGGTCTAACCACACCACGGCCACGGAGCTCCACACCCCCAACAGAGCCAGAACCATGAACCAGGTGAAGATCTTAGTGCCGCTAAAACCACTAGCAGCACCTCCACCCCCACTAGCAATAGCAGCCTCCGCTTTCACACCATTCTTATTCACCACTGCTGCGGGCTTCACCTCTGGAAAAGAAAGAACACAATGAGCATATGTCAATTATTCTGACTGGGGCATAGGGTACTGGACAGATCGCAGTCATTTTGGAAGATGTACTTGCTACGACTGTGTTATGTTGTTTTCTCGCCTAGACATCTTAAGGTGAATGCACTAGTGTAAGTCACTCTGGATAAGGGCATCTGCTAAATGTCTAAAATGTAAATATAATTTGGACTGGACTTTCAGTCATTGTGATTGACAGGACTGAAGGAAACGGGAGCCATTCTTAGTCCAGTGGCCTTCCACAGAAGCTGTGAGTTAGAGCGTGAGCAGATCTGAGTAGAGGACGAGTGAGGGGGATGCTGAAATCCGGTTAGAAAATAACCCTGCCTGGATCAAATGACTGAATGACAGAGGCAGGCAGAAGACTTAAAGGCCCCAGCCCCTGAGTAGTCCGACAGGCTCAACTCAAGGTTGCCCATAGTAGCACCAGGCAAGACAAGCTTTATTATGACAGGTAGTCCAAAAAGTTGTTGTTGTACCTTTGAAATGCAAGATGTCCCAGTATGAAACGTGATATTGGTTAACTAACCTATATCTCTACATGAGGAACAAGGTGTATAAAACACCAAGCGAGATCTGGTTCTCCCTGGTCTGGACCCCCCCCCATTACCTAGACATGTTTAAAGTGAGACCTAGGAGGGGTATTCCACCTCTAATAGTTGAGGGGTAGTCTCAAGTTAGCATACTTCCTAGTGACATAGGCTATTCACACGAGGAAACTCCATAGGTTCGCAGAGAGGTGATGTCTGATGGTATAACTCGACATCATAGGCTCTTGTTCTGGATGTGTAAAGAAAGAAATGTCATACTCTCCACTACAAAATAACTGGTTGATTGCCTAAAGGTCATGCTGGATCCTCGAAAGGTTATAGATTTCTCTCTTGGGTTCTTCAATGAAAAAGTGTATGAAACAGAGATGTAAGATATGACTGCACCGGTCCACAGACCCTAAACCGATCCAAATGTAGCGCGCATCGGTCAGAAAGTCGATTCAAACGTTACGATTCGCCATTTTATTTTGCTCATATTACTTTCTTTCTACCTTCCGAAAATACCTCATCTTTTGTGACAACTTATGCATCCTCTCCTTCAGTGTGGAACTAAGCATGCAACTGTGTGGACAGTCATTGATCTACAAGTCATTTTCCATTACATTTGACATTTTAGGCATTTCGCAGATGCTCTTATCTAGAGAGACTTGCAGTAGTGAGTGCATACATTTTCACAGTGGTGGAAAAAGTACTCAATTGTCATACTTAAGTAGAAGTAAAGATACCTTAATAGAAAATGACTCAAGTGAAAGTCACCCAGTAAAATACTACTTAAGTATCAAGTATACTACTTAAGTATCAAAAGTAAATGGAATTGCTCAAATGTACTTAAGTATCAAAAGTTAAAGTATAAATCATTTCAATTTCCTAATATTAAGCAAGCCAGACGGCACAATTTATTATTTTTTTTATTTACGGATAGCCAGGTGAACACCAACACTCAGACATAATTTACAAACAAAGCATTTGTGTTTAGTGAGTGTGCCAGATCAGAGGCAGTAGGGATGACCAGAGATGTTCTCTTGATAAGTGTGAGAATTGGACCATTTTCCTGTCAAAACGTAATGAGTATTTTTGGGTGTCACGGAAAATGTATGGACCATGTACACCATTTTCTTTAGGAATGTAGTGAAGTAAAAGTTGCCATAAATATAAACAGTAAAGTACAGATACCCCAAAAAAGTTTAACTTTAAAATATTTTTACACCACTGCATTTTCATTTCTACTAGTCCCCCGTGGGAATTGAACCCACAACCCTGGCATTGCAAGTGCCATGCTCTACCAATTGAGCCACATGGGACCATGCCAAACAACCCTAAGGAATATCAGTAGCCTAGTCAAACTGCGCACTGTGCCCAGCTTCGCGCACTGTGCCCAGCTTCGCGCACTTCGCACAGCCTGTTCCTGATCTTGCACATCTGCCTCGCACCTTCAGCATTCAAATTATAAAATGTTTTGCACAATATTAGGCTTTATTAGTTAAGTGACAACCTATGTAAATTTGCCAGGTTATTGTTATCTATTCGCTGTTGAAAATAGATTTTTTTCCGGAATAAAAAGTAAGATACTCTCATCTGGCTATACCTGCTGATCGGGGCTTACAACAGATTTTATTTTGATTGTTCAGGTTCACCATGAGCAATAGTTTTGGTAGTTTTGCTTTAAACAATCAGTGTATATGTTATTTTTAAATATACAGGATAAAGTTGATAATTTCATAACGAGGAATCACTTTTGTGAGGCTCACATTCATGGCCAAAGCGGGAGGAGAAAATAATCTCACTAAAATCTTCCCAACGATCAAAACAATTCAATTTTGAGATGGGGTGAAATCAAAAATGGTGCTATATATTTAATGCCTGTCATAGCTAATCTGTAAGCGATCAATATTGATGCCCCCCCTCTGATAGTGGTAGTGGGGTAGTAGATGCCTAGTCTCCTTTATGGCTCAGATCAGGTACCTACATAGTATACACCATAGACACACACAACAGCTCAGACAGATATAGCTCAGAGAGCTCATGAGCTCCATCAGTAGCAAATTCATTTTGAATGGAAAATGTGTGTTTACAGAACAAATGTTAGTTAGTGCATCATATCGCATCACATCGAACCGAATTAATTTGTTCTCTAATCAAACCAAATAGCACCGAATCGTTTCAAATTAAAACGTATCTTTCCTGTATCGTATCAGAGGCCATGTATCTAGATAAGTATTAAATTGTCTTTAAAAAGAATGATGCACTACTTTGTATTGCCATTTCTGGGAGTGTGATATTCACACACCAAAATAGGCCCATCTCAAACTGGATAAATCAATTAGGTTAACCATATCTAAAATTAGCTTTAGACAGCTTTCATAAACATTGCTCATATGGAAGACAGAGACTGTACACAAGATCTGTAGGATAAGGTGAAACCAACGAGAGGCGTTGCAATAGCTCACTAGAACCAGCTAGGCTTACAATCACAATGTGCCCTTGAGCAAGGCACTTAACCCTAATTGCTCCTGTAAGTCGCTCTGGATAAGAATCTGCTAAATGACAAAAATATGAATTTAAATGTAAGGAGTAGTTGGGACATGGAAACAGTGATTTGTTTCCACAACATAAATATGGACAGTATTCATTCAGTAAATTGCTAAGATAAAACCAGGAATAGAGAGTGATGGTGACAACATAACCGGCAGGGGGGTAGGGAGAGCTGGAGCGAGGAAGATCGAGAGAGTGATGGTGACAACATAACCGGCAGGGGGGTAGGGAGAGCTGGAGCGAGGAAGATCGAGAGAGTGATGGTGACAACATAACCGGCAGGGCGGTAGGGAGAGCTGGAGCGAGGAAGATCGAGAGAGTGATGGTGATGACAACATAACCGGCAGGGGGGTAGGGAGAGCTGGAGCGAGGAAGATCGAGAGAGTGATGGTGACAACATAACCGGCAGGGGGGTAGGGAGAGCTGGAGCGAGGAAGATCGAGAGAGTGATGGTGACAACATAACCGGCAGGGGGGTAGGGAGAGCTGGAGCGAGGAAGATCGAGAGAGTGATGGTGACAATATAACCTGCAGGGGGGTAGGGAGAGCTGGAGCGAGGAAGATCGAGAGAGTGATGGTGACAACATAACCGGCAGGGCGGTAGGGAGAGCTGGAGCGAGGAAGATCGAGAGAGTGATGGTGATGACAACATAACCGGCAGGGGGGTAGGGAGAGCTGGAGCGAGGAAGATCGAGAGAGTGATGGTGACAACATAACCGGCAGGGGGGTAGGGAGAGCTGGAGCAAGGAAGATCGAGAGAGTGATGGTGACAACATAACCGGCAGGGGGGTAGGGAGAGCTGGAGGGAGGAAGATCGAGAGAGTGATGGTGATGACAACATAACCGGCAGGGGGGTAGGGAGAGCTGGAGCGAGGAAGATCGAGAGAGTGATGGTGACAACATAACCGGCAGGGGGGTAGGGAGAGCTAGAGCGAGGAAGATCGAGAGAGTGATGGTGACAACATAACCGGCAGGGGGGTAGGGAGAGCTGGAGCGAGGAAGATCGAGAGAGTGATGGTGACAACATAACCGGCAGGGGGGTAGGGAGAGCTGGAGCGAGGAAGATCGAGAGAGTGATGGTGACAACATAACCGGCAGGGGGGTAGGGAGAGCTGGAGCGAGGAAGATCGAGAGAGAGTGAACAGGTGGTTATTCAACTACTAAAGGCTCCAGAGATACAGGTTTGGAACGAACACACAGCTACCCTAATGTAACTGTAAAAGTTCTAAAGCATTGCTGTATACGAGGTAACACTTTATAGTTACAAGCAATATACAAACATACACTAGCCTAAGTCACAAACAACAACCTAGCCTACATTTGCAACAGTACCCATGCCTCTTGACAAGTCACCATGTTCTATATTCTATATTCTTTAGTCCTTTTGGACTTTTACAAGTAGTTTGAGCTTTTAAATAGCTACCCATTTAGAATAGGTTGCTGGCCAAGGTTGCTCTGTCTACTACCTTTTGTAAAAGCCCTTCGTTACTGCCGACACTATCACACACTGCTCCGTTACCCAAAATGACAACTCAATCCTCACATTGTCGGTTGCCATTCCACATTTCTGAATGAAGCAGTTAAGAAGAACCATTAGCCTATCATTTACAAATTCCCTTGACCCTACCTGGGATTTCTTCAGCCAATATGGCTTCTTCACAGATAAGTTCCTCCATCACAGTTTCCTCCATCAGGTCAGATGAAGTGGGATCCACGATGAGAGAACTCCTCGGTTTTTCCTAGTTTCTGACAAACCCCCCTGCCTGTATCAGTTGTAGAAGTCAGCTGGAACTTGATAAGGCCAAACTGGTCCGGGGAACTATTTTTAGAGCTGTCAAACAAATATGGGGAGGGCATGCCGAGTGTGTGTGTGTGTGTCACTACTCTGCCATAGCCAAATAGGACGGAGGGGGGACTGTGCAGAACGAAGTGCGCACAAAGACAGTGGAGCAGAATTGGCACTTGTCCAAACACAGACAATGTAACAACATGAGAGTTGCCTCTTGAAATGTCTGCATGCTCAACTATCTTTAGAGAGGATCTGCTGCAGAGGTTGAACTTGAACTTCTCTTAAATTTGAGCATGTCATTACACTTCAGCAGGTATTCCCAAACCGGGGTACGCGTACCAATGCCGTCGGGGGTACGCCAAATAAATAGTTTATTCACAATTTCAAACAGTCAACGAGGCTATACATTTGGGTGAGATTTTTCCCCCAATCACGTCCTGACCCAAGAGAGCTCGTATTTTTCTATGGTAGAGTAGGTCAGGGCGTGACTGGGGGGTTTTGTCTAGTGTATTTATTTCTATGTTGGTTTTTGTCTAGTTTAAATTTGCTATGTTGTGTTCTCGGTTGTTTTTTTGATATGATTCCCAATTAGAGGCAATTGGTCATCGTTGTCTCTAATTGGGGATCATATTTAAGTTGTTGTTTTTCCCACTAGTGTTTGTGGGAGATTATTTTGAGTTAGTGCATGTTGTACCTCTTCATCACATTTTTTTTTATATAGTTTATTGTATGTATTGCATAGTTTCACATATAAATAAAGATGTGGAACGATACGCACGCTGCGCCTTGGTCTCGTTCATACGACAACCGTGACACCCCCCCTCCCCCCACCTGAGTAGCTTCGTTTCACTGCCAAAAATCCAATTAAACCATCTAGTGTTCAGTGAAATAACAATGTCAAATACAGGTAGCCTAGTCACATAATTAACATACAATCACATTGACCATTACGCTCTCGTGGGAATTCCACTATCAGTCCTTATGTAGCCAAACGTAGCTGCTGCTCATGTTGGTATCTGTACTGATGGAGCAAAAGCCATGATAGGGAGACATAGCGGAGTGGTAACGCACTTGCAAGCAGTTGCTCCTGCAACTTCCACCGAGAGGCTCTTGGTGCCAAGGGAATGCCTGACAGCTTGAAAGACGTTTTGGCTACAGTGAAAATGGTTAACTTTGTTATTAAAGCAAGGTCCCTGAACTCTCGTGTATTTTCTGCACTATGCAATGATATGGGCAGCGCCATGTAACGCTTTTACAACAAACAGAAGTGTGCTGGTTATCAAGGGACAAAGTATTGACACGTTTTTTTTAAATTGAGAGACGAGCTTAAAGTTCTCTTTACTGACCATTATTTTCACTTGTCTGACCGCTTGCATGATGACGAGTTTCTCACCCGACTGGCCTATCTGGGTGATGTTTTTTCTCACCTGAATGATCTGAATCTAGGATTACAGGAACTCTCTGCAACTATATTCCATGTGCGGGACAAAATTCAGGCTATGATTAAGAAGTTGGAGCTCTTCTCTGTCTGCATTAACAAGGACAACACACAGGTATTTTCGTCATTATATGTTTTTTTTTGTTTGCAAATGAACTCAAGCTTACGGACAATGTCAAATGTGATATAGCAAAGCACCTGAGGTGAGTTGGGTGAGCAATTACGCAGGTACTTTCCCAAAACGGACAACACAAACAACTGGATTCGTTATCTCTTTCATGCCCTGCCTCCAGTCCACTTACCGATATCTGAACAATAGAGCCTCATTGAAATTGCAACAAGCGGTTCTGTGAAAATGTAATTTAATCAGAAGCCACTGCCAGATTTCTGGATAGGGCTGCGCTCAGAGTATCCTGCCTTGGCAAATCGTGCTGTTATTAAGACACTGATGCCCTTTGCAACCACGTACCTATATGAGAGTGGATTCTCGGCCCTCACTAGCATGAAAACTAAATACAGGCACAGACTGCGTGTGGACAATGACTCTGCGAAGGAAGGACTCTCTCCAATACAACCCAACATTGCAGAGTTATGTGCATCCCTTCAAACACACCCTTCTCATTAACCTGTGGTGAGTTATTCACCATTTTCAATGAACAAATAAGGTTTTATATGTAAAATGGTTAAATAAAGAGCAACATTATTGATTATTATTATATTATTATTTGTGACCTGGTCCTATAAGAGCTCTTTGTCACTTCCCACGAACCGGGTTGTGACAAAAACTCACACTCATTCGTATGTTTAATAAATGTATTGTATAGTGTGTGTGTGGCAGGCTTACAATGATGGCAAAAAACAACATTTGAGAGAGCTTTGACCCTGGTGCTAGAGGGGGTACGCAGCTGGACTATAAAACGTTTGGGAACCACTGCACTACAGTATTTAGAGCTTGCTGTAAAAAGAAGTTGCTTAAATGTGTGAACAGGCAGCTCATGAACAGGCAGCTCATGAACAGGCAGCTCATGAACAGGCAGCTCATGAACAGGCAGCTCATGAACAGGCAGCTCATGAACAGGCAGACACACCCCTTTGACTTAACTGTGCACTACACTTCTGTAATAACAGAGTAATAATGTATTGTATCATGTATTGTTTTATGATGTAGGCTGTGTTACCTTTTGTTGTAATGTAATTGTTTTAATCCTGTTTGGACCCTTGGCATCAGCTAACGGAGATCCTAATAAATATTTTTTTAAATACTACAATTTTCTCACTAGATGGGTGGAAAAATGCATTATCGGCTTACAAACTTCCAACAATTGAACCTAGTCTAACATGTTTGATACCATACCTTAAGAGAACGCTGTGCTGTAAGTGGCACTCTCTCGTATGCTTCTAACAATCGGGCACGCAATATGCTAGTTACCATGATACAGAAGCCATCACAGTCAGCATTACATTTTAAATGGTGGTGGACAACTCTAGTATTTTTGGAGTCACCCCCAGACTCCTGCTATCAGTGTCATTGGAAACGACTCTCTCTCGAATCCAATTTGACAAAAATGACCCAAATGATCTAACATTAGCTACAGCTGCAATGTCAATGTGTGCATGCACACTAATGAACTGGTTGATTAATTAGCAATGCATAGAACCGTCTGAAAATCTCCACTAACAAAAATATTCAATATCTTAAGTCAGGAGCCTATTAATGACTCCTTGAATTTTTGGAGTCGACTCCGACTCCCCACCACTATATATTACAGCCCATTACGACAACACCTGACATGTAAGGCTATCCGCTAATCTTAGTTTGTGTTTAACATAATAATATCCTCTATAATAGGTGAGTACATCATGGTAGTAGGTACATAAAAGGCGGCCAAAGGTTTCTTTGGTTTGGGCTACAAGCAGCCATGAAAATGAGGAACTGTCAAGCATGCACAAGCCTTCAAAATATGTCTAGAGGTGGTTGATGTTGCCTTGGCTACAACCATTGGATCCAACCGCTGTCACCCTAGTGTAGACTCAGTGTCTCTACTGCAACACCAGCACTAACAACCCACTGAGTTCACAGCACGACAAACAGGGCCAAGCATTAGCAGGCTATGCCTTTCTATCAGATATTACAATCACAGTACATGCTTACTTTTATGATACTTCAGATAAGCCAAGCAAGTCCGTGCAACTGTAACTGTTATCAGCCACTCACAACACAGGGCACTTTCCACTTGTTTAGACTCAGTGCTCACAATGACACTCTCCAACGATACTCTATGAGGAGTAGACTATTACTCATGTGTTAAACATGTTAGGTAACGCTTTAATGATCCCGGCTGCTTTAAATCACACAAAACCCAGTGCAGAGTTGCACAGGCGTTTTACCAGATCTGCGTGTCCCGGGGACGGTCTGGATGAATTACATGGTGTCCACTGAAGGGAATAATTTGATAACTATGAGAGAAATTCTCCCATATTGCCATACACGTCAACATTATTCATCATCATTTGAGAACAGAGAAACAAAAAGCCTAAACCAACCACCGAAGACAAGAACATTATCTAAGTCTTTGCCTCCTGCTCGTGCAGTTGCATAACTGACAAATAAATATTGAACTGGTTGCAACCTGAAATACTCTTGAGACCAGGTTGTTTAATTAACAAGCTATACTTGCATATTAACCTATAATATAGTTGACTAGATATGCTGTTAGCTAGTTAGTATAGGGATTAGGGAAGGGTACCGACCTTTCTTGGATTGGTTTCTGGAATTCTTCCTTGGAGCCATCGTAAATGCACGGATGCTTACAGTTCAAAGGGTTAGAAATGTTCAAATATTTAGCCTGTACGCCTTCTTGTTCGCTAAATAAAAGTCTGATACCTCCTTATTAGTGAAAGCTTCCTACTGCTGACTATCACAACACAAGTAACGTCCTCATGGATACAGACAAGCTAAAACGTACTAATGGGTGATCTCAAATTCGACCGGGAACGAGGTCAATGGCGGAGTTTCAACCGGATGATTTTTTAGCTGTAATTCTACAGTTTGGACCACTACCGTCCGGAGCGCCTAGAGAATCCGCCTTGAGGGTGTTGATAAATTGCCTGGCCACACGACTCCTTGCTCCAGACAAACGGCACGCCACGCCCACGGACGTACATTTCTTCTACGTAGCGAACTACAGCGCAGCGGAATCATTTCGTGTAAATTGTCAGGCTATTTGATAACAGCAAAAACGTGGCAAAAAAAGGGAACGTGTCCTCTGTCTATCGCGAGATCTTAACAATCAAAGGTTTAGGTGGCTGCTGGCTGGAAACGAGGGGTCCTATCCCCCATCATCAACATTGTATGTATCTTTCCTTTCAGATAGAGGCGGTGGATCTGGGAAGGACAGAGGGGCCTGTATTGTATCTAACCTGAGGGGGGGGGGTCTTCTCCGTGTCGCTGGTGGTGCCTCAGTGTGCTGGGAATTCCTGCAGTATCTTCTGGGGGTCAGATTTTAGGGGATTATAGCAGTTTCCTAGAGAGTAGAATATGGAGAGAGAGAGAAATACTGTACATAGCCCTAATATGACATTTGACATATACACTCACAAGAACTACAGTGCATTCAAGATTCAGACCCATTGAATTTTCCACGTTTTGTTAGGTTACTGCCTTATTCTAACATTGTGTCTGGGGGTGATTACAGCCATCAATTGTATTTAATGAACATGTGTACATGTCTAAACAATAGTGACCCATCCACTTAGCTAGATGTGGCTGACGGGTGGTTATAGCGTTTCCTTCACACGACCCATCAAAGTCTGTCGGGTAAGCGTCATCTAATTAAAGATTTAAAAAATTCGAAAATATTTTTATCAGGACACTTTCTGTTTTTGATATTGCTACAATGCAAGTACTATCACTGTACCGTTTACAACTTCATGTACATGTGACAAATAAACTTCGATTTTATTTGATATAACGTCAGCGTGTTTACCACATGGCCTCACATGTGAATCCTTAAAGAGATGGATGGGATTAAGGTTTAATGAGAGGGTGTAAACGATGCTGAATGGGTGTAGACAAAGAAGATGTCTTGTCTATTGGAGACCGAATCGAGGCAGTCAGTCACATTTGATATCAGAGTGAGAATAACAAAGTCATTGGGGTGCCCTGGAGGTCATAACCCCTGGGCACATTCCCTGCGTGCCAGGTCAGTTTTCAGTCATGATTACAGATTTGTGTTGTTGTTGCTGACATGGCTAATTGAGTGACTGACATAAGACAAAAACTGCTGACACACAACCAAATTTAAAAATTGCACCTGGTGTATTCTACTATTCTTACTCTCAATAGTAAATTGACACCCCGACTGAGCGTATGTCGCTTATGTCTAGAACCAGCCCTTTATAGACCCACAGATGACAGGTCTCAGACCATGACAACTGCAGGCCTGCTTCCAGCAGCATTTGTATTCCAACTCGGTCAAATACACTATAGAAAAGGATGGTCGAGAAGAAACACTAAATCATCACACAAATATCACATCAACATTGCAATTGGTAGCCTGTTGTGTCCTGGAATTATGCAATATGATTTGTGACCGCAAGTCTCTGATCGATGCAATTCATCGTCCTCTGAAATTCAAAAGAATTTTATTCTCGTTGTCATGTTGGTTAATTTATTAAGCACTTATTTACCCAAAATATACTACATTTAATTACATCAACACGTGTGAGCACAGGGGTTGTGGATATGGAAGCATATCATTCGGTGGTAGCTTTTTTCATGTAGAGCTTTTTCAACAACCAGACAAAGCTTATCTTTCAACTAAAACCAAATAAATGATTTATTATTATACATTTGCTATAGCACTGTGCAATTCACATTGTTGGAGTAATCCATTTAGAGTTGTAGAGCACAGTCTTCATTTTGTTTGCATAAATAAAATAAAAAGTTGAGATTCCCTCCACTTCCCTCAAGAATATCTCCCAATAGACCTTTGTCATTGTATTTAAAAGTAGATTTAGCTGCAGACTGTCATGGGTAATGCCAATGACAACAAATGTAGCGTTCCTCTAAAATACAGTACAGTAGCCTATAAACATCCTGATTCCGTGGGTGAGATCCTTTACATATCCGTTGCTTCTTGACGTGTGGTTTTTCTTTCCTCTTTTTAACATGAGAAAGCAACCTTTTGAAAATAACACAGGGTTCTCAACAACATCAAAAATAAATCAAATGTTCCTGATGAGGTGTACAACTTGTGCCAAGTTGCCTACAAAATAATGACAGTCTATTTACAAAAAGAAAGATAGGGTCAGTAATTTAATATCAGCGTTCGTTAGCTAAATAAATTCAGTTGTTTGGGGGATGTGTCCTTGTATGTGTCCATTTGGTGAGAGAAAAACTACCCAGCCGCCTTCAATACATCAGTCAGTTGCCAAACTGAGGAAACTGAAGGATATCACACATGCATACTATAGAGTCACGTCTTTACATTCTGTCAAGTCCTTGACTGGTTTGAATGGTCGCCTGACAATCCAGAAAATCTTCCTCAATTAACCGTTTCCTAAACATGGATTGGGATGAAGGGTAGTGATAGGTGGTTGGAAACCAAGCGTGTTCCTGGAATGTATAGGGGGAGAGAAAAAAGAAAAAGAAACGTGTGCAGTCTACCAATCAGATTACAAAGTGAACCCCCAAGCATAGTGACTTTCTCAAGATGGAAGGGCACGCCTTCGCTCTCTGAAGATGGGCATGGCAATAAAACATATTTCTTACAGATAGGGGGGAGTTAAACAAAAGGAGGCAAAGACATTGAATAAAAATAAACCTAAATGACAAAAACCTTAAAATGCCATGGAATATTCCTCAGTCCATTCACTGTACAGTGTACACAGCAACACTTGTTTCTCGCCTTTCTCCTTGCGTGTTCTCACGCCTCTCTACATGGCTGGGTGTAGAATGGTGATTTTGTGTGACGCTCAGGCTACGGACCTTTTTGAGGGGTTATTAAGGTGTTGTGACCTCTTATAAGATCTCATAGGAGTCGTTGAGCACAGGTTTGTGTTACTAACACATGGGTCTGGTGGGATGAGTTGAACAGTCCAGGTTTGGTGCCAGAGGAAGGAAGAAAGGAGGAAGAGGAGGGCAGGCTAGCAGAAGATGAGCCTTCTTCGCCGACACAGGCGACCTCACGTGGACTTCTGCCGGTAGTGAAGGGTTAGGTCTCCACCGCTCTTCCAGATAAAATGCTTGACGGTCCGCAGGTCCATATTGGGATCCAATACCTATAGACAACGAAAAGTGATTTTAGGAACATATATTAATACAAGATGTAACACAAAGGCAAAATATGGGGACTGTACCGTATAAGCTGCACAGTACCTGGTCCTGACAGAGCAGCTCAATCTTCTCCTCGGCCAGCACGGCCACGTCCTCCTCCTCCTTCTGCTCACTGGGCTTGTCGTTGTTCCCCGAGGCCCCCGTCTGAGACTCGTTGTCCAGGTTGATGATCTTCTCGTATACGTGCTCCATCACCTTCCTCACCTGGAGCATGTCACTGGCCGACAGGCGGTCCCTATTGGAAGGACCACAACGTTGGAATATAACGCAAGCTTGGAACATTGAACAGTGAGAAAAATAGTTCCAAGTGAATGATCTCTTTAGCAAAATGTGGTTTGCAGGGAAGGATGAACATGCAACACTAATAGGAACAGAGAAACTGGTTCAATCGTTATAAAAGTGTTTCACTTACTTCTTTAAGGTTTTTGCACCAGAAGAAGAATGAGGCTGGAGGTAGAAGGGGATTTTGTTGAATTTGGGCATGTTTTTCTAAAAGACAGGGAAGAAAAAGTTGAAAATCATACATGAGAATCATAGTGTATAAACACTACACAATTAGCTATAGTACATTACTGTAGAAAGACATTTATATTTATCATTAAATTAAAGGACGAGAGCTCACATCCACGGTGATGTCGATGACCCACTGTGGCACGGTCTCGTTGAGCAACATGGACTCAGTCTCACCACCGGAGTCTCGACACAACAACCTGGAGAGAGAGAGAGAGAGAGAGAGAGAGCGAGAAAGAGCCTTGAATAAGCCTGCCGGGAGGGCCATGTGGGTGGGGTTTGCACTTTTAGTGCTATTTGATCCTACACTGTGATAGACAGAGATAGCATTGTGTATTTTACCTGAACAAGGTCCTTCCCCCTGCCTCTCCAAAGATGACTGGTGTGTGAGGGGGAACATGGAAGTAGCCGTTACCTTTCTGTATCCTGCTCTCATGCTCCCCGTTCACTGAACACACACAAACACACACACATCAGAACATAGAATATCACAAAGGCTGTCTGCATTATACTGTTAGTAAATGCAATTGTATGTGTGTATATGCGTATAGCAGCTCACTGTGGTTCATCTCTGTCTCTTCATCCATTGGGTTGATGTGGGTTCGGGGCCAATACTCCAGTAAGGCCTGCAGCAGCAGTCCGCCCAGGTTTACTAGAAAATAATAGAACTCTGTAGGAATGATACTGCATGTACGGTAACACTGTTTGGGTAACATTTTTAAAAAGTCAACCATAGCTTACAGAGCAGTAAAAAAATTATCACTCACACTTGGGGTCAGACCCATCAGGACTGGAGAAGCCTGCATCCTTGGCTGACACCCATGCAGCAAAGCAGTCGCTCTCATCCAGCGTGATGGTCAACATCTACCCAATAGAATATATGTATTAAAATGAGGACAAATCCCTGTTCCACTGACTGTCCAAAGCTTAGAATGTAAAACAGCGCAGGATCAGCTTACCCCAGTTTTAAGATCCACTGAGAACCAGTTTGGCACATAGACCATTTTGAACCTCTTTTTAATCTCTTCGTCAAACTCCATCTTTCCCAGGTCTTCCCCTTTACACGCCTGGATGAGGACAAGAGGTATTCAATCATACAATACGACAAACAATGGAGAGATGGAAGATAAATGATAGGTAGAAGAGAGAGCAAAAGGCACGCACCTTTAAAACATCCCAGTATGCAATGTTGTTGTTGGTGTCTTTGGTTAGTATGTGTCTCTTGTCGTTCAGAATGTGACACTGGATAATACTGGCTCCCCCTAGTGGACAGAAATACACACAACACTCATTTAAGCCTAGAACATATATATATGTTTTTTTTATTTATCCAACTAGGCAAGTCAGTTAAGAACATTAAGAACAAATTCTTATTTACAATGACGGCCTACCCTGGCCAAACCCGGACAATAGGCCGCTGCGCCACTCGGGAGCCCAAAATACACAAGGGGTTTAATATAGAATAGATATGGGCTCCTGAGTGGTGCAGCGGTCTAAGGCAAGAGTACAAGAGACGTCACTACAGTCCCTGGTTCGAATCCAGGCTGTATCACATCCGGCCGTGATTGGGAGTCCCATACGGCGGCGCACAATTGGTCCAGCATCGTCCAGGGTAGGCCGTCATTGTAAATAAGATTTTGTTTTTAACTGACTTGCCTAGTTAAATAAAGGTTAATTACAAAACTTGCCATGCAGTTCATTGGGAGATTTATGAAGTTTGAATCTATCAATCATTTTGAATGATTAATGGATTATTAAAAATAAGAAGTGTGTGGTGTTTTTACCTGTAACGACCTGCTCGGGCTGAGTACAGAGAGGCGTCAGGGGAGCAGTGCAGTCGTTGTCGTAATCGCCAGATGCTCGGAAATTATGAATGCCCTTCAGAGACTGCAATGAGTCATGATGGGAAACACAATCAGGGAGTGAACATTGCATTAAAAGTATACAGCGACACACAGGCCTCACTGAATCCTGTTTTTTTCTGTGTTATATTTTTTACAGTAGTACTATGTCTATTTAATATGAACATATCCATTACTCATATAAAAACCCTATTACTCTACTTTAGATATGCTGCTTACCCATTTGTTGACGGTGGACTTGGTGGTGGAGACCCAGAGGGCTGTGGGGGGGTCTGCCGAGCGGTCCAGCTCCATCTGAATCAATGTGTTGTTAACAGAAACACTTAAGTATGACTTCACCTTGATATTACTTGCTGATTATCTTTAAATGTCTCATTAATGCGTTCCTGACTCTACTAATTATTATACTAGTGTACTTTCTTGTATACAACAGTCTTAAAAAAACATTTGAGTTAATATTACAAAATACTTAAGTCCAATAAACATCTAGGCCTAATATCTACAAGTTACAACCTTTTCAACTACGTTTCCCAGCATGCCGTCGGCTCGGCATATCGCAGTAACCCCACCCCTTTCACCTTGAGGACTGGGGCTTTCTCCTCGCAGATGAGAACGCGGAGGTCTGGATTCCTCAGGTCGGTGCAGTAGATCTTGCGGTCGCGTCCGCCGGAGTAGACATGCGTGAAGGCTTCGTTGACCTGCAGGGCCCACACACCCTCATCGTGCACCCGGTAGGTAGCGATGCACCGCTGCTGCCCCAGCGACCACAGACGGATGGTCCCGTCTGAGCTGCCCGAGAGACACTGGGGGGAAAAGCAGATGTAACATTAGGAATACAACATTTTCAAAACTTTCACAAAAATGTCCGGGTAGTTCGAAATCCAGGTTGAAAAATTCCAGGTTGGCAGCTTCCTTCGCAGCTTATTGCCAGCAGATTCCAGAAATGACTGAAAAAGTCCTCTCCCTCCTATGAAACATGAGCGAGCCATTGCAGCTGACATTTTTAAGGGTGAGAAACGAGATGAGATTTCTAAGAGCCATCCTTACCTGAGTGCCATCCCTGTTTAGCAGTAATGATTTAACGTTGTCTGTGTGGCCTTTCAACTTCATCAGCTTGGCACAGGTTCGAGGGTCCCAAACTCTCAGCACCTGTAGCAGGACACATTCACTCTATGAGGTATATGAAAACACAGGTTTAGGTTTTCGTTGGTGGCACAATCTTTGTTCTTACACACATCTTACTTTAGAACGTGGAGGTGAAGTAACAGGTTCAGTTAGCTGGAAGTATTATACCAATCTCATCACATCACTAGAAACATTACAACTATATCAATACAAGTGTGATTTAAGAACCCACCTTTTCAGTGGACCCTGACACAATGACGGTGCCCATCTGATTCATAGCCAGACTGTAGATGGAGTCTTTGTTCCCACTCAGTGAGGAGGCTGGGAGACGACAACAACAGCATAGTTACCAAAACACTCAGGTCTGTCTCAAGAGTCCACTCGTCAGTAACCAGGAAAGTCCCACTGAGACACAGTGTATTTTACATATTTAAGATATCCATCATTCAAACTGATGTGTACTACAGAAACAAGAACATTGTCTTCAATGATGGTTCTCCAGATACACATTTATCTCATGTCTTCATTCCAAGTAGTGCAGTGAACATTTACAATACTCAGTCTAGGATATGCCTGTGACATGATATAGCTGGGTCATGTTCATTAGGGCAAGCAATGGAAAACACTTTATGCAACAGGAAAAGAAAATGATAGTTTCCAGGTAGTCCCTCCCTGTTTCAGTTCCTTTTCTTCAGTTCGGTGGCCAATGTCTGAACAGGACCCAGATGAGAGAGCATACTCACTGGTGACAGTATTATTGGATGCGGTCAGTGCCGTTAGTGTGTTGACGTCCCATAGAAAGATCTGTCTGTCCAGCCCTGCTGAGGCCACCAGTTCCTTGTCCTTGGCATAGGCTAAGGCTTTGACATAGTCCTGTACAGACAAAACCATAGGGGGTTAACATCAATCTGATGCCAAGTCAGTGCTTTTGAGTAAGATTTTGGTTCTGATTGCGCTTCAGCCTATACCTTGAGACATGCATGTTAACTCTAATGTAGCAGTAACGTTATGCGTATGTATCTTAAGTTTGGCCTTTGTGATGATTTTGGAGCTCAGTACATAGTATGCTATTACATACCTTATGTGTTCGCAATGTGGACATGCAGAATCCCTTATGCGCATTCCAGACTTTCACTGTGGTGTCTGAGGAAGCAGATATCACTGGAATACAGAGTAAGATGTCTTTATTTTTAAGACACAGGATAACTAGGAACAGACAATATGCCATTAAAAACATACATTTTCAAAGGCAAAAAAAACAACTATTTATACCAATGGCTTGCAAGCTTAAGTAACTGTCCAGTGTTTCCAGATTTCTATGAAATATGACCTATAATTAATTACAATATGAGTGAAATTGTTTTCCTTCCATAAAATGGTAATTAAGTATGTTAAAAAGCAGCTTTCTCTGTTGGAATGTGTGGGCATACTGTATACCGGTCATTAACAATACTAATGTGAGTAGACCGCTGATTGGCCAGCTCAGGAGGATGACGACACCCTCTATGACAAAATATAAAGTATTTTTGAAATGGTCTGTTTGAGGTATTTTTTTAAGTGTTTTTTCTCCAATTTATGCTTTGGCCACAAATACGAGTATAGGATGAGTCAACAACATTATTTGGGTATGAGTTAACAGAATATTAACTTTTAAAAGTGAGATTTTCCCTGGACATATAGGAGTAAATATCCATAAACAGGGTTTTGCCAATTTGCACGTGATGGAAATGTCCTAAAATCTGGTTGCTTTTCAGTGATAATTCTTTAATAAAAATATATGCTTTCCATTCTGAAGGGTAGGGCTCAATTTAACCCCTTCAGCTCTGGATTAATACATTACACTGACTCACATGTCTTCCCATTGCAACAGAGGACGATGTCATTGACCCAATCTGTGTGGTGTTCCATCGACGCAATGTACGGGTCCTGCTGCAATAAAGAGAGTTTACGCTGCAAAATCAGTGGGTTTATGCAAGTCTTCTATGACAATCAATTACAATAACAGCACAACAAATAAGTCTGGATCTTTTCACTTGAACATTGACCATAGGCATTGGTCTGTACATCTATGCATCTAAAATATTAGCTCTTTCTCAATTCATCTTTCCTCGACACCTTTAACATCCCCTCTCTTCGCCTCCTTCTCAAAACCGGGGAGGGACCTTGGACCTTCTCCAATACAGTTGAGAAGGAGACGATAGGATGTCAGGAATCAAGGAAAGGTGAGCGATAGAGACATCAAAACCACAGTGTGACCTCGAGGGAGAGGGGTCAAGATGATAATATGGCATTCTGCCTAGGTGAAGTGTTTAGGTGACGGACAGGTTACCTTGTGCTGGTTGACGCTCCATATCCTAATAATGGAGTCTCGGCCAGCCGTGAAGAGGCGGTTCAAGGCCGGGTCGAGCTGCAGAGCGTTCACCCCATTGCGGTTATACTTCTCCACCTCATCCCTAATCACATAGGATACCTGCAGAGAGAACTGGATTTGAGTGCACTTTGAACCATATTACAATAAAATGAAGATAGATTGGTGTTGTTTCTGGTGAATCCTTGACATTGTCCTGTATACCTATAATAACATATAGGCACTGGTGTTGGCACTGTTGCTGAAACCTTTCAAGTGACATAAACGGCTTGTAAACACTGGTAATGTATATCGGTCAAGGATATCTGTTGAAATGGATGATGGTACCAGTGGAAATGAATGATGCTACAGCAGGAGTGTCAGGTGAGTCCTGGAAATACTATCCCTTCATCACCACTCTCAATTCCATTACATATAAGAGTCATTGGACAAAGGTCCCTTCTGTAGGAGGGAGTTTTGTTAAGAACCCCGACACTCAATCTGAACATTAACACGCATCGCTTGCGGTACGGTATTGGAAGCAGAAGGACCTTATCTTTCATATCAGCGAGAAATAATAATAATAGAAAAATAGTTCAATTGATACACACCTTGATAGGTTTAGTGCTCCCACACAGCCATATCTCTGTGTTACAGCGCTTGTTTACAGAAAACAGACAAGACGAGGTGCTTTGCTAATTAAGCAATAAGGCCCGAGAGGGTGTGGTATATGGTCAATATACCACAGCTAAGGGATGTTCTAAACGTTAAAACACAGAGTTGGGATTTTAGTTCACAAGGCAGTCTTGGGCGAAGCTAATAGAGCTCACCAGTCCTTGTAGTCCTAAAACCACAACATGAGTTACCTCTGGTTCGTTCACCCATCCCTATGGGAAAAATTGGGTTTTGGAATAAATGCAGAAAATAAGGTCTGAGTTTAACACAGGCTTAGTAAATCTTATACGTTTTGTTGTATTTGATAATAGCAGTCATAACCTTTATGAAGCCTGTATGTGCTTCGTGATTTTTTTAAATCACAAATTCTTCAAAATTCAGAAAAAGTGACATTATCTGATTACGTTTATCTCATAGAACAAAACAAATAAAATCTCCTAAGCCTGTGTTTACCACAGACCTTATTTTTGGCATTTATCCAAAACGGCATTCATTTTTCCCTTAGGCTTTGTCCAACGATCCATTGTGGAGTTAGTGCCTACAAAAAGACAACCATAAGTATTTCTCTCTATGGCTGAGAACTGCAGGGAGAAGGCAGAATGCCGCCTAGAGTTTGAGAGTTGTGTAAATAATAGCCGTCCCACAGCCTAAATGTATGTTCTGAGAGACCATAGCCTGCTGACAGACAGTAAAATTGTTTTTATTTCACTATATGCAAATTGCAGTGGCTCTGCAATGCAAATCTGGAAAATTCAATGCAAATGGTTTTCCAGGTGCAGAATACACATTTGCAGATATCTACATACAAACATTATATTGCATCAACAGGGGACAAGGAGACTTGTTGACCATCTATAGTACTGTAATGCAGCACTCAACACACTGCATGCCATCATTAGTCTTGCATATGTGTGACTACAGTTTGATGACGTCGGGCAAAATAGGATCAAGCCTATCAAATTGTAATCAGACAAAAGATAATTGCACCATCCAACTGGTTGCATACTAGATAGCCAAGATAGAAAATCACGTCCTTCAGTTAGCTATCTCGTGAGGGTGGGCGCGGGGGGAATTCTTCCATCTCTAGCCGCAATAACACCCCATAATCCCACTTTCACATACAAATATCTTGACAACCCATTAAACTCGAAACACGGTCTCGGTCAACCGAATTGAGTAATTTGCAGCGGGTCGCAAAATCTTTGAGTAGCTGAAAGCTAAACTAGCTCTCTGCTAGCGGTGCCAGAGCCTGGGATTGACCAGCTGCACTTGCCCGCCACACGTTGAGTGATTAAAGACATCCATGGATAAGCAGCGAAATATACATTTCCGCGGCCATGAATGCAACTTCAAAAATCCTTACTCTGCATGACAATATAGATACATTTACCTGGACTTTTCTCCGCCCAGCAGCATTTTGCCTGTGAAGAGTCGCCATCTTACATGTTGACAGCTTGACGTCACTTCCATAAGGCGCAAAGGAGGATACTTCCGGAAAGTGAGGGCCCAATCTTCGAGGCTCCGCCTACAAAATTGATAAGCGCCCAAATACATGTATTGCACAGAAATAATATATTTACACTAAACAAAAATATAAACGCAACATGTAAAGTCCCAAAAATATTCCTTACCCCAGGATACTTCAACTGTTGACTATCCGAGAGAATAAAGAAAAATGAGCACTGTTGCTGCATAAATCTGATAGATTTATTGACGGGACAAGTAAACAATTGGCAACATGTAAAGTGTTGGTACCATGTTTCATGAGCTGACATAAAAGATCCCAGAAATGTTCCATACGCACAACAAGCTTATTTCTCTCACATTTGTTTACATACTTGTTAGTGAGCACTTCGCCATTGCCAAAATAATTAATCCACCTGACAGGTGTGGCATATCAAGAAGCTGATTAAACAGCATGATCATTACACAGGTGCACCTTGTGCTGGGAACAATAAAAGGTCACTCTAAAATGTGCAGTTTTGTCTCACAACACAATGCCACAGATGTCTCAAGTTTTGTGGGAGCGTGCAATTGACATGCTAACTGCAGGAATGTCCTCCAGAGCTGTTGCAATAGAAATTCATTTCTCTACCATAAGCCACCTCCAAGATCGTTTTAGAGAATTTGGCAGTACGTCCAATCGGCCTTACAACCACAGACGGCCTTACAACCGCAGACCACATGTAACCACGCCAGCCCAGGATCTCCACATCCTGCTTCTTCCCCTGCTGGATCGTCTAAGACCAGCCACCCGGACAGGTGATGAAACTGTGGGTTTGCACAACCGATTAATTTCTGCACAAACTGTCAGAAACCGTCTCAGGGAAGCTCATTTGCGTGCACCTCATCCTCACCAGGGTCTTGACCTGACTGCAGTTCGGCGTCGTAACCTGCTTCAGTGGTCAAATGCTCACTTTCGATGGCCACTGGCACTCTGGAGAAGTGTGCTCTTTAAGGATTAATCCCAGTTTCAACTGTACCGGGCAGACAGTGTGTATGACGTCGTGTGGGCGGGCAGTTTGCTGATGTCAACATGGTGGTGGTGGGGTTATGGTATGGGTAGGCATAAGCTACAGACAACAAACACAATTGTATTTTATCAATGTCAATTTGAGTGCACAAAGATTCCGTGATGAGATCCTGAGGCTCATTGTCATGCCATTCATTTTCATTTATTTATTTTTATTTAACCAGGCAAGTCAGTTAATAACAAATTCTTATTTACAATGACGGCCTAGGAACAGTGGGTTAACTGCCTTTTTCAGGGGCAGAATGACAGATTTTTACCTTGTCAGCCTGGGGATTCAATCTGGCCCAACGCTCTAACCACTAGGCTACCTGCCGCCCATTCATCCGCTGCTATCTCCTCATGTTTCAGCATGATACTGCACGGCCCCATGTCGCAATGATCTGTACACAATTCCTGGAAGCTACAAATGTCCCTGCATACACACCAGACATGTCACCCATTGAGCATATTTGCGATGCTCTGGATCGACGTGTACGACAGCGTGTTCCGGTTCTTGCCAATATCCAGCAACTTCACACAGCCATTGAAGAGGAGTGGGACAACATTCCACAGGCCACAATCAACAGCCTGATCAACTCTATGCAAAGGAGATGTGTTGCACTGCACGAGGCAAATGGTGGTCACACCAGATAGTGACTGGTTTTCTGATCCACGGCCATACTTTTTTTTATGTGTCTGTGACCAACAGATGCACATCTGAATTCCCAGTCATGTGATATCCATAGATTAGACCCTAATGAGTTTATTTCAATTGACTGATTGCCTTATATGAACTGTAACTCAGTAAAATATTTTAAATTGTTGCATGTTGCGTTTATATTTTTGTTCTGTGTACTTATATTATCACGGAATACATGCGTGGTGAAAAGCAATGTAATTACAATGTTATTGTAAGTTACCTAACATTTTTTTAAATTATTTTGTAGCACCTTCATTTTAGTAGTCTGATGCAGAGCTGAGTGGTGACAGATGGGCACCTCACCACACAACAATCAAAACACAGAGATTAACAAGGAATAATTTCGGGCATGAAACTATCCTGGAATCATGCCTGGTTTGCAATCTCAACAAAAGGCCTACATTTGTCTGTGTCCTGTCTGGATTTGATCACAGATATCTGTCTATTAATTTCTGTCTAGGACTATTTATCCAGTCCCTGTAAGATCTGAAAGGGTACTGGGAATTTAGTGACCATAAATGTACTTACATTCAACCCCTTGACCTGACAATTGGTGCATTGTTTTGTTATTTATCCACCTGTCTGACATATTTGGCCCTGCTGACAAAAACAGTCTAGGCCAGCATAGGTCACCAGCCTTCGCTGTGTTTTTGCTGGTGACCAGCATCTGTTTTGGACATTGTGACAAGCATCTGCTGGTATAGTGGTCACCAACTAAACCAGCAACAAAGTACTTTCAGAGCCTAGCTTTCCCCTCAGACATGCAAGTCACATTATGCTGGCTAGCAAAGTGATGTTTAATTCCTATCAGAATCCAGCCAGAATGGGGACATCCCATTTTTATTTTAGTCACCCACAATATTCATTCAGAATGACTGCCAGGTTTAAAAATATGAACTCATGAGATTACCTAAAGGATCTAAACTAGAACAACCATTTCAGTAACGGGTACAATAAATCCAACTAACAGATTGGATTAGTTTAGAAAAATGTATTTTATTTATCTTTGTGTAGCATAAGATTCATTAACACAGGAATGTACATACAAAAATACAACAAACAAAAACAATATTGAAACAAACAATTCCCCAAAAATCTAACTGCAATAGAGCATGCTGGGAAATATGATAATGTTGGGCGTGGTTTTGCCAGAGTACCTTGACCGGCTACCATGCTGGACCAGCATGGACCAGCTTGGTCACCAGCATACCAGCATCACCAGCATTCCAGCATTAACTTGTCACCAGCATACCAGCGTCACCAGCATTCCTGCATAAACTGGTCACTAGCATACCAGTGTCACCAGCATTCCAGCATAAACTAGCATCCCCAGCTTGACCAGCTGGTCGGCCGGCCTAACCAGCTAGACCATGCTGCTCGGATCAGCTTGACCAGCACTGACCAGTGTAGACCAGAATGGGTCAGCTTGAAATTTAGGCTGGTCTATGCTGTTTTTTTCAGCAGGTTATACTGCTAGTGATAGATACTAATGTTTAGCCCCCATTGTATCAATGGGTGTGTTTAGAGGAAAATCATTCTGGGAACATGCCACTGTATAATTACCAGGAATTCAGCTCAAAAACTTTTTGGGTTATACCAAGATGACTGTGTCACTCTTCAAGTCCGCCCCTGCTTCTATCACAATAAAGCATGAATTTAGTGTTATAGTGTAGAGGTGCTAGTCTCTCTAGTCAGATGTATTGCCTCCCACAATGTACCAATGGCTTCAAAACTATAGAGGTGCCTCTATTACTCTAAGTGAATTGGAATTTAAACGTATTGGTCCTTTTCAATTCATTGTCTGTGTGTTCTATAAGGTTGCAGATGTAACTCTGGAGAATGCACTTGTTTCCTACAAAATGGTGGTGCATTTTGTACTCTGTAATGAAACCATCCACAGTGGTGTTTTATTTGCTTGGTATTTTAAACTACCACACAACATTCTTTGAAATGTCTGTCCACCACCTCAAGTTCAACCTCGACAAGATGGAGCTGGTTGTCCTCCCGGGGAAGGTGTGCCCGCTCAAAGACCTCTCCATCACAGTCAACAACTCCACAGTGTCCCCCTCCCAGAGTGCAAAAAACCTTGGCGTGACCCTGGCCAACACCCTGTCGTTCTCTGCAAACATCAAAGCAGTGACTCGCTCCTACAGATTCATGCTCTACAACATCCATTGAGTACGACCTTTTCTCACACAGGAGGAAAGGCACTTGTCATCTCCCGTCTGGACTACTGAAACTCTCTGTTGGCTGGGCTCCTCGCTTGTGCCAACAAACCCCTGCAACTTATCCAGAAATCCGCAGCCCACCTGGTGTTCAACCTTCCCAAGTTCTCTCATATCACACCGACCACTCCACTGGCTTACAGTTGAAGCTCGCATCCACTACAAGACCCTGGTGCTTGCCTACGGAGTAGCAAGTGGAACTGCCCCTCCCTACCTTCAGGCTATGCTCAAATCCTACATCCCAACCCGAGCACTCCGTTCTTCCACCTCTGGTCTATTGGCCGTCCCACACCTACGGGAGGTCAGCTCCCGCTCAGCCCAGTCAAAGTTATCTCTCTCCTGGCACCCAATGGTGGAACCAGCTTCCCCCTGATGCTAGGAAAGCAGAGTCCCTGCCCATCTTCCCGAAAACGTCTGAAACCATACCTCTTTAAAGAGTATCTTAAATTACACAGTCAGTCTTATTCCCCCCAAATACTTTTTTTTGCACTTGTCTTTTCCAACAAGTACTTACTTTGCTGATAACTTCTTTATTGAGGAAAAAATTTACTTACTACAACTGTGATATGTGGTTGTCTCACCTAGCTATCTTAAGATGAATGCACTAACTGTAAGTCGCTCTTGTCACGCCCTGACCTAAGAGAGACTGTTTATTTCTCTATTTTGTTAGGTCAGGGTGTGGGGTAGGCATTCTATGGTTTATATTTCTATGTTTTGGCCAGGTATGGTTTCCAATCAGAGGCAGCTGCCTATCGTTGTCTCTGATTGGGAACCATACTTAGGCAGCCCTTTCCCTCCTTGAGTTGTGGGATCTTATTTTTGTACTGCTTTGTAAAGCCTGCAAGACGTGACGGTTGTTTTCCATTGTTTATTATTTTGTTTAAGTGCTCAGAGTTCAAATAAATATCAAGATGAACACATACCACGCTGCACCTTGGTCTACTCCTTTGGACAACCGTAACAGCTCTGGATAAAAGAATCTGCTAAATGTAAATTAATGGGGTGTTTTTAATGTACGCCACTTTAGATAGACCACAGTCAAGTGAGAATAACCTGTTTTACAAAACTAATGAGGCTGTGACGAATGGTGCCCTTCGAGGGAACTGGGCAGAAGAATGTGTGGACTGGATCTGAACTGCAACACATTTGCTGTCTGAGTATGCTTGATTTATTCTGTGACCAAATGACTATGTGATAGGCTACCTCGGGGTCTGGGAGCAAAGTATCTCCATTTTGCAGGTAACTCGACAGCCTCTTAGGACCAGAGTGGCAGTGACGTCGACTTGAGGGTAGGCCTACATAATTTAGAACTTTGATAGCCATTGCTTATTCTGCATGCCAGATAATCGAGTGTAGCTGTTCTAAACAACACAGGCCTACATGTAGGCTATTACTTCAATTACAGTGTTTATTCGATATTAACCCAACAAGTAGTCTTAGTAGTAGGCCTTCTGTAATGTATCCTAGTCGGAGCAAAACACAAACGGTTGTTCTTACCGTTTACCAGCAGAGGGGGCAATGAACCCAGGTTTGGAATACATTTGTTGAGACAATGCAAGGCATCAACACACATTTTAGGCTACTGGATTGGTGGGTGAACTCAATAAAACATTGTATTACTGACTCATATTGTCCTAACCATTTAAACTAAGTTATAGACCTACTTTAAATCAACCCAGAATTAAAAACAAAGCATGTTGTTGTCATGAAAACATAATAATCCCCATTAGCCTCATGATCCTATTGAGTCTAGCTTTTCAAAATAACATCCTAATGTTCACTTTCTGAAGAACAGGTGGTTACGTAAATAGGCTAGTTATGTGGTTAGCTTGCTAATTAATTGGGGAACATCGATTCCATAAATCACTATACAGTCTCCATCAGGATGAGGCATACATTCACTGAAAGTTGAGTTAATAATAATATTCAAGATCAATCAAATGTCCTAATCCTTTTATCCCATAGGGCTAGGCCTACATTTCAACTGTAGGCTATTTAAAAGCATAATTGACTAACCTAGGCCTATCTGAGGGAATAATGTTCTGTAGCACATAATGTGTGACACATCTAAAGACAGCAAGATTACAGACTCGTCAAACGAGGAGTTTTTAATAACACTGTCTCACTATCCAGACACCTTTGCTCATCCTCATTCCGTCTATACATTGTTTAAACGTAGTAGCAATAGCATATTATTGCATGCTCGACTATCATTTTATTATGCCCTCGTGAGACGCACAGCCGGTGATGTGATGTGCTGTCCGAAAAGTACAGACGAATCTGAGTAGGCGTTACCTTGGGAAATCTTAGTTCCTCACTTCGCGGCTCAAGGGCAATCAAAATGGTTCGGACTGGTTTTTCGGAGAGAGGTTACAGATGTTCAAAACGTTCAATCTCTCACCGGCGCGCGTATGAAGTTGTTACAGCCTACTTGGACTAAATCAACAGCTGTGTGGACAACGACTGTTTCTGGACGGAGCACATTAAATCATTTATTTGGAGTCAATGTATTGGAAAGTGCTATAAAATATTAATTGGTCAACTCAGAACCGTAAAAAATTTGCCTAATGAGGAGTTGGGTTAACAACTGGTAGAATTGACTACGCGCGTTTTTTTTCATCCAACATGGGATGCACCTTGCATTAATACTTTAATTATAATGCTTTTGAAATAAGGTGTTTCGGATGTTCTGGAATTGTCTAAAGAGTGTTTGACAAGGCCTTACTTCGGGTATCTACCAGTGGATGGAAATTCTTAAATGTATTGAAGTAGACTGGGGGAAGCAATGCTGTAAATAAAGGAGTTTCACATGTAAGTAGCCTATTTTCATCTACCTTTGTTGTCGAGTGCCGGTTCCTAACCTCAACAAAATATGTCATTAGATGCCTACTGGCCCTACAATTTTTCTTTAATCTAACATTTAAACTGTACAATTCAGCTAAAGTGTATAGGCTATCGTTAACATGCGGCTATTGATTGTAGTTGACTCATAGCCTAGTTTGAACCTTTTGGAGAGGCCAATGGGCTATTTTATATTTCAAATAGGCTAATTAATATATAATATGGGATTCAATTCATGGGATTAAATTCATGGTAATATATTTAGGCTTATATATTTTAGGTATTTCATTATAGCCTAAGACTATAATTCATGTCATATGTCCTGTATTACTCAGTTGACTTGGCATACGAAGTTGTGAAACAAAACTTGTGCTTTCAATTACAGTTAGAAGGTTATAGGGTCGGCTACTATTCATAGTTGTTCGTTGAAATAATGGTAATTTGGGAAAGGGTCTTCGAAATTGTGCGAACCTTACCTTAATGCGTTGCATATGTTGTTTGGAAATCACGGTGGCGCGCGCACCGGGGATTAGTTCCCCCACTCAGTAATCATGTTTAGAACAACTCTTTGGTTGATTACTTGGGTTGAAATGATTAGGGCGCGGGAGTGAAACATTAGGAGCAAGTCTTCCTAGCGGTATCGGGGTTGTTCTTTTCACATTTGCCCAAAATATTATTTAAGATTTGTGTTAGTTAGGTTTGTGTTACACTTTGCCCCTTCTCAGTGTTTTCAATGTAGGCCAGCGCTTAACCCCTGTGTCCTTTCTATATGTAATCCAAAGAGTGATTCCAAACTATAAAGGCTACAGTATTTTTTAATTAGCAAACATCAAATAAGAGCAGCATTAGATACACTGCGCAAGACTACTTTTTTAACCGAGGGACAACAGGTGTCCGCAGGCTATGCCTCGCATGCAAGAGCCAGGGTACATCTGAGAGTAGACCTACGGTCGCAGTTCAAAAGCCACGGGCGCTGAGATGTTTGTTCAGTGTACTAGCGTGCTATTCTCCCGAATAACTGACCTTTCGAGATGTAGTTGGCTAAGCAGACGCGGAAGCTGTCAGGGCTCAGAGCGCGCGGTGGTTTTGATCAACAACGCGGGCCGCTGAGTTCTTGTCCAAGGTCCTGAAAGTCAAAACAATATACTGGTGATTCAGTTCAAGTCTAATTTCGGACTACGTTAAAGCCCTTTAAAGTGTATATACGTGTATATAGGCCTAACAGAACTGGGAGGAATATTGTTTTTTTCTACCTCACTTGTAAAAAGCATTTGCTCCAACAGCAGCAAAATAATATAGAGTTTAATGAAGATAAAAAGAGAGGAAAAACAAGAACTCATCAATGTTTATATATATATATATATATATATATATATATATATATATATATATATATATATATATATATATATATATATATATATATATATATATACAGTACCAGTCAAAAGTTTGGACACACCTACTAATTCAAGGGTTTTTCATGTACTATCATGTACTAACCAAAAAAGTGTTAAACAAATCAAAATATATTTTATATTTGAGATTCTTCAAAGTTGCCATCCTTTGCCTTGATGACAGATTTGCACAATCCTGGCATTCTCTCAACCAGTTTCATGAGGTATGCACTTCATGGAATGCATTTCAATTAATATGTGTGCCTTGTTAAAAGTTAATTTGTGGAATTTCTTTCCTTCTTAACGCATTTGAGTCCATCAGTTGTGTTGTGACAAGGTAGGGGTGGCATACAGAAGATAGCCCTATTTGGTTAAAGACCAAGTCCATATTATGGCAAGAACAGCTCAAATAAGCAAAGAGAAACAACAGTCCATCATTACTTTAAGACATGAAGGTCAGTCAACATGGAACATTTCAAGAACTTTTAACTCTTATGAGGACCGCCACAGAAATGGAAGACCCAGTGTTACCTCTGCTGCAGAGGATCAATTCATTAGAGTTAACTGCACCTCAGATGGCATCCCAAATAAATGCTTCACAGAGTTCAAGTAACAGACACATCTCAACATCAACTGTTCAGAGGAAACTGCGTGAATCAGGCCTTCATCAGGCCTTCAAATTGCTGCAAAGAACCCACTACTAAAGGACACCAAAAATAAGAAGAGACTTGCTTGAGCCAAGAAACACGAGCAATGGACATTAGATCGGTGGAAATCTGTCCTTTGGACTGATGAGTCCAAATTTGAGATTTTTGGTTCCAACTGCCATGTCTTTGTGAGATACAGAGTAGGTGAACGGATGATCTCTGCATGTGTGGTTCCCACCGTGAAGCATGGAGGAGGAGGTGTGATGGTGTGGGGGTGCTTTGCTGGTGACACTGTCAGGGATTTATTTAGAATTCAAGGCACACTTAACCAGCATGTCTACCACAGCATTCTGCAACGATACCTCTTCCCATCTGGTTTGTGCTTAGTCCCACTATCATTTGTTTTTGAACAGGACAATGACCCCAAACACACCTCGAGGCTTTGTTAGGGCTATTTGACCAAGGAGAGTGATGGAGTGCCGCATTAGATGACCTGGCCTCCACAATCATCTGACCTCAACCCAATTGAGATGGTTTGGGATGAGTTAGACCGCAGAGTGAAGGAAAAGCAACCAACAAGTGCTCAGCATATGTGGGAACTCCTTCAAGACTGTTGGAAAAGCATTCCTCATGAAGCTGGTTGAGAGAATGCCAAGAGTGTGCAAACCTGTTATCAAGGCAAAGGGTGGCTACTTTGTTTAGCACTTTTTTGCTTACTACATGATTTCATATGTGTTTTTTCTTAGTTTTGATGTCTTCACTATTATTCTACAATGTAGAAAATAGTAGAAATAAAGAAAAACCCTTGAATGAGTTGGTGTTTCCAAACTTTTGACTGGTACTGTATAAAAATGTGTGTGGATATATATATATATATATATATATATATATATATATATATATATATATATATATATATATATATATATATATATAGGGCTACAGTATATATCAACATCCAATATATATATTACACTTTTTAATATTATTATCCCAATTATATTTCATCTTTATTTGATGATAACAGTACATAATGATACCGCCCAGATTATCTAAGACATTCGGAATTAAAAACAGAAAAGTGCAACAAGTTTGGATGTGCTATGTCTAGATGGATGTTATGGCTGTAGCTTTTGCTTGTATTCCTTCAAACACACACCATGTTGCCCCTAAGTCGGGTAGCCAGAAGTGGCGTCTTTGACTGCGCTATGAGGGGGGTTTGTTGGTTATATAACATGCCTGGCTCACGTATGCATGCTATGTGGCTGCACATGAATAACAGCCTTTGAATTTACATAACACTGTCGAAACATCATCAAAGTCGTTATCAAGAGATCCACAACTCACACTGCCTCATTTGACTGTGCCTTCAGAAAGTTTTCACATCCCTTGAATTGTTCTACATTTTGTTGTGTTACAGCCTGCATTTAAAATGGATTACATTGAGATTTTGTGTCACTGGCCTATTCGCAATACCCCATAATGTCAACGTAGAATGATGATTTTAGACATTTTTACAAATGAATAAAAAATTATAAGCAGAAATGTCTTGTGTCAATAAGTATTCAACTCCTTTGTTATGGCAAGCCTAAATAAGTTCAGGAGTAAAAATGTGCTTAACAAGTCAAATAATAAGTTGCATGGACTAAGTGCAATAACAGAGTTTAACATGATTTTTGAATGACTACCTCATCTCTGTACCCCACAGATACGGTTGTCTGTATGGTCCCTTAGTTGAGCAGTGAATTTCAAGCACAGATTCAACCACAAAAACCAGAACAGTTTTCCAATGCCTCGCAAAGAAGGGCACCTACTGGTAGATGGGTAAAAATTTAAAAAGCAGACATTGAATATCCCTATGAGCATAGTGAAGTTATTAATGACATTTTGGATGGTGTATCAATACACCCAGTCACTACAAAGATACAGATATCCTTCCTAACTCAGTTGCCGGAGACGAAGGAAACCCCTCAGGGATTTTACCAGGAGGCCAATAGGGACTTTAAAACAGTTACGGAGTTTAATGACTGTGATAGCAGAAGACTGAGGATGGATCAACAACATTGTAGTTACTCCACAATACTAACCTAATAGACAGAGTGAAAAGAAGAAAGACTGTAAAGAATACAAATATTCCAAAACATGCATCCCGTTTGCAAAAAGGCACTAAAGTAATACTGCAAAAACATGGCAAAGCAATTCACTTTTTGTCCTAGGTACAGAGTGTTATGTTTGGGGCAAATCCAATACAACACAATTACTGAGTACCACTCTACATATTTTCAAGCATAGTGGTGGCTGCATCATGTTATGGGTGTGCTTGTACTTGTTAAGGACTGGGGAGTTTTTCAGGATAAAAAAGAAAAGGAATGGAGCTAACCATGGGCAAAATCCTTGAGGAAAACCTGGTTCAGTCTGCTTTCCAAAGGGCACTCGGAGATTAATTCACTTTTCAGAAGGACAATAACCTAAAACAAAAAGCCAAATCTACACTGGAATTGCTTACCAAGAAGACAGTGGATGTTTCTGAGTGGCCGAGTTACAGTTTTGACTTAAATCTACTTGGAAATCTATGGCAAGACCTGAAAATGTGACACAGCTTGAAGAATTATGAAAAGAATAATGGGCAAATGTTGCACAATCCAGGTGTGGAAAGCTCTTATCGACTTACCCAGAAAGGTGCTTCTACAATGTTTTGACTCAGGGGAGTGAATACTTATGTAAATGAGATATTTCTGTATTTCATTTTCAATACATTTGCAAACATTTCTAAAAACATGTTTTCACTTTGTCATTATGGGTTATTGTGTGTAGATGGGTGAAACAAATATCAGTTTAATCCCTTTTGAATTCAGGTTGTAACCTAACAAAATGTGAATAAGTCAAGGGGTATACTTTCTGAAGGCACTGTATATAGAGAGAGATAGTTATGAATTCATAGTTATGAATCTAATCAAAAGCTTTGCTCTGTTGAAGTGTTATTATCAGCAATATGCGCATCTGGATTATTCTCTCAAAGCTTGTCTCTTATCAAAATGAGGACAAATGCAGTCTCATACTCTCATTTCATTGTTATTGAACAAGTTTAACTGAATATCACTTATCATTTTAGCCTATGGTTTGTCTATAGCCTACATAAGGGCTATAGCCTGTGGGGAGGATTTATCCAAGTGTAGAGGTTTCATCTGGATCCCTATTGTTGTTTTTCCAAAGGCATCACTGTGCCATGCTATGAATGGTAGGCTAATACTTTATTGCTCTGGTGACGCAATATATACGCACATATAATGTGAATGCCTACATCACATCTCCTCTTCACAGAATCTCTGAACATTTATATAATATAACCCGCTCAAGGGTCTTTTACCTAGCTTGATACCTCGAGATATCCCCCACTTATCCCGAGATATCCCCTATTACTTTTTTTGTATAAGGCCTATATTTCAAGACTTGTGTCAATATCAATCCACCCAGATGTCAAGCTCAGATGAACTGATTTATGGGTAATATTGTATAGCTTCTGGATGGAATACATGGAGGACAGACCAGGCCTGGTTGTTGTGAAACATTCTATCCCACATTTATGTGTTTGTTGTGGTTTTCAATGGTAGAAACATAATCCTCATGATTTTGACTTGACCAGTGGCTGTTTCGCTAAAGCAAAGCAAGCCATCCCACTGGGCACAGACATCAGTTCAACGTCAAGTTTTGATTTACATTTGGTTGAGTTGTCAACTAACGTGAATTTAGCGTGAATCATCAAAACATTTCACCATGTCTTTGTATTTATGTTAAAAGTTAGGTGAAAAAAAGACGAAATGCCCTTACCTTAATGACTTTTTGCAAATCCAATCAGTTTTCCACGTTGATTCAAAGGTATCACATAGATTTTTGGAGTTGAAATGACGTGGAAACAACATTTCTCTCTCCACAGTTTAACAAAAAATGTTGTCTTTATGTTATATTTGTAGCCACCAATGGTGTGAAGTGCGAGTGAATGTGTGAATAATACAGCCATTTTTACTGTGATTTATCAGACAATGCTTGGTTTTCCTTGTTGTCCCTCTGTATTTCATTTTAAAGGCCCAGTGCTTTCAAAAACAAGATTTCCTTTGTCTTATATATGTGTCTTGAAAAGGTTTACTCCCCATTTAACTTTTTTCACATTTTGTTGCGTTACAAAGTGGGATTTAAACAGATTTAATTGTAATTGTTTGTCATTGATCTACACAAAATACTCCATAATGTCAAACTGAAAAGAAAATTCTATATATTTTTACAAATTAAATAACTAAAGTATAAAATAAACCGATCTCATTTAAATATTGCAGCGATTTCCCTTATCGGAGAGGTACTGGCAATTGTATGCATCTAAACTAGCTAGGTACGTACGTTAGCAAGCTAACTGAATGGCGTCAGATAGTGACACAGAGGAATTCTACGATGCTGCTGAAGACGTCAATTATTCACCCCCCCCCCCCCCCCCCCCCCCCCCCCCCCCCCCCGTAAGTATTCACCCCCTTTGTTAGGCAAGGCTAAATTAGTTCATAAGTAATATTAACAAATCATATAAGTTATATGGACTCACTCTGTGTGAAATTAAAGGGGTTGACTTGAATTTTGAATGACTACCCCCCCCCCCCATACATACAACATCTGTAAGGTCCCTCAGTCATGCATTGAATTTAAAGCACAGATTCAACTAAAAGACCAAGGAGCTTTTCGAAAGCGCCATAAAGAAGGGCAGTGATTGGTAGATGGGTAACAATAACATGGTCATGTTAATAATTATGCTATGGATTATGTGGTAAACCACCCAGACACATCAATGATGCAGTCGTCCTTCTGAACTGAGCTGGCTCGGGAGGCAAAGGTCAAGTCATGAATCCTACAAAACATGCCCTGCCTCACCGCGATTCTTAAGACTTAACCCAGAAGCACCAATGTGTCAGAGGAAACACTGTTCACTTGACAACAGAGTTCAGCCTGCATGCGCTCAGCCAGCCACAAGAAGTTGCTTAAGCACGATGAGCCAAACCCTCTCCTAACCCGGACGACGCTAGACCAATTGTGCGCCGTGCTACGGGACTCCCGATCATGGCCAGTTGTGATACAGCCCGGGATTGAACCCGGGTCTGTAGTGACACCTCTAGCACTGCCATGAGGTGCCTTAAACCGCTGCACCCCACGGGAAGCTGTCTCCTTATTTTCAAGGATGGTGGTGGCTGCATCATGGTTTGGGTATGCTTGACATTGGCAAATACTGGGGAGTTTTTCAGGATGAAAATAAACAGGGTGGAGCTAAGCACAGGCAATATCTTAGAGGAAGTCCTGCTTCAGTCTGCTTTACACCAGACACTGGGAGAGGAATTCACCTTTCAACAGGACAATAACCTACAACACAAAGACAGATCTACACTGGAGTTGCTTACCAACAAGACAGTGAATGTTCCTGAGTTGCCAAGTTACAGTTTTGACTGCCTTAACTTGACTGCTGTAACGCTGTTTGAAAATCTATGGTCTAAGAATTGAAAATTGCTGTCTAGCTCCATAACCTTGACGTAGCTCGAAGAATTTTGAAAAGAATAATGGTCAAATAATGCACAATACAGGTGTGCAAAGCTCTTATGAGACTTACCCAAGAAGACTCACAGCTGTAATCACAAGGTATATTAGTATTTTATTTTTCATTAATCTTTAAAAAAAAATTACATTTTTCTTCCACTTTG
Source organism: Salmo trutta (assembly GCF_901001165.1). Taxonomy (NCBI): domain Eukaryota; kingdom Metazoa; phylum Chordata; class Actinopteri; order Salmoniformes; family Salmonidae; genus Salmo; species Salmo trutta. Next base: position 17,399,155 of record NC_042962.1, read on the forward strand.
ACATTAGAGTATTTTGTGTAGATCGTTGACAAAAAAATGTAATCCCACTTTGATACACAATAAAATGTGAAGAAATCCAAGGGGGAGGTATACTTTCTATAGGCACTGTATGCCAACAGTACGAGGTTGGAATGATACTGTGAAATTGTGAAAATTATGATAATGCCTTTTTAGTGTAAGAGCTGTTTGAAAAGACTGCCTGAAATTTCTCCCTGTTTTGAAGGGATGGAGTTTTGGCCTGCCTGGTGACATCACCACGTGGTAAATTAGTTAATAGACCAATAAGAAAGAGTTCCAAACCTCTCTGCCAATAACAACTTGTTTTCAGGTTTCCCCTCCCGACTCAGACCTCTCCCAGACAGTCCTTGCTACATTTTTGCTTGAGAAATTGCTCTTGCTAAGAAGCTATTTCTATTTTATACAATTTTGATTGAAACCAATCACAGTAAGGTACTTACTTGTTACCCAGAAATGATTTGATATTGAGAATAAGAAAAAAGAGCTGCATTCGGCCTTTAACATAAATAAATCTTTCCTCTAGTTATGCCTATTTATATTCTGGTGAAATGCCTAAATATATATATATATTTTAGCGCTAAGTCTTAGTATTTCACAGCTGTCTAGATGTATGCCCCAAACTATAGGTCTGACTGCTTTTTGGTACACTGTGAGCCCTTCGTTGGCTGCTATCACCATATGATGTACTGATTTCAGCTGCTCTGGGTCATGTAGGTTACACAAGCTGTCAGCAGATCTTTCTTCACAACCCTCATTGCTAGAATTAGCAGTGCACCATATCAGAACCACATTTGCATATATAGATTTTCCTTACTTTTAAATGGATTTGAGCATTTCCCCCCTCTGTTGCAGCTTTTGCCTTGATGCTACACAATGGGGTGGCAGGTAGCCTAGTGGTTAGAGCATTTGACTAGTAACCGAAAGGTTGCAAGATCAATCCCCGAGTTGACAAGGTAAAATTATGTCATTCTGCCCCTGAACAAGGCAGTTAACCCACTGTTCCTAGGCCGTCATTGAAAATAAGAATTTGTTCTTAGCCTTTGCCTAGCTAAATTTAAAAAAAAAATCACATCTATATTTTTTACTGGGTTGGGATGTGGTGTATTGGGGTGTGACCCACACTAATCGTGGTGGGGCCATTGTGTTGTTGGCCTGTCACCAATCGCCTGGGACATGATTGTAAACAACACCTTGTCTTATTTGTCAAGCCCCTCTATCTTTGTTACTCTTCTGTAATACCCCATCCCTTTTGGGTGGCCAATAAATGATCTCTTGAAGAGACCCATTAAAGGCCAAATGGAGTGTCAGTGTTTTGACATGTGCCTTCTGGAGGAGCCTCAGGTGGTTGACATGACGATTGGTTTAAAGGATGACCTTGATGCCCATCTCATTTGCATGAGGTGACCCCCTTGTCAAGGGATTTGTCGGCAGCTTAAGTTTAGTTATGGGTCTGTTTGATCTGAGGTCTCTCAGTGGCTAAGAGCACCCATTAGCCAATGGCCACGCGGTAATCTTGAATTTGAATGGTTCCCCCTGGGAACATGGCCGCCGGTGGCAGACTGCACTATCTGGGTGTATATTGATCATGAAGCTTCTCAAGTCCTTTTTTAAGAGACAAGTCTTCGTCAAGGGACAAAGACATGTGAATAATTTGTGGTATGGCCCCTTTTTACCAGAAAAGAAAACATACGTAGCAGTGTTTCGATGCTGTATTTAGGGTATAGCACAAACTCATATCTCACTTCGTCCCATGAGACCATATGTGTCTAATACGGTCTCATGAGACGAAGGAAGATATAAGTAGACCTTGCCTGTGTATACAAATGGAGTTGGGATTTGAGCAATGACAGTTTTTGTTGAACTCAGTCCCATAAGAGCCCAATTAAGCAATAAGGCATGAGGGGGTGTGGTATATGGCCAATATACCACGTTTAAGGGGTGTTCTTAGGCACGACGCAATGTGGAGTATACCACAAACCCCCGAGGTGCCTTATTGCTATCATAAACTGGTTACCAACGTAATTAGAGCAGTAAACATAAATGCTTTGTCATAACTGTGGTATACGGTCTGATATACCTTGGCTGTCAGCCAATCAGCATTCTGGGCTCAAACCACCCAGTTTAAAAGACTAAATAAACACCGGGTGTCAGACAGCAAGAGATGTGCTACCACTGTTCTAACCGGTGTTGAGAATGTAATGTCTTTGGGAGATGGCCAAGTCTCACCAGCAGTAACAGCAATCAAAGTCCCCTGCCTTTTCATTTGAGATTGGCAGACAGACCGGCATTCAGTCAGAAGGTTCAAGCGCGGTATGACCTTACAAGAATGAGTTGGAGATTGGTGGGTTTGATAATGCTCAAAAGCAGTGATAATGTGCTATAAATGAATGATAATGAAACATCAACATAAGACGCAGGAATAAATGCATTTGTGTCGACAGATGAAGTCCATTGCGTGATTCCCTGTGTGGTTTACCTTACAGAATGCCAACAGCATAAAGAGAAGAAAATGTTTATGTACCGCTGACACTCAAGTTTGAGCCAAATATCTTGTTGGAGTGAATTAAAAGGCTGTTCTTGAGGTTTCAACGGTTCCCTCTTCAGTAAATAATTTCTCGGTAGCCATATTGATGTTTAAAACCAAGTTACAACGAGGAGCAGAGGGGACACTTTGCTTTCAGTCTATACATCACTGGTTTACCGACAGGACCGCTTGTGTGCTATCAGATATTCCCAGCTCCATTACTAGTTGTGCTTCAGTTGTGCTAGTTTTGCAGTTTCCCTTGGAATAGGTCCTATTCAACAGGTTATTTATTTTAGAATTTAGTTTAGTATCTTTTTTAGTTCATCTTACAAAATGATGTTTATTTTGAGAATCATTTATTTTGAGACTTTTTCAGAAACGGAAGGATAATTGAGGGTTATGAAGAGCAAAGGAGGAATGTTTTGTCAGCGTAAGTCGTCAATCATTCAGCACATACTTTGACCAGAGTGAAATGAAGCAGGAACATAGGGGGGGGATCCTGAAATATCTCCTGGGCCGTCCGTCCCTGTGACGCTCCGTAGATTGTGGCATCATCTCCATTGTACAGGAGCGGAGACAACACAGCTATTATTGGAGGCCTGTTTGGATGCATTATGAATTACACACACATTGATTCTGGCAGGAACCCTGGCCTATTTCGGCTGTAGCCTCTGGGACAATATGGGTATCACACTTGTAGTAGCTTGCTGTGCTGCGCTCCAACCTTCAAGCTCTTTACCATATCTGACAGTGACTGGAGGTGGACAGGCGTCAATACTAGAAATCCTACATTCTGTAGAAAAGTGCAACAGCAATGTATGATTATCCTGTGTGGATGTGAGATTGAGTGGGTATGTGTGTGTGTGTGTGTGTGTGTGTGTGTGTGTGTGTGTGTGTGTGTGTGTGTGTGTGTGTGTGTGTGTGTGTGTGTGTGTGTGTGTGTGTGTGTGTGTGTGTGTGTGTGTGTGTGTGTGTGTATGCGTGTTCAGTGTAGCAAGAAAATTTATGTTTGACCAGGAAGTATTTTTAACACGTTACAAGTCTATTCATACTACAGATGCAAATTAAACAAATGACAAATGTCAAGTCATGCAGAAGACCAAATGAGTAGATTAAACAACCCCCGAAAAACTGAAAAACAGCGTGAGACCGAGCCTCATGACAGTACACAAAGCCTTAGCCCTGCATGAGCTTTACCAAGCCACTGAGTTCTATTAAAGAGGCGACGCTGCTCTTTTAGCAGGAAACAAATGTGACAAGGTGCAGGGAGAAGAGGATCTCAAACAAGATGAATCTAAGTGGGTCGCGAGAGCGTGAGGCAATTCTGCATCCACAAAACAGACGGAAAGAGAGTGAATCAATGTAAAGGCTATTAGGATGATGAAGATCATGTCATTTTAGGACCAGATCGGGGCCAAAACAGTCTGTTGAATAGGCAAGACGTTCTGCGCTGTTGCTTTGTCTCAAATATGCACAAATTATGTCAAATTTAATGTTGGGGTTTGAATTTTCTGTATTTTTCAACTATTACCAACACTAAATATGTATTCGATCTGTATGTAGGGGTGTTTGACTATGTGTAACGATGTTGTGCCAAGGAAATGAACAGAACTAACTAGCAGTGAGCTTTGTTTGATTCAACATTGGCATTGTAGGCCTGGTTCTAGCCTCTGGGGAATCCAATAAAACATTATTACTAACATGCACAGTTGAATCATTCCTAATGAAGTGGATTATGAATTGCCTCAAAAGTGAAGTGCGTGCTTTATTATCACATTACATAAAGAGAATAAGGATAAGGAATAAGGATATCAAAGAGGGAAAAATCTGAGCGTGCTGTGCCGCTTCACTTGCAGAACATATTGCGCTGCCACATGGGAGGCAGTGAACGGTATGCTTTCAAGTTAGCTATCGCCTGTGTAAGCTTTTCCATGTAAACTCAGAATATGACGGAATGTGTTCCCTCCTGTCACCTTCTCTATGGTAGATAAGCATTGATAAATAGATGACTAACTGTTCTTTAAAAATACACCCTTTGAGTGCTTGAACGTGTGTGTGTGTGTGTGTGTGTGTGTGTGTGTGTAGTCATGTCTTTGGTCTTATTTGGTAATGAAGTAATGAGAAGGCGTATCAACCAACGGCAACAAAGATGGTAATAAAATGTAACTCGGACCTTGGCTATGCTAACCTACATTAACAGTACCCACTTCCTCTTCTCACATCCCTACCTGTAGTACAGTCCATTTTGTCATCCCTTATAAAACACTAATGTGACAGACGGGGGTTCGAACCTGGGTGTCCTACATCTATATATAACGCAAGTGTATATGTCTCAGGATTGGTTACTCATCAGGCGAGTGTTTCCGAAGTCGGGACAAGCAGGAGACATGGCTGTGTACAGTATGCTAATTAGCTTGTTTAGATTTACTGTGAGATATGTGTTATTATGGTTGACACTTCTGTTTTCTCTCTCTCCATCTGTCTACTGTAGAGTCTGAACTTTGATCTCAATGTTTCCCCCGTGGCTCTGAAAGTACTGTGATGGCGAGTGGAGACCACAGGAGGTTGGTGGCATCTTAATTGGGGAGAACAGGCTCGTGGTAATGAATGGATCAAACACATGGTTCCAGGTGTTTGATGCCATTCCACTTGCGTCGTTCCAGCCATTATTATGAGCCGTCCTCCCTTCAGCAGCCTCCTGTGGCGGAGACTCATCCTGAACTACAGCAGACAGGTTGACAGGGTTTCTTCCCATTACACTATCACTCTGCTGCCTAGTTGACGTTCAAGGCTGCACAAGTAATTGGCAAAGACAGGGAACGTTGAACGATGATTCATATATCTCGCACGGTATCCATATCTGTGGAATTAGATCTAACTGACTGTGGAGTGTGGATCCCACACAATAGCAAATAACAACCCGTCCTTTCTGACCTATTTTGAAGATAAAATAAAATGAATTTGAACATCGATGCCTAATGAAGAAGAACTGGTACTGTACAGTGGAGTCTTAAAGTGGAGCACTGTGAAATTACTGAGCTAGAGGTACAGTATGTCTGAGAGTCTCAGAGCCATTTCTCACCATTCATTTTCAATTAAATTAGTAAAGTATTTTGCAATGTGGGGAAGGCCTCATAAAACCATTATATGTGACCAGCTGTCTTAAATAGGGCTCAGCAGCTGATTCGTTGATTTTATTTTTTTGCAGTTGTTTTAAGTACATTCATAATTGTTTATCGTAGACTTTATTGGCAGTTTTGAGGAAAAAACCTCAAGCTGTTTTTGGGATGGTTGAGTCCAGGTATTAGAAACTGCATCCTAGGTCTAAGTCTGAAGCAGTACAATAGACCAGCACCATTGTGATTTTCTGACCATATCTGGCATGCCAAGGGACACATATAAACTGCTGTAAACTGCCATCTGTGGACAGGAAGGAGATTATGGATTCCATCAGCGTTTCCTAACTGATTGGTTAGATGAATCACTGTCGCTGCCTGGATGATTTGCGAAAGAGAGAAAGAGAGAGAGAGACAGAGACTGAGACAGAGATAGAGACAGCGAGAGAGAGGAGAGAGAGGCAGAGACTGAGACAGACGGAGAAAGAGAGACAGAGAGAGAGAGAGAGAGAGAGACTCAGACAGAGAGAAAGAGAGAGAGACTGAGGCTGAGACTGAGACAGAGAGACAGAGAGACAGAGAGAGAGCGAGAGAGAGAGACAGACTGAGAAAGAGATAGAGAGAGAGAGAGAGGAGAGCTACTCATTTGAGATGGATGGATGTCAGGAAGAGGAGAACATGGAAGGAATATATTGCAGAAATATATGGCTATAGGTAGTGCTTCATCTATATGAAAATTGGACCTAGCCAGTTCAATCTCTCTCACTTTTACCAGCGTTAATCTGCCGGCACATTTTGAGATCATCGTTTTATCCCTGTTTTTAACCATTGAGTAGGCTTTTTCCTGTGTAGAATTGAAAAGAGACACCTAGAGGCCTGTGGTTAAGAGTCGGTGAGACAATGTCTGTGTTCCATTGTCTATACTAGCGTACCATATACACTTGAAATAAGCAACGTATTGGGCATGCATTCTAAGTTATATGCTACTTCTAGTATTGGAACTGACTGTGTTGTGTTCCACTGGAAAATACCCCCTGTGCTGTTGGAACAGAGACTATGAAAATGGACAATAAGAGTGTGCACCGTGCATGACCCCTCCAACCTCAATGACACCTGTCACTGAACTCCAACTGACCCCGCAGAAACTGTGTGTGTGTTATTTACTGTAGCTAGCACATGCAGTCTCTGTTGTGTTCAGCAGGGCTCTAACAGCACGTCTAATAATATCAAGAGTTTGCCTTGTCCACCACAGAGGTCCTGAGATAACTTGTGGGTGGCTTTGGCCAGGCATGGTGCGAGAGTGGCTGAAACAACACCACGCTGAAGGGCGCAGGTCGCGGGTGGTGGGTGAGCCGCTGGTTGATAATCTTTTGACAGGGGGGCTGCTGTTGTGTCCTACTTTGAAAGTGACAGCTGAGTGACGGAGCACTACCACAGGCGAGATGGAACTATAAGGCTGAGGATATATTTTTATTTTATTTTTTTCTTTATTTAACTAGGCCAGCCAGTTAAGAACACATTCTTATTTACAATGACGGCCTAGGAACAGTAGGTTAACTGCCTTGTTCAGGGGCAGAACAACAGATTTTTACCTTGTCAGCTCGGGGATTTGATCTAGCAACCTTTCGGTTACTGGCCCAACGTTCTAGGCTACCTGCCGCCCCACGTCCAACACTGTAACCACAAGGCTTTCTCAATCTCTCTCTCTATAAGGCTGGAGCTAGGGCCAAACCCAGGGCCGGGGCTGACCCAGTTCCTTTCAGCACATTCAAGGGCTTGATGAAAAGTTGAATCAGGTGTTCTCACTGTGGAATAGTTGAGATACATGGAATGGCTTGGTGGTTTGGAGAGGCTGGGGAGGTTACACGGCTCCCTCACAACCTGCTGCCACCTGTACGGTGTCCATTTTAGGACATCCTCAGCCTCACGCCTCACCCCTCCTTGAGTCAATGGGCGACTCTCACCAAAAAGCAATGACATTTACGTTAGCTTCCATCATGGAGGAGCAGCCAAACAGATCCAGATGGCAGAACAACAGTCACTGTACAGTGGCGGGGCATCCGTGGCTCGTGACATCCTTCTCTGGCTCCATGGCAATCCGTCTGGTCTGTGGTCTGACTCCCAGCTGCAACCGGGAGCCTCCATGCTCTAATCAGCATATTCATCACTAATTGCCTCCCTGTCTGTGGGAGAGGGGAAAAGGGAGGGTGGGAGCTAAGAGAGAGAGAGAGAGGGGTGAGGGAGAGCAGGCAGGGAATGATTTACATGTGATGGGCTGCTCTGGGTTAAGCAGGTTGGTTGGTCGTAATCACAGAACTACTGTATAGGCATGTCAACGCTAGCTCTCTCCCTCCCTCTCTCCCTCTGCCTCTCTCTCCATCTTTCTCCCTCTACGGTTGTCTCTCTCTTCTTTTCTCTCTCTCTCTTTCTCTCTCTCTCTCTTTCTCTCTTTCTCCTTCTACATCTTTTCCCTCTCTCTCCCTCTCTCTCCCTGTCTCTCCACTTCTACACACTGACTAGGGATTGACTGAGATGCTGCGTTTTTTATTGCCGTGATTCAACCCATTTTTTATTCTAATGTGTTTTCACCTCTTAGCACAGTCACCCTCTCTAAATTTGTGAATAACAGTCAAATTAATCAGAGCAAAATTATGCGGCAGCATTCATATCACCATAAAATTGTGTGAAACAAAAATTATATTTAAGAACCTCCAGTGGAAGGAGATCAAACCCAACCCAACCATCTGCTCAGGTGGTCTTCGTTATTTACCGTCCCTGTTTCCCGCTCTGACAGCGGTAATTTCTTTAGCGGTGAGATGGATGGCTCAAATGTTTAACCAAACGAAGTTGCGGCGAAGCCCAAGCTGCCCCATTGAGCTGTGAATATCCCTGTCAGTCAGTCAGACGGCAGGCGACCTTAATGACTCAGCTAACAAACACACGCGCGCGCACGCACACACACACACACACACACACACACACACACACACACACACACACACACACACACACACACACACACACACACACACACACACACACACACGTTGGCATAAACGAATAAACACACACACTCACTGACTACAGCACCTATTAATTAATCCTCCCTTCCCATGGTCACTGGCCAACTCCCAGGCCTGCTGTCTCTGTATGATATCTCAGTGACAAGATTACTGGAGTATTCCACTGTAACATTTAGCGTTTGGTTGTTTTTTTGGTTGTACAAGGCTTTGTTTGTGTGGTTTTAAAGGTGTCGGATAACAATCAGACTACAACCAGACTTTTCTGTGATGTCATCAAGACGTTAGGGAAATAAATTATTTTATAAATCAACGAATATATTAGAGGGTTCCGTCATCAGATAGATGTACAGAATATAATACAAAATGTATACTAAATAGGGAAATTCGATTTGCAGCACAACACAGGCATACTTGACAGACAAAACAGACATAGACATCACATAAGACATGAAGGCAAGCGAGGCATACATAAATATAGTAAATAGGTGACAAAGTATACTGTACAGTCTTTGTTTGTGTATCAAGTGACAGCATCCACAGTGCACAACCTGCCTGTCAGCCTATACGTTTGGTTGACCTGCTCCTATGAGTGAAACAGTAAATGAGGGAGGTCTGTGAGGCGTGAAACAGAGGCTTTCCTTCCCAGGACTCATTTTTTAGGTGGTGGGTTATACACCAATACTCACTGCTTCCATCAGTCTTGTTGTGACATTCTATTGTACATAAGGGAACTCAAATCCTAGCTTGGCGGTCCAGTATTGCTCCCCCCCCCCCCCCCCCAATAGTTAATTGATTGATTTATGTAATTGAATGGTCTAGCTTTTATTGTTAAAAAGTCTAAGCTTTTCTACCAGGGAAAAGCTCCTTTGGTTTTAGAAGTGGGGCGGACATAACCTGGCGGGTGTTCTGGGTGTTCTCCCCCAGAATTATTTTAGGCATCTAAAGCTAATTTCCTGCATTTTTACACAATTCAATATGCCATCTCTATTTAAAACAAAAAGGAAGCCAAAATGCCCACAGTGATCAAGTTAGATAAGAGATCGTTATTAAATATGTTTCAGTGATTAATAAGACCGAACTAGATCAAAGGTAATTCAATAATAAAGAACCAATAGCCTAACAAATTAACAACTCTTCAAAAAATACAAAGACTTTTGATTGACTTAATTAAGACATCCTCTATATCAAATTTCAGCCAGACCGACCAGCCTGCCCAAGCCGCCTGCATGCTAGACCCCCACCAGTCTAGTCAATAACTCAACTCTCTCCCAACACAATTTCCTTCCCAGTTCACATCTTACCCTTTTTTGGGGCATGTTTTCAATACAGACTCCTTAAGTCATACTGTATTCCATATGAGGCCTCCAGAACTTACGAAACTTGCCCAGTATACCCTTAATCAAATCTAGTGATACATAACTTGACATTGTGGGAGGACCCAACCTTCCAATTAATGGCAATGTATTTCTTAGCCGCTATAAATGCTTGGTTACACAGTTTCGTCATATAACAGTATCAACATTTCCAAGCAATCAAAAACTGTGAGAAGGGAGAATCTATAGACATGCTGAGATAAAAGAACATAATCTTTGACAGAATTCAGCCAGCCTTCATAATATGTCCCCTTTTGTGTTTTACACCTCCAGCAGAGGAATTACATTTCTAAGTGCATGTAATTCAGTTTCACTGGCATATAGTATGTTTTATGGATGGTCTTCAACTGTAGTAATTTATGTCTGAGATGATATGAACATGACTGGGCATTCAAACCTATCTGTATCCATTCATCATCATCAATAGCTTCTACCAGGTCTTTCTCACATTTCTGTTTTACATGTTTTGTGTCATCGGGAAAAGCCTCTATCAACCCTTGATGCAGTTTGGAAATCAACTTTGGAGGTTTGTCAGACTGTCGTAAAATAGCATCTGGCTTGTCCAGTGTTTGCTAGACAGAGAGAATAAAGTGTGCTAAAATTCACCTCACCTCCTCAAAGACTGGTCTTCCCTGGCTGTCTGACCCTGCTGACACCCCTGTCACCATCTGATCCTCCTAAAATGAGGCATGACAAAGAATGGTGTACATTTATACATTTATTCAATAATTGAAATGACCGTTAGTCCATGATCCCAGATTGTAACTTTAAGATTAAACTGCAGTCCTGTAGCTACTGTAGGTCTAGACATCAATTCAAGATGGAACTTTTTGTATAATTCCCTGATATTGTTAATATACGGCAGAATTCACCTGAGCTTCATAGACCGATCATCCCTGGCTGTCTGACCCTGCTGGAACCCCTGTCACCATCTGATCCTGCTAAGACCTGATGAGCATAAGATCCTGCTAAAACCTGATCAGCATAAGATGCTGCTAAGACCTGATGATCTGATGAGCATAGTGTTGTGTACTGACTGCACTAGATGGCTGCATTCCCGCGGGATGCCTGCAGGACCTGCGGGTCCGACAGAGATCATTGGGACGCGGTCTGCATTTTTCATGCTGTGGGCGGGAGCGGGTGGTCAGATAGACAACTTTGGGATGAAAATATTTTTGTTGTCCCACAGATTATTTGGAAATGGTCCTCTTTCTGCTTTGTATGCATTAGCCTACCTATTGTATTAAAAACACATATTTTCAGATTATTCAAAAGTTCTACTAAACTAAAATATGGAATTGTTTTATGATGGTCCTACCATGGATCATTTTTCTATTTGATTTAGAATTTTAGGACCCCTGTAGGTATAAAAAAAAAAGTTTGAATATATACAGTTGAAGTTGGAAGTTAACATACACTTAGGTTGAAGTCATCAAAACTCGTTTTTCAACCACTCCACAAATGTCTTGTTAACAAACTATAGTTTTGGAAAGTTGGTTAGGACATCTACTTTGTGCATGACACAAGTCATTTTTCCAACAATTGTTTACAGACAGATTTTTCACTTATAATCCACTGTATCACAATTCCAGTGGGTCAGAAGTTTACATACACTAAGTTGACTGTGCCTTAAACAGCTTGGAAAATTCCAGAAAATTATGTCATGGCTTTAGAAGCTTCTGATAGGCTAATTGACAACATTTGAGTCATTTGGAGGTGTACCTGTGGATGTATTTCAAGGCCTACCTTCAAACTCAGTGCCTCTTTGCTTGACATCATGGGAAAATCTAAAGAAATCAGCCAAGACCTCAGAAAAAAATGGTAGACCTCCACAAGTCTGGTTCATCCTTGGAAGCAATTTCTGAACACCTGAAGGTACCACGATCATCTTTACAGACAATAGTACACAAGTATTAACACCATGGGACCACACAGCTGCCATACCGCTCAGGAAGGAGACGCGTTCTGTCTCCTAGAGATGAACGTACTTTGGTGCGAAAAGTGCAAATCAATCCCAGAACAACAGCAAAGGACCTTGTGAAGATGCTGGAGGAAACAGGTCCAAAAGTATCTATACCCACAGTAAAACGAGTCCTATATCGACATAACCTGAAAGGCCGCTCAGCAAGGAAGAAGCCACTGCTCCAAAACCGGCATAAAACAGCCAGACTACGGTTTGCAACTGCACATGGGGACAAAGATCGTACTTTTTGGAGAAATGTCCTTTGGTCTGATGAAACAAATATAGAACTGTTTGGCCATAATGACCATCGTTATGTTTGGAGGAAAAAGGGGGAGGCTTGCAAGCCGAAGAACACCATCCCAATCGTGAAGCACGGGGGTGGCAGCATCATGTTGTGGGGGTGCTTTGCTGCAGGAGGGACTGGTGCACTTCACAAAATAGATGGCATCATGAGGAAGAACATTTTGTGGATATATTGAAGCAACATCTCAAGACATCAGTCAGGAAGTTAAAGCTTGGTCGCATGCCATAAAAACGCATTGAATAAAAGATCCATACATGGCAAAACAGATAGTAAAAAAGTTTGTTTTTAAGTGTCTGTCCTATATCTGAGAAATATAAGAAAGATCAGGATTTTTTTAGAATGTTTTACCCATATTTAAAGTGTAGGTAGCATAAACATCACCACATGTAACATCTGGATTTGCAGTAGAATACACATCAAAAGTCCCAATGCAAAATTACAGCTCACTTTCCTATTTTTCAAGTTTTACATAAAATTGATCAGAATTCAGAAGAATGCCGAAGTCATGCCGGAAAAAGCATTTGCGGGGTGTGATGTAATATGGAGGACCTGGCAAGCCAGCCTATTCCCTATAATGTTAACTCCAACAGAAATAACTTCAAATGTATAACTTAAAATTAAATCAAACCGTTTGTGCTCATGACTACTGGTTTCAGTAAAAATTTCAGCCATCTTATAAGCAAATACTTTATCAGCTTGCACAGTTGCTAGCCAACTAGCCTGCTGACGTTAGCCCTACTAGCCTGTTAATGTTAGCCCTACCAACCCGCTAACATTACTTTAGCACAGCGTGACTCAGACAGTTGCTATCAACACCTATTTTGTAGCCCAAACTGTTCGGACGCTACACACGTTTTCGAGAGAAGACCAATTTTCAGGATGTCTCCTGGTCTGAAACACCGCTTTAGCTCTGCCACCTTCCACCGCAGATGTGGAAGGCCGACATTGGCGGATGCGGTGGATTGAGACGCAGCCCATGCAAAAGCAGATATCTCTATCTTAAACAGATGGACTTTGATGGGGATTATTTTATTATGCTAATTGAATTTGTATGCGGGCACGGACATCGACTTTAGAGGGTTATGAAAAAGATTGCTGTGTTTTTACACTATCTAATCATGGCATGGGGTTGTTCAATGACCAACATGTATTTCATTCAAATCTATCACTTCATGGTTTAATTTCAGAGACAAATAATTATGTTTTTTTGCTAAATGCTATATATCCACCTCACTCTCAGAGAAATTAGTAGTACTGCTAGGTTTTACACAGTTAAATGTGACAAATAACTACAATTTTTACAAAGAAATGTACAAATGATACATTTGTGACATCAGTATTTAATTTAGCAGATGATTTTATCCAGAGCAATTTATAACAATTGCATTAATCTTAAAACAGCTAGGCAAGACAACCACATATCACAGTCAAATATACAGGATACAAACATTCCAGTCCAGATAAACAATGGATATATACCATTTTGCAAAAAAACAAACACTTTCATACACATCTAAAATCTATGAACTAAAAATCTTATAACATCAATATTTTACACACACATGAAGGTACTCATAAGCAATCATGAATATATATGGGTATAGCATTTTGGATATTGCGTTTTGGAAATACACTCTTCAAATACACAGCTTAAGTATTAGGTTGCCAGTTCATTTAGTTGCCGGATGTGGCTACCTACTTTGTCACAGTTATCCCCTTGGTGAAGGGCCTGTATTGGGTTGGGTCCCCCTCTCTCGCTAATCTCCTCTTGTAGTGTACACATTGAGATCTTGAGCCAACACCATGGACATCTTGAGCCAACACCATGGACATCTTGAGCCAACACCATGGGACATCTTGAGTGAGGGAGAAAGAGATAAAAAGATAAAGGGAGAGAGAGAGAGAGAGAGAGAGAGAGAGAGAGAGAGAGAGAGAGAGGAGAGAGAGACAGTCATGGATCGTGAAAGACAGAGAGGGAAGGAATAAAGAGGTGGGGCAAAATCTTCCCACATCATTACACAACAACTCAGCCTCCCAAAGCCTCATGGGACCGAGCAAGCTGAAAAAAGAAAGAACCCTGTCAAACAAATCAACAATCAACAATGAAGCAACATGTTGGCAAGAACACCAAGGAAACATTTGAATAATCAAACAGTGATTATAAACGCACACACAAGCTGCGTCGGAGGCCAAATTTGAGAGAGTCTGACTTCCCAAATCAAGTACCCCTATGTGAACCCCCCCCATTCACAACGTGGTCTCAGGGTATTTCATTTTAATCTGTATGTAAATCCATTACGTTAGTTATATCATGAAAGGAATAGCAGTCGCACAAAATCATATGAATTAGAGGACGGTGACTAAGTATACCAAACATGAAGAACTCTTTCCATGAAATAGACTGACCAGGTGAATCCAGGTGAAAGCTATGATCCCTTATTGATGTCACATGTTAAATCCACTTCAGTTAGTGTAGATGAAGGAGAGGAGACAGGTTAAAGAATGATTTTTAAGCCTTTAGACAATTGAAACATGTATGCCATTCAGATGTTGAATGGGACAGACAAAATATTTAAAATGGTAGTAGGTGCCAGTTGCACCGGATTGGGTCAAGAACAGCAATGCTGCTGGGTTTTTCACACTTAACAGTTTCTTGTGTGTATCAAGAATGGTCCACTACCCAAAGGACATCCAGCCAACTTGACAGAACTGTGGGAAGCATTGGAGTCAACATGGGCCAGCATCCCTGTGGAACGCTTTCGACACCTTGTAGAGTCCGTGCCCTGACGAATTGAGACTGTTCTGAGGTCAAAAGGGGTGGGGCATCTCAAAAATAGGAAGGTGTTGCTAATGTTTGGTATACTTAGTGTATAGTACTTTACGTCTTACCCAGTCGTACAATAGCATACGAATTGGATGAAGTAATTTATCATATGTCTTGGAGGGCGTATAGTATTATAGCTTTCTCTGAGACCAGGTTGCTTGTTGCGTCATAACAACCAAGGAGAATTACAGGGAGAATTTACGTTGGCGGTTAGGGGAACTAACGACAATGGTTAGGTGAATTTATGTAGCAGGTTAGGTGAATTGGGTTAAGTTTAGAATAAGGGTTAGGGGAAATGTTAGCTAAAATGCTATATTTGTCCGCGACACGAACACTCAACCTTTGGATTGCTAGATGGTCACGAATTACACCCACCCATCCTCCGCGACCAACCTCCCTTCTTTCGTTTCTGTCTAAAGTAACTACCTACCATTGGTAGGTATTATACATCTTGGAGGTGCTCAGAAATACGTAAAGTATGTTTCGTATGGCTCTGAGGCCAGGTTGCCCTTCAAGCCTCTTTATTTCTTAATTTACTCTCAATTCTCATCTTTTCCTCTCCTCCCCTCTTTTCTTCTCTTCCCCTGTGGTCAAAGCGAGGGAGATGATTAGACAGAGGGTTCAGTTCGGGTGCAGTTGTCTTGCCCAAATTAATAATCTGTCACGAGGGGGTCACCAGTCATCGATGACAGTGTTTTTTCCTCCATCCCCTTGTTAATTAAGCATGTAACGGCTTTGGGGGAGGGTCAGGGTGTGTATGCACTGTGCATGCATTTGTGTGTACCTGTGTGTATGCGGTTTGTGTGTGTGTGTGTCTTGAAAGAACGGAGATAGATTAAAGACAAGCTGTAATCCTATAGGGACATAAGGTCTCAATAATAACTAACTGATGATGAAGAAGCCGTCGGTTAAGACGCCGGCAACATTGATTAACCATAATCCCTTTTTTCCCCTCATCACAGTGACTATGGAATCAATTTAACAAAGCCTGTATTTTGTGGGCTGATTTACAGCAACGAAAGGCTCGGTGTTTTTCCTAATCAGTGGTTTCTTTGAAAACTGAGCATCAAGGTTAGAGGTGCACCATACACTTATGATGAAGAATAACTCCTCTGTCTATCTCTGTTGACCGTGGTATGTGAGTGTGAGAATGTGATGTGTGCACGCACATGCACCCAAGCCTCTGTCCATTGCCCATCCATCTCAAGAGATATCTGGAATGGTTTACTCTGTTTGAATCCTAGAATAAATCGGCAATTGCACAATAACGCTACAAATAATGGTTCTTCTCTACAAACCTAATTTTTCCCCGGTTTATATCGAACACATCCCCATCCAGGCTACCATACGATGGTGAGACGTGAATGACCAAAGGTCTAAAGACGAGTCATGCTACAGGCCCATTCAGTCCCCTCAGGCTGATGACTCTTCTTACATCCCAGTTGTAATGGTCTAATAGGAAACCTAGATGAATAATGCTGACAGCCTGTAAAGTGACTCTATGCTTCAGCTGGATATGCTGGATAGAGGCCCTGACTGGGCCCTAGGCTGACAGCCTCTGGCACCGCTGGTACACTGCTCCTCCATGTGTTGCTCTTTATTACTGATTTCCCAAAGGGATGCCAGGTCAATCCCCAGTCTCAGGCTAGGCGGGTTTGGGGTGAGGGCAGAGGGTTTGTGGGGTAGTGGGGTGGTGGGCTTGACCCGAGGGCTGAAGTTAGGGGCCAGGTCTCCCTTGCAAAAGTGGTATTTTGACCTCGATGGGACAGCCTGTTAAAATAATGATTATATAAATAATGAATTTATGTCTGAGGTTAATTTCTGATTTACAGTTTTTTACAATCACTTTGGCACTAATTTCGGAACCTTGATGTCATTTTTCAAAACTCTAACACTTTTTCTAATTGCTTGGATACAGTATACATAA